>NW_028290712.1:1945000-2280000 GCF_057876585.1 Rhinolophus sinicus
GAATTAGTAAGTTATTGTAGGGTTTTTCCTGTTCTTTTCACTCTCAAATCTCTCTCTTCTTCCATCAGTGTCCTTCCGACATTTCTTTATTCGATGTCAGTGATTATTTCCTCTATCAGGTCAACACTAATCCCTAAGCAGGTTATTTCACTCTTCATTTCTTTTATTGACTTCTTCATCTCCAGAAATACTGTTTGGTTCTTTTCCAAAATTTCAATCTCTTTTATAGAATGTGTGTTTTGTTCTTTGATTGATTCTGAATTCATTACACTGCCTCCCTGTCTGTGTTTTCTTGCATCTCCTTGATGTTTTTCAGAACTGCAATCTTGAATACTCTGTCATTTAAGCCACATATTTCAATATCTTTTAGTTCATTTTCTGAAAACTTTTATTCACTTTTGGAGCTTATTGTTACCTTGGTTATTCACAGCAATAAATAAATTGTTATTTCTCTTCTTAGGCATCTATAGCAGTTGGTTCTGCAACATGTTGATAGGAAGAAGTCTTTCTTTGGTTTTCCAGTAGGTGCTGGCAAAATGTTTTGCTTTCTCTTGTACTGCAGCCCTTTATTCTCTCTCATGTTGTAGTCTTATATTTTCTCTTCACTATTTCAGCTTTTCACACAATGGAGGAATTACTTAGTAGGTGATCTTCTCCTCTGTAGACAGACTGACTGGGTCACGGGGCACCATGTATGTGGGGGTATGTGTAGAGCTTCTGAGTTTACAAACTCTTCCTGCTCCAGTTTCACAAACTGTGTATTTCAGCAGATGTTTACTCCTGTAGGGTTCCGCCCCAATAGGTGGTGTCTGGGTCAGGGTGTGTTTTGAGAAGTGACACAGTTCAATGCGGCGGACCAAAGCACAGCCAATCCTGCACGCAAGCCTCCTTCCTTTACGCCGGAACTAATTTGGCTGTGAATCAGTGGCCATGGTCTGTAGCTCTGTAAGAACTGCAAATATTGTGTTCTTTTGATCTGAAACACTGTGGTATTTCCACTTCTAGCACTTGCAGTGTGGGTGTGAGATGAACCTTGGGAGGGTGGGCTGTGTTGGCTAGGCTTCACACCTAACCATTCTGTCCTGTGTTTGGCAATGAGGATTGAACTACAGTTTTCACCCGTCTTCCCTCAGTCTTTTCTCTGATGCCTCTGCCATGAACATTGGATACAGCCGTATTATATGCTGATTTCTCAAGGGGGATTGTGGACCATAAGCAGAGCAGTCCAAATCTTCCATCTCCTGTGCCTGTGGTAGATGTGGATTGCAAGGAGCTTGGACTTCTGAGCTCTGATTTGCTCTAGGGCCTGCGCGGCCCATGTTCTGCACTTCCCAATTCCCTGCCCGTCTGTTCAACATATTTGCCCACATTTTGATGATTTCAATTGTGCATCTCTTAATCTTGCCTGTCTTTTGCACAGAGATTCCTTTCTGGAATTACGGTTCTTTAATTTGTTGTGAAATTCCAGCAGAGATTTCAAGAGGGTCACATCACGCAGCCATTTTTTTAAATGGATTATTCTTTTCATAATGGAGAAAATCAGATCAAAAAAATAAAAATGGCATTGGTTTTCTAATTTTATATTGCTAATGCAGATTCACTCTTTGATTTTTTCCAGTGAAGTTGTTGGTGTACAAGACAAAATTGATATGGTAAAGAATAAGATTGGTGTATTAATAAATAAACTCATGTTAGTCTGTATGTAAGAGGAAAGCTAACAAGATATTGTCACCATTTTAAGGTAAATTTTCAGAAAATCTGATAGGAGAAATGTCCTAGGGTAAAGAATACAAAAAAGTTAGTCCTCTTAGTCATAGAAGTGGAAAGTTGACATGGAAAATCTTATAGCATGTCCCCATTAAAACATGGGGCTGCTGATACTGAAACTCAAGGAATAAACACACTCCTCAAGACATGCAGCCTTAAGGGTCTGACTCAGGAACTGAAAAATGCGCTTGTAACTTTTTTGAGGAAACCGATACCTTTTTGTATCTTTTAATTTATCTCATACCCAGCGCTGAATCAATCCAATTGTAATAATGAGCCAACATGGAAACCCACAATTTCTAGATTAACCAAAATCCTGGTGTCCAAAATATCCTCACTATTTATAAAGTCTGTGAAGGAAAACATTAGTTTGAATCACTAAATTTTTATTCTGTCTCCTAATTGCCTAAAATGAAATTCATTTATGACAAGTGTATAGTAGGTCTTTAGTATATAGTTTTGCATGACAACAAACTGGAGAACATTGAGAAAATATAAAAATAGCATAAAGAAATAGAAAGAAATGCACATAGAAGAACAAACTTATAAAGATTATTATTAATGCCCTCTCTTGTCGACTGGCCATAAATACCAAGTCATTGAGAATTTCACTGAAATCTGATGACTTCTGCAGCAGTCAAATTCATATGTCCTTCAAAAGACAATGATTTCCACAACAAATGCTGAACCACACATGAGAAAACCCCTAATGTGATATTTGTCTAAAATTAACATAATCAATTGCAGGCACAAACGTGGAAGTCTGAGTTATTCGTAAGAGATGGCTTCAGCTGAGAGCTCACAAGTTTACCATGGGGTTTTAGGGAAATTTACAGGTCAGTCAGACAACCAAGGGCACACAGGAACACCAAATTATTATAGAATTAAGGAAGAGGTTATCAGGGCACTATGACTGTATCAAAATAAACTCAGGGCCACAGGACTGTTAGATGTTATTGATAGCTCCCAAAGGTTATTCAGGATCATTATAAAGCACTGAGCATTAGCAGGTCACTCAGGGTCAGTAGGAGATACTCAGGACTCCCACAAAACTCCTGGTAATTCATGGGAGATATTAGGTCCAACACAGGTATATTTAGGAAAATATAAGAGCACTCAAAAGAAGCAGACACCAACATCTTCTACTGGACATTCAGGACAATCAACACATGCTTATCCTTTAGCATGATATCAAAAAATTGTGGAAAACCTCACCAGCATCCTGACACCCTCAGTGTCACTATGTACTCCTCAAGAAGAACATGCCAGTATCACAATGACTATGCTAATTAGTGACATTTGTGGTAACGTGGATGAAAAGGCCCTAGAGCTGGGCTTCTCAATTTAACTGCCGTTAACCAATAGGCAGGGCACATGCACAAGGTGCACACAAGACTGGAGCAAAATCTGCTGGAAGGATGCAGGAGCCATACTCAGTCAGCTGGCACACATCTGCACCAATCAGAAAGAAGACATGGGGACATGGGACGCCAGGCCTTCCTGCCTAAGGACCATCTATTGAGCTTCCCCTATTTCTCCTGCTTCTTGGCCAAGCTTCTGCCCTAGGCCCACCACAAGAACCTCTCACATTGTGCAGTCCTGCTATCTCCAAGGACCATACTACAGAAAGTTCACTGAAGCTGGCATCATGGTGTTTTCCTGGACATGCCTGACAGCTGCTGGGACACTAGGTGCTAGTCGAGACTTCCCACTACCAAATCACAATTTTGGAGTACTTGTCACATTGATCCACAGGGAGCTCTAAGGAAATAGCCCAATGAGTTCCCTGATATAGGCATATCTGAGGACCAAGCTGCATACACTGGTAGGACTTTACCTGCAGGGGGCTGTAGACTTAACATTTGCAGAGTTGACCTTCTGTATTCAAGTGGAAATAAGTCCCTCATTCTGTTTGCATGTTTCTCTCTCTGTCTCTCTGTCTCTCTGTCTCTCTCTGTCTCTCTCTCTCTCTCTCTGTCTCTCTCTCTCTCTCTCTCTCTCCCTTTCCTCTCCCAGCTCCTAGTTCCTCTGTCTCTCCCTCTTTCCAGCTCCCTGTGCTTATTTCCTTCTCTTTCTTCCTCCCTGTCTTTGTGTTGCTCACTCACCCATGTTCTCAAACTCAGGTTTTCTGTGAGGTCCAGCAAGGCCGAGGTGTTGAAAATAAAGCACATACTAGAGTGTCTTGTGCACCCACCACTCAATTGCCCTAAAGAAAATGAGTCAGTGTTGTTACACCTTTGTTAGATCTTTTTTTCACATCAGTCATGCCAGGATACCTGCCTTCCTTTCAACAACAGATTCTATGAGTGCTGAAAAATGTCCCTCCAGCTGGGCCATGTGACTTCACAAAGCTTAGAGACTCGGGCTAGCATTACACTGACACAATTGCCTCCTTGTCTTCGTGAACACTGAGACCATTGCTTTGAAGAGCGGAAGGGATGAGCTGTGCTGCTTACTGGTCAGCAGCTCAGAAAGATACACACCTTCCCTGTTACAGTCAGAGTCGATGGAATTGTTCCACAACACAAACTCTAAGGGCAAGTGGTTCCTGCTGTTGTGCAGCGTGCACAGCAGAATGCTCCGCAGCCAACCCCATCTTTCCAGCCCTGTTGACCATGACAGAGAATAAACTGAGGAGTATGTTTCCATAACGCTCACCTGACAATGTTGTGACTGAAGAAATGAGTATTGTCCTCTGGATTAAACATCTCCAACATCTCCCCAAGGCGTTTTTGTCTTACACATGTAACCACATGGGAAAGGTTTCTCATTTGCCTGACAATAACGTAAACAAATGTGTATGATATGGGGTTTCTTTCACTCTTGCATATTCTGATTGGGACCATTTGGTCTACAGTGTGTACAGCACTTGTCTGCCAACACAGGTGTTTTATTCTCTCTGTTCAATCCTAAGAGTGATGCAAAGACATTGCCCATATATTGCATTGCATCAGTGACACTGTTGGACAGAACTCTGCCTTCTGGTAGTTCACAATAGCAGAAAGTTCAGATGCTTTTTTATGAGAGGTACCACATTTCAGTGTACACATACACATACATACATGAATATGCACACCATAGATTTCCATATTCATATGACCTATCATACACACACACACACACACACACACACACACAAACACATAGAGCAACACATATACATATATACTGTTCTTATATCCATACATATATGCTACTTACCTGCTTACATGCAAGGCTACATTTGGACATATTAGGTATTATTTTCTACTACAGGGTCAATGTTATGTGCAAACATGTTTCGTAACTCTGTATCTAACAGGTCAAGCCACAGTGAAGGATGACAAATTCCATTTCTCCCCCCATTACATTATCAAGACATGATGGGAAAACCAGGATTGCTCTGGTGTGGGAGGAACAGTGGATTGGACCCAGGACGGAGATG
The DNA here is from genome assembly GCF_057876585.1 of Rhinolophus sinicus. Taxonomy (NCBI): domain Eukaryota; kingdom Metazoa; phylum Chordata; class Mammalia; order Chiroptera; family Rhinolophidae; genus Rhinolophus; species Rhinolophus sinicus. The sequence goes on from NW_028290712.1 coordinate 1,950,192, forward strand.
TAGGGACTGGAAAGAGGTAACAATGGGAGCCTGGCATGTGTACAGCAGTGTTCTCCTACCGACATGTTCCCCTTGACAAATTCAGCCTCAGACATTCACAGAGTGATCTTTTACATTTGTTCTCTCAGCGAATCCATTTGGAAACGTAAAATAGATTTGTGCAGAGATTTCTTTGTGTCCATCTCTCTCTTTATTCAGACTCATAGTCCTTGCACTGACCCTGCAGTTCTTTTTAGCCAGGTCTTTACACCCTATTTTTTAAATAAATTTATTGGGGTGACAATTGTTAGTAAATTACATTGATCTCAGGTGTACAATACTGTATTACATCATCTATAAATTCCATTGTATGTTCAGAACCCAGATTCAGTTCTCCTTCCATCACAATATATTTGATCCCCCTTACCCTCATCTCTAACCCCCAACCCCCCTTACACTCTGGTAACCACTAAACTATTGTCTGTGTCTATGAGTTTCTGTTTCTCATTTGTTTGTCATGTTCTTTTGTTGTTTTTGGTTTATATACCACATATCAGTGAAATCACATGGTTCTCTGCTTTTTCTGTCTGACTTCTTTCGCTCAGCATTACACTCTCAAGATCCATCCATGTTGTCTCAAAAAACCCTATATCATATTTTCTTACCGCCAAATAGAATTCCATTGTGTATATATACCAGAACTGTTTTATCCATTCATCTACCGAAAGACATTTTGGTTGTTTCCAAGTCTTGGCCACCGTAAACAAAGATGCAATGAATATTCGAGCACATGTGTCTTTATATATATATATATTTCCGGATTTCTGGGGTAGATACCCAGGAGAGGGATTGCTGGGTCATATGGTAATTCTATTCGTAATCTTTTGAGGAACCTCCACACTGCCTTCCATAGCGGCTGCACCAGTCTGCATTCCCACCAACAGTGGATGAGGGTTCCTTTTTCTCCACAGCCTCTCCAACACTTGTTACTATTTGTCTTGTTGATGAGAGCCATTCTGCCTGGGTGAGGTGATATCTCATTGTGGTTTTATTTGCATTTCTCTGGTGATTAGTGATGTTGAGCGTTTTTTCATATGTCTATTTGCCATTTGTATGTCCTCTTAGGAGAAATGTCTCTACAGATCCTCTACCCGTTTTTCAGTTAGGTTGTTTGTTTTTTCTTGTTGAGTTTCATGAGTTCCTTGTATATTTTGGATATTAGCCCCTTATCGGAGGCACTGTTTGCAATAAATTTTCTCCCATTCAGTTGGTGGGTTCTTTAATTTGTCGATGGTTTATTTTGCTGTGCAGAAGCTTTTAAGTTTCATATCGTCCCATTCGTTTATTTTTACTTTTATTTCCATTGCCTTTGGAATCAAATTCAAAAATGCTCTTTGAAACCAAGGTCCAAAACATCAGTACCTACGTTTTCTTCTATGCAGTTTATTGTGTCAGGTCTTATGCTTAAGTCTTTGATCAATTTTGAATTAATTTTGGTACATGGTGACAAATAGCAGTCCAGTTTCATTCTTTTGCACGTGGCTATCCAATTCTCCCAGGACCATTTATTGAAGAGGCTATCTTTCCTCCATTGTATGTTTTTAGGTTCTTTGTCAAAAATTATCTGTCCTTATTTATGCGGTTTTATTTCTGGGTTCTCAATTGTATTCCATTGGTTTATGTGTCTGTTTTTTCTGCCATTACCATGCTGTTTTGATGATTGTAGCCCTGTAGTACAAACTAAAGTCAGGAAGTGTGATACCTCCATTATCGTTCTTTTTTCTTAATTGCTTTGGCTATTCGGGGTCTTTTGTGGATCCAAACAAAGCTGATGATTTTTTGTTCTATTTCTTTAAAAAATGCCATTGGGATTTTGATGGGGATTGCATTGAATCTGTATGTTGCTTTGGGTAATATGGCCATGTTATCTATGTTGATTCTTCCAATTCATGAGCACAGAATGTCTTTCCATTTCTTTGTGTCTCCTTCAATTTCTTTCAAAAATGTCTTATATTTTTCAGCATATAGGTCTTTCACATCCTTGGTTAAGTTTATTCCTTGCTATTTTATTCTTTTTGCTGCAATTGCAAAAGGAATTGCTTTTTGTATTTCTTTTTCTGAGATTTCATTGTTAGTATATAGGAAGGCAATGGACTTTTGTGCGTTGATTTTGTAGCCACCAAATTTACTGTATTCGTTGATTGTTTCTAATAGCTTTTGGGTGGAGTCTTTAGGGTTTTCTATATATAGCACCATATCATCTGCAAAGAGTGATAATTTAACTTCTTCATTCCCAATTTGGATGCCATTTATTTCTTTCTCTTGTTGATTGCTCTGGCAAGGACTTCCAACACTATGTTGAAAACCAGAGGTGATAGGGGACAGCCCTGTCATATTCCTGAACATAGAGCAAAGGGCTTAAGTTTTTCACCATTAATTATGAGGTTAGCAGAGGGATTGTCATATATGGCCATTATTATGTTAAGGTATTTTCCTTCTATACCTATTTTATTAATTGTTTAATCATAAATGGATGTTGTATTTCGTCAAACGGTTTTTCTGCATCAATTGATATAATCATATGATTTTTGTCCTTTATTGTGTTTATGTGATGTATCACATTGATGGTTTTGTGGATGTTCTACCATCCTTGTGCCCCGTGGATGAACCCCACTTGGTCGTGATGAATAATCTTTTTAATGCATTGTTGTATTCGATTTGATAGCATTTTATTTAGGATTTTTGCATCAGTATTCATCAGAGATATTGATCTGTAGCTTTCCTTTTTTGTGGTGTCCTTACCAGGTTTTGGTATCAGGGTAATGTTGGCCTCATAAAATGAGTTAGGGAATACTGTCTCATCTTCAATTTTTTGGAAGAGTTTGAGCAGGATTGGTATTAGATCCTCTTTGAAGGTTTGGTAGAATTCACAAGTGAAGCACTCCGGTCCCAGACTTTTGCTTTTGGGAAGGTTTTGGATAACTGATTCCAGTTTAGCTTTTCCAGTTCTTCATGGATCAGACTTGGAGGGATATATGTTTTTAAGAACTTGTCCTTTTCTTCTAGGTTATTGAATTTGGTGGCATATAGTCCTTCATAGTATTCTTGGATGATCGTTTGTATTTCTAGGCGTCCATGAAAACTTCCCTTTTTAAGTTTCTGATTTTGTTAATTAGTGTCTTCTCTCTTTTTATCTTAGTGAGTCTAGCCAAGGGTTTGTCAATTTTGTTAATCTTTGAAATGAAGCAGCTCTTTGTCACATTAATTTTTTCTATTGTCTTTTTCTTCTCTATTTCATTTAGTTCTGCTCTGATTTTTGCTATTTCCTTTCTTCTGGTTGCCTTTGGCTTCACTTGTATTGTTTGTTTGTTTGTTTGTTTGTTTGTTTGTTTTGTTTTGTTTATGTTGTAACATGAGGTTATTTATTGGGGGTTTTTCTTGTTTCTTGAGATAAGCTGCAATGATATAAATTTCCATCTTAAAACTGCTTTCACTGCATCCCAAAAATTTTGGTAGGATGTTTTTTCATTGTCATTTGTTTCTATGTATCTTTTGATCTCTCCTCTAATTTCTTCTTTGACCCAATCATTCCTTAAAAGTATGTTGTTTAATCTCCATGTATTTGTGTTCTTTCCTGCTTTCTTTTTGCAGTTGATATCCAATTTCAAAGCATTGTGATCAGAGAATATGCTTGGTATGATTTCAATCTTCTTAAATTTGCTGAGGCTGATTTTATGTCACCATATATGGTCTATCCTTGAGAATGTTCCGTGTACTCTAGAAAAGCATGTATAGTCTGATATTTTAGGATGAAGTGCTCTATAAATGTCAACTATGTCCATTTCATCTAATATGTCATTTAGGGCTGCTATTTCTTTATTTATTTTCTGTTTGGATGATCTATCCATAGCTGTCAAAGATGTACTTAAGTCCCCTAGTATAATTGTGTTTTGGTCCATTTCTCCCTTTAGTTCTTTTAGTAGTTGCTGGTATATTTCGGTGTTCCCTGATTGGGGTCATAAATATTGATGACTGTTATGTCTTCTTGTTGTACAGTCCCCTTCACCATTATGAAATGTCCATCTTTGTCTTTGTTATCTTTTTCAACTTGAAGTGTGTTTCATCTGATATCATTATGACTACACCTGATTTTCCCTGGGTACCATTTGCTTGCAATGTCAATTTCCACCCTTCCATTTTGAGTCTATACTTGTCCTTGTAGCTGAGATATGTCTTATTACAGTATATATTTCAGTTTTGGGATTTTTTATTTTTTGAGTAGGTACCCTTATGTTTATGTAAAAAATATTTGATATTTAGAGTATTTCATTTTGTTCAGCATGCTTACTTTCTCCATTCCCATATTCCAATTCAGGCCTTTACTCTCCACTTTTTTATATTTTGGTTGCCACAAATTGTCCCTGTTGATGGTGGTCGAATAGCCTCCTTTAGTATTTCTTGTAATGCAGGCGGTGTATAAGAAAGTTCCCTGAGCTTCTGTATGTCTGGAAAGGTATGTATTCCTCCTTCATATCTAAAGGATATCTTTGCTGGATATATTATTCTTGGCTCATAATTTCTCTCTTTCAATAGTTTGAATATTTGGTTCCACTCCCTCCTGGCTAGTAGAGTTTCTGCTGAAAAATCTGATGATAATCTAATGGGCTTTCCTTTGTAAGTTACCATCTTCTTTTCTCCGGCTGCCTTGAGGATTCTTTCTTTGTCATTGATTTTAGATAGCTTCAATACAATGTGCCTTGGAGAAGGCCTGTTGGGATTGAGGTAATTAGGAGTTCTATTTTCTTCCTGTATTTGAGGGTCCAGTTCTGTCCACAAGTTTAGGAAGTTCTCATCGACAATTTGTTTGAATATATTCTCTGTTCCCTTCTCTCTTTCTTCTCCTTCTGGTATGCCCATTATTCTTAGATTGCTCTTCCTGATGGATTCAGAAAGTTCTTGTAGACTTCTTTCATTCCTTTTAAGTCTCAAGTCTCTTTATTCTTCCATCTGTGTAAATTCCATGTTTCTATCTTCGACGTCACTGATTCTTCCCTCCAGCTGGTCAACTCTACTATCTAAGCTGGTTATTATGTTCTTAATTTCTACTATTGAGTTCTTTATCTCCAAAATTCTATTTGGTTCTTTTTTAAAATTTCAATCTCTTTCGTAAAATGCTCATGCTGTTCTTTGATTGTGTTTCTGAGGTCATTTAACGGCCCATCTGTGTTTTCTTGCATCTCGTTGAGTTTTTTCAGAACTGCAATCTTGAATTCTCTGTCATTTTTGTCACATATTTATGTATCTTTAAGTGCCTTTTATGAAGACTTTTCACTTTCTTTCTGAGCAATCTTTTTGCCTTCCATATTCATGGCAATTACTGATTTACTATTTCTCTTGCTAGACATCTACAGGAGTGGCTTCTGCACAGGATGTTAGGAAGAGGTCTTTCTTTTGTTTTCCAGTACTTGTTGGTAGAATGTTTTATTTTTCCCCTACTGCAGCTTATTTTTCTTCTCCCACACGGTAGTGCTATGTTTTCTCTGCACTATTCCAGCTTCTCACACAATGGGGGGATTCCCTGGGAGACAGGCTTTTCCTCTGTTAATAGTTCATCTAGTTCACAGGGTGCAGTGTCCCGGTGGGTATGCAGAGCGCTTTTGTTGTTCCAAAGCTCTTCCAGCTCCAGATAGAGCCCGTGTGGTTCAGTAGCGTTTTTTACTCCTGCTGGTATCTGCTCAGATAGGTGGGGTTAGGGGCGTGGTTGTTTGTGAGAGGTGGCCCAGAAATATGGCGGCAACCACCACCACAACCTGTCCTGCTTCCACAGCTCCCTCTCTTTTGCCGGAACTAGTTGGGCTGCGAATATGTGTCTGTGTTCCACAGTTCTCAGAACATTCTTTTGTTCTGACACTTCTACTGTTCTGTTTCTATCACTGGGCAGGTGGGGGCGGGGCGAGCTCTAGGAGGGGAGTGAGGAGGCGGCTATTCTCAGTCCATAAGGCTTCAGTTCTCTGCTTGGCTGTGAGGGCTTAAACCACCATTTTCAGCCTTCTTCCCTCAGTCTTTTTTCCGAGGTCTCTGCCCTGAGCACTCAGTTCAGCTGTGTTATATGCTGCCCTCTCAACCCTGTCGGCCATAAGCATAGCCCTAGCAATCTGAGTTTTTCCCTCTCCCACATCTGCGGTAGTTCTGGGATGCAGCGAGCTTGGAGCACTGAGCTAGGTCTGCGTCCTGCGTCCACGAGGCTTTGTCTCAGCACTTATCCTTTCCCTCCTCCCCCACTCACGTGATTCACCCACCTGTAGGTGACTTTGGTAGTGGGCCTCTTCGTCTTGCTGTCTGCTGTGCAAGGAGTCCTTTGTGGAGTTATTGCTGTTTGATTCATTTTAAATTCCAGGGGAGCTTTACAGAGGCTCACCTCATGCCGCCATTTTGATGACACCCTATTTTTCAATGTTCACACTCCAGTCCTGAACTCTTCCTTATTCCCTATTACACACTTCTATGGTGTCCAGCAGGATCCACCGAGTCAGCAAAGAAACATCTCACGTGCGCCAATTCCAAAAACATAGCAGACCTCCCTTTCCACCTGCTCTAAACTTGACTGCTCAAGCCTCAACAAACCTATAACCTAGTTCCACAGTGGGAACCCTCCCTGTCCTAGGGACCACACTTTTGCTTCCCTTTGCAGAAAGCCGCATTCCCCTACGTATTATCAGAAGGTCTGTTGCCAGTCGGTGCTCTCGTGCATCTGATAAACCAGAGGATACTCTCTGGCTTCTGTCTTTGTATCTATTTTGACCCTGCCAATACCTATAGTGCTCTTGTAGCTCTTATATTATGCAGTTTACCTCCAGATGAAACCTGCCTCATTTAGCAGATATCCAAGAGTTTCATTTCGCAGAGATGTGAAACCTCCATGACACTTGATCCCCAATAAATTTCCTTGTACTGTGAAAGAAGGAAAAATCATGCCACACAGGAATGGGCATGGGATGGGCAGAAACAGTTGGGCAACAGTATATGGACATGGATATTGGGCCAGGTAGGGATGGAAGATGTGGAACATAGAGGGTCATGTTCATTCTCAGTGAAAACAGCAACAGACTCACATGCACAAAGCGAGATGAAGTGGTACAAATATCCAAAAGGTGCATCAGTAAGGATGCTAACATGAAGACAGTGTCCACCCACCACAAGTCATCCCCTTTGGAGAAATGAAGCTGGACTACTCATGCACGCTCCTGCCTCCAGGAAGAACCTGCTACCTGAAAGGTCTAGGAACTCTGCAGTTGGGTCACCATGCACTGACAGTCAAAATAAGATGCCGTTACTTAACTGTCCTGATGAACAGCCTTGCACATCTGTGCAACATTGGAACTTTCAGTTTGTGTTCCTTTTATTTGGAACAACAGCTAAGAATTGCACCGCATGGGAAGTTATTCAACTGCTTTCACAGGGTTCCAGCTCTGCCCAGATGTTTTCCCCAGGTACGGTGCCAACAGGCCATGTTCTCAGGGCAATGAGAAAAGCCCAACAAAGTTACGCACGTCTAGCTACAGCAGTGTCTCAGTCTTCCTACCTTGCTGAACCATGAATGAAAATGCTTCCATCCTCCACCAACCATCCTCTGAGGGCATGCCAAATCTCCATCCAATGCTGCTGCGTATGAGCCATTGTCTCCTGAGCAGAGGATTTGGATGAACCCCTCTGCTCATAGAGCCACATCCTTACCCTCCACGTGTCTTTCCCAATCATGGAGAGCAGAGAGGAAAAGCTGTTAAAGAACATCTACCTGGCTCATACTGGGGACACTGTGGCCTGGTCTGAAGTGCCAACACAACCCGATCCTAGAGTCACTGGAAAATCTTTCCCTTTTGTCAGCAGACAAATTTTAGGGACTCAATGTGAGAGCTGCCAGGAGTAACCCTAGCATAAAATTTGGTGCTGCAAAGATCAATTTCCATTCCCTCTGTGTGGACTTCAAACAGAGCAGGCCGATCCTTCATGTCCAGAGCCAAGGCCTCCCAACATCCTCTACTTGTACATGATGAGTCATGCACCCTCTGATGCCCTACCCTGACAATCAGGTTGTCATATACAATTGTCCTTGTAGGGTAGCACAGGGACTGGTGAATGTATCTCTCAAAGCCTCACACCTCTGGATAGGCTGTTGGGTAGTGAGTCATTAAGTGTGCTCAGGCTGACCTGACAGTGTGAGGGACATCAGACAGTACAGCTGGGATGTAGAGCCTCACACAGGATCCAGTTTATACTCAACAGTGTGGAGAGACTTCTAAGGCACACAGTGAAATCCTCCGAGTCCAACTGTGGCAGTAAGTCCCTATCCGCCCACATGGATTACAAGGCTTTCTTCACCACCACTGTCCACTCCAGAAGGAGCAGGCTAGGTGCTCACCACCAAACACCTCCTTCTTGCTTACCTTTCTCTCAAAGGCATACAACCCCTTCTCTGTCTACTCCAGAGCTTATGCCCTCCTGTGGCCTGATACACCTTAAAGTGGAAGTAACCCACCATAAATCAAAGGGTACTGTGGAGGGGAAATTACCTCAGCATGGCTACCATTCAGCCCAAGAGATCCTCATTGCAATGTCTCCTGATGTGAGACATCCTCATCTAGGGGACCACTCACACTAATTGTCGGTACCCTACGAAAGTTCCTGGACAGGGGCAAAAGTCCATGATATAGACTGAGTAATGTCATCCCCTATATCCAGAACATTGGGGGAAGAAACACTCATGGAGCAGAGCTTGGCAGAAGCGTTTCAGTCCAATTCCACTCTCCTTAATGTTGTCCTTTTGTGTTTCACATGCACAGATGGGACCCCGGGGACACAAAGGATTTCACAGGAGGATATTCCTTCTGCAGGGAAGCGACCTGTCCTTGTCACGCCTCCCTTTCCCCAGTTATCAGAGCGAGAAGACCAGCAGTGTCACTACTGCCTGGACTCATGAAACTCTCTCATTCCCTGTCCTCAGTCCCTACCTTCAAGAGGACAATGGAGGACCTGGCAGCATGGTTCATGAGTAACACCACTCCTCACAGCTGCACTTGCCGCACACTACCTTAAACACTGCTCCCTGTGGCAGAGGTCTTGAGTGCCTGTAAACTTCAACATTCCCATCTGCACTCTGAAGGTTTGATATTCCTACCTCAGAAAATCACCTGTGTAGTGTTGTGTCACTGTGTGCCTGACATCCAAGAGAAAGGTTATATGTAAAGCTGCCTAAGCCACAGGGACTGGAAACTGCGGGGTCACAGGCTACATTTATGCCCCGGTCACCGGGACTGCGCCCTGGCACCATCCCACAGGACAAGGCTTCATCCATTTTAGCAGCCTGTGTTTTCTTCCCTTCTGACCACAACCCAACAGACTGTATGCTGTAAAAAAGAACCATAGCCTCTCAGGAATCATGCTTCCTACTGTACTGTACTCTCCACCTCCAGAAGCCTGCCTCTGCCCCCAACACAGCACATTCCACAGGCTGCAGATCCTACCCCACCACAGGAGGTGGTCTGTTCATTACACCCACATGGTCTCTCATACAAAAAACACAGAGACTGCAGGGCTGCTCAGCTTCTTTATGTCTCTTTCAGTGTCACTCCAAATAGCTGGTGCAGACACTGAATCTTCCACAGAAGATCCATTCCTCATGTCTGTGCTGTGCAAAAGAACAATGGGGACTCATTGTGCCATCCCTCCCATCTGCAGATGTTCCTAGCTCTTGTTCGACTTGGCCAAATTTCATGCTTTGCCCTCTGCCTCTCAGGATCTGTCATGCTCCTAACACATACACAGGACAAGCAGGCACACACACACACACACACACACACACACACACACACACACACACACACACACGAGTAAACCCATGGAGGTCGATGTGCAAAAACGTGACTGCCCCACCAATTGGGTCAGTGGCAGAATGCCTTGCCTCCATAAAATTTCATTACATTCCATCCTTAGGGTTTTAAATAGAGAGATGCAGATATCCTATTGCCACTGCCAGGATCACATATTTCGCCATGGGGGGGCCTCATTGAGTGAGTGTGAAAATTCAGAGGGACTTGCATTATCCGCATTCAAAGGGATAGGACAAGACAAGCAAGTTCTCTCTCTCAACATCATGTAAGGCTACCCAGGGGAAAATGCTGAATGAGTTGCAGGAGGCCACATGGCAGGCTCCATAGCACCAGGGTGGCTACTTGGGAACTGCTGTCAGAACATTCGTTCTCCCTTGGTGTCCTGGGGCTTTCACATGATAGCTCACATGGGTTGAGCTCTCTCGGCCCCAGGTACCCTCTGTGCACTGAGGTCCCTAGGCTCTTTGGCAAGCCTCTCCCCCACTCCCAGGGGGACCTCAGATGGCTCCCATTCTCTGAGCCTCTGTTTACCCTTTGCTTTCTGCAATGAGATTCCCCAGTGCCCCACACTGCACAGCCCATGGGCTCCTCACCAACAAACATTACTCTCAGTCCCTTCGTCTGTCCCCTCCATCCCCTGGGTTGTACTGCATGGGACCGGGCCACAGGTCCTCAATGATATTATTGTGTGTGTTTGTTTTTTCACTTTAAAAAGAAAGTTTTAATATTTATAATATAATGACCCAATAAAACAGGAGGAAAAAAAACCATTTTTTTTTTTTAAGAATCACACAAACTTTAGAACCTACATTTTTCACTAAGCAACGGGCATTAGTAATAAATGCCGTCATACTTGGAATGATATAAATGATTCTTATCTTCAGGGTCACTTTTATTTTATTATTATTTTTTATTATTTTTCATTATTTTTATTTTTTTTTTAAATTTGATTAGTTTCAGGTGCACAAGACAAAGCAATAACTTAGATGTTTATCATTTATATCCCGCACACTGTGTGATGCCCCCTCCCACCATCTACTAGCCCTCTGACATTGCACAGAGCCATTACATTTCCACTGTCTCTATTCCTAATGCTGTACTCCACTTCCTGTAAATATATTTGGAATTCATTATTGTTCAGCTTCAGGTGTACAGTGCAGAGATCAGGCATCTACATCACCCCTGAGATGGTCTTCCAAATGGGACACGTGTCCATCAGATACCCTACAAAATCTTTACATTATTGATTACCTTCCCCAAATTAATTTTCAAAACCCCGTGGCTATCTTGTGGCTACCGACTATTTTCTAAACCTCTCACCTTCCCCCTTATCTCCACCACCCCGCCCATCTAGCAACCCTCAGTTTTTCCTCTATGTATCCAAAACTGTTTCTGATTAGTTCATTCACCCATTATTTTCTTTAGATTCCACATATAAGTGTGATCATATGGTATTTGTCTTTCTCTGTCTGACTTATTTCACTTAACATAATGTTCTCTAGGTCCCTCCATGTTGTTGCAAATGGTAAGATGTCTTCCTTCTTTATGGCTGCGTAATACTCCATTGTATAAATGTACCACAGTTTCTTAATCCAGTCATCTACTGATGTGCATTTCAGTTATTTCCATGTCTTGGCTATTGTGTATAGTGCTGCAATAAACATAGGAGTGCATAAAGATTTTTGAATTGGAGTTTTGGATTTCTCCAGATAGATACCTTGGAGTGGAATTGCTGGATCATAAGGTAGTTCCATTTTCAGATTTTTGAGATAACGCCATACTGTTTTCAATAATGGCTGCTCCAATCTGCATTCCCACCAACAGTGCACAAGCATTCCTTGTCTCCACATCCTCGCCAGCACTTGTTTGTTGATTTATTGATAGCTACAGCCATTTTGACTGGGGTGAGTTGGTATCTCATTGTGGTTTTTATTTGCAATTCTCTGCTAGTTAGTGAGTTTGAGCATTTTTTCATATGTCTGTTTGCCATCTGTATGTTCTTTTTAGAAAATGCGTCTTTATGTCCGCTGCCCATTTTTTCATTGGGTTGTTTGTTTTTTTTTGAGTTGAGTGAGGTTTTTATAAATTTGTGATATTAACCCCTTATCCGATATATCATTGTCAAATATATTTTCCCATTCAGTATGATCACTTTTTGTTTTATTGATGGTTTCCTTTGCTGTGAAAAAACTTTTTAGTTTGATGTAATCCCACATGTTTACTTTTTCTCTTACTTTCCTCGCGCAAGGGGATATTCAGTAAAAATCTTTCTCTGGGTAATGTCTGTGAAGTTTCTTCCTATATTTTCTTCTAGGAATTTTATGTTTTCAGATCTTACATTTAAGTCTTTAATCTGTTTTGAATTTATTTTTGTATATGGTGTAAGGAGGTTATCCAGGTTCATTTGTTTTTGCATTTTTCTGTCCAGGTTTCCCAGCACCATTTATTGAAATGACTGTCTTTACCCCACTGTACATTCTTGCTTCTATTGTTGTAGATTAAATGGCTATATAGGCATGGATTTATTTCTGGACTCTCTATTCTGTTCCATTGAAGTATCTGTCTATTTTTATGCCAGATCCATGCTGTTTTGATTACTGTAGCCTTGTAGTATAATTTGATGTCAGGTATTGTTATACCTCCCACTTTGTTCTTATTTCTCAAGATTGCTGAGGCTATCCGGGGTCTTTTGTGGTGCCATATAAATTTTAGGATTATATGTTCTATTTATGTGAAAAACGTCGTTGGTAGTTTGATAGGAATTGCATTGAATATGTATATTACCTTAGGCAGTATGAACATTTTAACTATATTACTTCTTACTACCCATGAACATGGTATGTGTTTCCATCTATTTGTATCCTCTTTCATTTCTTTCTTCAGTGTCTTATAATTTTCTGAGTACAGATCTTTTACTTCCTTTGTTAAATTTATTCCCAGGTATCTTATAGTCTTTGGAGCAATTGTAAATGGGATTGCTTTTTTAATTTCTCCTTCTGATGTTTTATTATTGGCATGTACAAATGAAACCAATTTCTGAATATTAATTTTGTATCCTGCTACTTTACTAAATTCATCTGTCAACTCTAATAGTTTCTTGGTGGAGACTTTAGGATACTCTATATATAGTATCATGTCCTCTGCATATAATGAAAATTTTACTTCCTCCTTACCGATTTGGATGCCTTTTATTTATTTTTCTTGTCTGATTGCTGTGGCTAGAACTTCCAGCACTATGTTGAGTAGAAGTGGAGAAAGTGGGCAACCGTGCCTTTTTCCTGATCTTAAGGGGAATGGTTTTAACTTTTCCCCATTGAGTATGATGTCATCTGTGGGTTTATCATAGATGGCCTTTATTATGTTGAGATATGATCCCTCTATACCCACTTTTTTATCATAAATGGCTGCTGGATTTTATCAAATGCTTTTTCTGAAACTATTGATATAATTATGTTATTTTTATTTTTCATTTTATTAATGTGGTGTATCACATTAATTGATTTGCGGATTTTGAACCACGCTTGCATACCATGGGTGAATCCCACTTGATCATAGTGTATGATCTTTTTAATGTATTGCTGAATTATGTTCACTAATATTTTGTTAAGGATTTGCATCTATGTTCATTAGCGATATCAGCCTGTCATTTTCATTTTTTGTGGCATCTTTTTCTGATTTTGGGATCACGGTGGTAGTGACTTCCTAGAAAGTGTTTGGAAGTCTTCCCTCCTTCTGGATTTTGTTGAAGAGCTCTATGAGAATAGGTGATACTTCTTTTTTGAACGTTTTGTAAAATTCACCTGTAAAGCCATCTGGTTCAGGGTTTTGTTTGTTGGGAGATTGTTGATTACTGATCAATTTCCCTGGTGGTAATCAGTCTAACCAGGTTTTCTATTTCTTCTTGAGTTAGCCTTGGAAGGTTGTACGCCTCTAGAAAACTGTCCATTTCTTCCAGATTGTCAAATTGGTTGGCATATAGTTGCGCATAGAAATTTTTATTTTTTATTTTTTTATTTCTGCGGTGTCTGTTGTCACTTCTCTTTCCTTTCCGATTTTATTAACTTGGGTCCTCTCTTTTTTTTAATGAGTGTGGCTATAGGTTTGTCAATTTTGTTTATCTTCTCTAAAAACCAACTCTTGGATACATTGATCTTTACTATTGTTTTTCTGGTTTCTATTTCATTTATTTCCACTCTGATCTTTATTATCTCCTTCCTTGTACTCCCTTTGGGCTTATTTTGTTGTTGTTTTTCCCAATCACTTAAGTGTGAAGATAAACTGTTGATTAGTGATGTTTCTTGTTTCTTTAGGTAGGCCTGCAATGCTATGAACTTCCCTCTTATGACTGCTTTCGCGGCATCCCATAGATTTTGGTTTGTTGTGTTTTCATTTCCGTTTGTCTCAAGATATCTTTTGATTTCTTCCCTGATCTCCTGCTTGACCCATTCATTATTTAGTAACGGGTTATTTAGCCTCCATGAATTTGTGTGCCTTCCAGTTTTTTCCTGTAGTTAATTTCTAATTTCATACCACTGTGGTGAGTGAAGACAATTGATACGATTTCAATTTTCTTAAATTTATCAAGACTTGTTTTGTGGTCTAACATATGGTCTATCTTGGAAAATGTTCCATGTGTTCTGGAGAAGAACGTGTATTCTGCAGCACTGGGGTGAAATGCTCTGCAAATATCGATTAAATCCAAGTGGTCCAATGTATCATTTAAGGCTGTTGTTTCCATATTGATTTTCTGTCTGGAAGACTTGTCCTTTGTTGTCAGAGGTGTGTTGAAGCCCCTCCGATGATAGTGTTACTATTGATCTCTGTCTTTATGTCAGTCAATATCTGTTTTATATATTTAGGTGCTCCTATGTTGGGTACATAGACGTTTACTAGGGTTATGTCCTCTTGTCAGATTGATCCCTTTATTATTATATAGTGCCCATCTTTGTCTTTTAATATTTTCTTCATTTTAAAGTCTATTTTGTCAGAAATAAGTATTGCAACTCCAGCTCTTTCCTCATTTTCATTTGCATTAAATCTTACTCCAACCCTTCCCTTTCAGCCTCTGTGTCTCTTTTGATCTGAGGTGAGTCTCTTGTAGACAGCATATACAAGGGTCTTGCTTTCTTATCCACTCAGCCACCCTATGTCTCTTGATTGGATCATTTAATCCATTTACATTTAAAGTGATTAGTGATAGGTACATAGTTATTGTCATTTTTAAATTTGTGTTAGATTGTTTTCATCTTTCTTCTATTTACAGAAGTCCTTTTATTATTTCTTGCAATGCTGGCTTGGACGTAATAAATTCCTTTAGCTTATTATTTTCTGGGAAGCTCTTTATCTCTCCATCAACTTTAAATGTTAGCCTTGCTGGATAAAACAATCTCCATTGTAGGCCTCTGTTTTCCAATACTTTGAGTATCTCCTGCCAATCCCTCCTGGCCTGCAATAGTTCTGCAGAAAAGTCATTTGATAGTCTTATGGGCGTTCCCTTGTATGTAACCCTCTGTCTTTCGCTTGCTCCTTCTAGGATTCTCTCTTTGTCTTTAACCTTTGCCATTTTAACTACAATGTGTCTTGGTGTGGACCTGTTTGGGTTTATCCTGGTTGGAACTCTCTGCACTTCCTGGGCTTGCATGTTGGTTTCCTTCGGCAGGTTCAGGAAGTTTTCAGACATTATTACTTCAAATATGTTCTCAATCCCTTGCTTCCTCTCTTCAACTTCTGGTATTCCTATGATGCCCATGTTGTTGCACTTGAGGTTATCCCAGAGGTCTCTTAAACCTTCTTCATTTTTTTTTTTTTTATTATTCTTTTTTTCTTTCTGTTGTTCTTTTTGGGTGATCTCTGCTAACTCGTCTTCTAAGTCGCTGATTCAATCCTCTGCTTCATCTAGCCTGCTGCTAATTCCTTCAAGTTAGTTCTTTTTTCAGTAGTTGTGTTCTTTAGTTCTAACTGGTTGTTTGTTATGATTTCTACATCCTTCTTGATGTCATCTCTGAGCTCCTTAAACATTCTTATCATCTGTGTGCTGAACTCTGTCTCTTGTAGGTTGTTTATCTCAGTTTCATTTGGGTCCATTTTTGGAGGTTTCTTCTGTTCTTTTATTTGGGACATGTTTCTTTGTTTCCTCATTCTGGCTGACTCTCTGTGTTTGCTTCGAAGTATTAGGTAGATCCCCTATAGTTCTTAGTTCTTGTTGGGTTATCTTATGTAGTATGTGTCCTTTATATTTGACTTGCACTACTTCATTTTTCTCCTCTGCGTGTGCTCCAAAGGTGACTCTTGTGTTGTGTATATTCTCCTGTTGAAGATCTTTAATTGCTTTTCGATTGTGAGTAGGTGAGGTTAACTGGTAGGCTAACTAGTTGTGAGACTTGGCTCTGCCCAATGCAGGGTGTTCTGCTGCGTGAGGGTTGACCGCTTAAATGTTGTTTGGCCTCTATGTGCTCTTGTGCCTGTAAAGAATTCCCTCTGGGTTTGTCATTGTAGGTCAAGCCCGGTAATACTCTGGTTTGGTCTGGAGTTGGCCACTGGGAATGTTGAATCTTGTGCCTCTTAAGCTGGGCCATGGCAGGGCAATTTCAGAACAAAGCAAATCACCAAGCACAACAACAACAACAACAAAGAAAAAAATCAAATACATTCACATGTAAAAACAACCAACAACCCCCACTCAACACAGGCAAAGATATCAATGATATAAAGACAAAACAAAACAAAACAGAAGGCAGCGTCAGTCTTGGCATAAGGCCACCAAGAAATCTCTAGGTTGTCCTATGCTGTACCAAAGAGTCCCCTGCGTATTGTGCAGGCAGAGCCATTCACCTGGTGCCTAGAGTGACGTTGGGGCTGCAGATTTAGATTCGTGAGGTGAGGGGTCTGGATGGTAGTTTTTACAAAGCCAGTGCATTTTCTGCCCTTGCCTGCACATATGCACACTGAGAGTAGCACCACCATCCCTGTGTCCAGTTCTCCTGAGTCTTAGGGCACTTCTTCCGTGTGTGTGTGTGTGTGTGTGTGTGTGTGTGTGTGTGTGGCGGGCGGGAGATTTCTGAGCTGCTGAAAGCTGGTTGCTGCATCTGTGGCTTACTGCTGGGTCCAGGGAGTGCCTAATACTTGTAATTGCCCCGCCCGAGGCAGGCCAGAAAGAGTTGGGTCTGTGGATGGAGGGGTCTTCTCTTTCCCAGTACAGCTGTGTCACACTCTTCCTGTAGGCCAGAAATGATGGTGGCTGGGGGCAGAGGAGTTCCCTCTCTCCTAGCCGAGCAAAAACCACACTCCTCCAGCCTTCTCCCTGGGCCAGAGCCGCCCGCCAGTCTTCCCAGAGCCCGTGCACCAAGGCTCCTCTGTAATCTGATACCACTCCTCAGTTCAGGGGCCAGTTCAAGTCTCTGAACGGGTAGGGGTAGGATTGGAAGAGCGGTAGGAGGGGCCCAGGTATGGAGTTTGTGTCCTTTGTCCGGTCTAGGGCTTAACTGAAGGTATCAGCTGAGGTTATTGCCTTAAATGCTGGATATGCTGCCCCCTCGATGGGAGAGATCAGCTGTGGGACGCAGGGAAAATACCCACCTCCTGGCTTTTTTGTTCTTTGTTCCGTCCTGGGATCCTCTGCATCTCTGCAGCTGCGGATGTCGGCCGGGATTCCACCAATGCAGATGAGGGCCACATCCCCACAGACACAGGGGTGGACTGCATTTCCACCGCCACTGATGCAGACCCCGCAGATGCAGATGTGGCCGCGTCTCCACTTCGCTTCCTTCCCACTTCCCCTGCTCGCCCAATTTTCCCACCTGCAAGTAATCCTTGCATGAGTTTCTTAGCTGTTCTGTGTGATGAGCAGAGAGTCCTTTGATGGGTTATAAATGTCCCATTTCTGATAAGATCCAGAGAAGATCTCAAAAAATATGCCCCGCTGCCGCCATTCCTGTGACGTCTCGATGATATTCTTGGATGGAGGAAACAATGCAGGCAGCTCAGGACAGGGCCTTGACTCCTTCCATGCACTTGGGGTCTCCATCAGCATCATTTCTGACCATGGCCAGAGGGCTTATACCTCAGTTATCCTGCTAGACCCTGGGAAGTTGTGCTCAGATAACTAGTTGAATAAGTTAAGGCCCGTGATGTTGTGCCTGTGACTGCTGCATCCTTGTCCATAGGTCCAGAAACACCAGACTGATGTGGAATGAGATGTCCTATACCCTGGAGGAAGAGCGGAGGAACACAAGGGACACACTGGCCCAGCATCCATGCCTTGCCTCTTTTGCCCCTGTCATGAGCACCACCATTTTCCAGGAAAGTTAATGTGATACTCCTTGATGATCACTTCATTGTAGAAGAAGGGGTTTCTCCAAAAGGGAAACTTCAACTGACTGATACCTGGGTAGCTCAATTACTGCACCTGTCACGTGCAAGAGGTTGAGAATAGGGACATGTCTTTTTGCTTGCTGAGCTAGCATGGTGGCAGGACTAGAGCCCCTTCTCTGAATCACATCACCCCAACCAAGTGCCCGTAGCCCTGCTCCAGGCACATCATCTCACTTCCAAACTGGTCACGTAGCTAAACATGTCTTCATCTTGGCCACTGATCAAGGCTGACAAGTGTGGGTAGTTCACAATCAGTGCTCAGGTCTAGGAGTCTTCATTCTTTCAAGGTAGGGCCTAAAGCAGCTGAGCCAGTCTGGGATAGAGGAGGTACTAGAGTGGCATGTGGCAGGATGCTAGGCAGTGCCACCCAACCAATCCCTCAGTCCCTGCCATTCATCACATGTGCCCACGACTTTGGTTTCCCAGGGTGCAGGTTTATCTGATGCTGCCTGTGATGACATGAGGAGGGCCTGCTTGCTGACTTACCCCTGTTCTGCAGCTCACTTATGTGTGCAAATGTACAAAAACCACTGCTTATGACGTTTCTCTCCTGTATGCAGGTTCCCTGAGTAGGGTGTGTTTGTTCCCATGAAGCAGCTCACTTATGTGTGCAAATGTACAAAAACCACTGCTTATGACGTTTCTCTCCTGTCTGCAGGTTCCCTGAGTAGGGTGTGTTTGTTCCCATGAAGCTGTGTCCACACACAGCTTCTAGAGATACTGCATGTGGAGGGAGCTCTGCTGCACTCACACCTTGCCCTGTGATTGTGTTTGTGTGTGTGAGAGGGGTTGGTGGTGGGGATTTGCATGGAGGCTTTGGGGTAGCAGTGCTATAGCCCGCTCCTTAGCTCATCTAGCCGAGTAGTGTCTTGGGAAGGACAGTGGCATCATACCACTTAAACCCTACATACAACACCTACCTGTGCTTTGGCACTCGACTGTGGAACAACTACCTGTACACACAGTGACTGGGAGGAGTGTGTGGGCTCCATTTCTGCTGGGATTGCTCAGGAAACTGTGTCCTTGAAATGCCTGCAGTGTGTCAGGTAGCCCCCATACACGTTGCCCGGGCACACTCCCTGAGGCCAAGGAAGTGTGCTCGGGCAACCTCTGTGTCGAAAGGATTGGCCCATAATTTCTGCTCAGACGCCTGAGGACTCTCCTGGTCCTCCTACACCTGACCCCAAGACGTGCATTTGAGGCACTCAGGCCCTTCCCTCAGCCCTTACCGGGCTTCCACCTGCCCCTTGTCTTTTCTGCCTGCCGTGGCTGTCTTCCGTTCAGCAGCAAACCCCATGAGTCACCCGTAAGGATACGGCTTTGGCCCAGAAGCCATGGATGCACCGGATGATGTTCCTTCTACGCTCCAGATGCGGCTGCCTGCTCTGACAGATCTTGCGCCTCAGCCGATAGTAGGCGCTACTGTGCCGGGCCTTCTCAACACTCAGCTGTAACTGAAGGACCTGCAGCAGCTCCAGTGGGGACTGCGGGCTGTACCCAGACCGCCGGCGTGGTGCCAGCAGGGCCGGCCCAGGCTTCTCCTTCCACACCGGGGCCTGTGACTCCTCCTCACTCCCAACACACTGTACCTCGTTCTGTCCGTCCCCATTACCCCGAGTTCCTCCACCTGCCGGACCTCCGAATCATCTTCCACAGACTCCTGGCCACCACTTCCTCTTCTGTCACGACCTCTACCACATGTGCGACGTCCTTTACAAGTAGCACTGCCTCATGTCGCCACGCACGGGCCCCTCCTTCCTGCTCCGACGCCACGCTGAGGATGGAGGCCTCTGCCACCCTCGCACCTGCGGCGGCCTGCAGGGTCTCCAGGAGTCCCGCTGGGCTGGGACACTCTCGGGCCGCTGCCTGTTGAAGGCACGGTTCCACAACTAAGTCATCCGAGGACTCCCAGACCGCCAGACCTGCCCCCTTCCCAGCCTCACTCGCCATGGGGCCCTGCTCTAAGCTGTGCAGTGGAGAAGGCGTGGAAGGCGGACGCTCGTGTCTTCAGAGCCGACCATTCAGTCCAGTAGCCTCGGGCCCTAGAGCGGGGCTCTGGGTTTGGCTGCTGGTCTCCGGTAGGTAGTGCGAAGCTCAAAGTGCCCGCCTGCCCAAGTACTCAATCTGCTGGAAGGATGCCAGAGCCCCGCTCAGTCAGCTGGCCCCATGTCCACCAATCAGAAAGAGGACCTGGCGACCCTGGACCTCCCTTCAGTTCCCTTCCTGTATAAGGACCTCCCTTCAGTTCCCCCATCCTGCCTGCTTCTTGGCCAGGCTTCTTCCTCAGGCCCAATGCAAGCACATTCACAAATGGCCCTTCTGATCTCTTCAATTACCAGCCTGTAGAAAGTTCACTGAACCTGGCATCTCAGGGGTTTCCTGGACGTGGGTGCCACCTGCTGGGACACTGGGTGCTAGGCCGGGCTTCCCACTACCAAATCATTGTGTTGTAGCACTTGTCTAACTGTTCCACAAAGAGCTCTCAGGAAATAGCCCATATTATATGTGACATGGCTAACACGATGATATCCATGGAATTGGCATGTCTGGGAACCAAGCTGCAGACACTGGCAACGATTTTACAAGTAGGGGGCTGTGACCTTAATATTTGCAGAATTGACCTCCAGTACTCAAGGGGAAATAAGCCACTCATTAAAGGTCTCATATGTTGGCATGTTCCTCTCTCTCTCTCCACCTCCCACCTTCCCTTGCTGCCTCACTCCTATATTTTTTGTTAGGGATTTGATGTTTTCAGATCTTACAATGAAGATTTTAATTCATTTTGAATTTATTATTGTATATGGTGTAAGGAGAAGGTCCAGCTTCATTTTTTTCCCATGTGTCTGTCCAAGTTTCCCAACACTATTTATCGAGTAGACTGTGTTTACCCTACCATAAATTCTTGCTTGCATTGTCGTAGATTAAATGACCATATAGGCATGAATTTATTTCTGGGCTCTCTATTCTGTTCCATTGATCTATGTATCTGTTTTTATGTGAGTACCATGCTGTTTTGATTACTGTAGCCTTGTAGTATAATTCGATGTCAGGTGTCATTATACCTCCCACTTTGTTCTTATTTCTCAAAATTGCCAAGGTTATCCAAGGTCTTTTATATTTTCATATAAATTTTAGGACTATAGGTTCTATTTCTGTGACAAATGTCGTTGGTAGTTTGATAGAAATTGCGTTGAATCTGTATATTCCCTTAGGTATTATGGAGATTTTAACTATATTATATTAATTCTTCCTATCCTTGAGTGTGGTATGTGTTTCCATCTATTTCTATCTTATTTAATTTCTTTCTTCAGTGTCTTATAATTTTCTGAATACAGATCTTTTACTACTTTGGTTAAATTTATCCCCAGTTATTTTAGAATCTTTGAAGCAATTGTAAATGGGATTGTTTGCTTACTCCTTCTGATTTTTTGTTATTGGTGCATATAAATGCAACTGATTTCTGAATGTTAATTTTGTATGGAGGAGTCTGTAGTGTTCTCTCTATATAGCATCATGTTATCTGCATATAATGGCAATTTTACTTCCTCCTTACCTATTTGGATGCCTTTTATTTCTTTTTCTTGTCAGATTGCTGTGGCTAGAACTTCCAGCACTATGTTGAATAGAAGTAGAGAAAGTGGGCAACCTTGCCTTGTTTGTGATCTTGAGAGGAATGGCTTCAGTTTTTCCCTATTAAGTATGATGTTAGCAGTGAGTGTTTCATATGTGGCCTTTATTATGTTGAGATATGGTCCCTGTATTCCCCCTTTCTCAAGGGTTTATATCAAAAATATTTGCTGGATTTTGTCCAATGCTGTTTCTGCATCTATTGATATGATCATATTATTTTTATTTTTCATTTTATTAATGTGGTATATCACATTAATTGATTTGTGAATGTTGAACCACCCTTGCATACCAGGCATGACTCCCACGTGATCATGGTGTATGATCTTTTTAACATATTGTTGAATTATGTTCACTAATATTTTGTTGAGAATTTTTGCGTCTATGTTCATTAGAGATATCGACCTGTATCTTTTTGTTTGTTTGTTTTGTTTTGTAGTGTCGTTGTCTGATTTTGGGATCGTAAAAAGTATTTGAGAGCCTTCCTTCCTTTTGGATTTTTTGGAATACTTTGAGGAGAATAGGTGATAATTATTTTTTAAATGTTTTGTAAAATTCACCCGTAAAGCCATCTGGTCCAGAGCTTTTGTTTGTTGGGAGATTGCTGATTTCTGATTCAATTTCCCTGCTGGTAACCAGTCTATTCAAATTTTCATTTCTTTTTGAGTTAGCCTTGGAAGGTTGTATGCTTCTAGAAAATTGTCCATTATTTCAAGATTGTTTAATTTATTGGCATATAGTTGTTCATAGTAATTTCTTAAGATTTCTTTTTTTTTTTTCTTTTGTATTTCTGTGATGTCTGTTGTCATGTCTCTCATTTCTGATTTTATTAATTTGGGTACTCTCTCTGTCTATCTCTCTCTCTCTCTCTCTTTTTTTTTTTTTTTTTTTTTTTTTTTTTTTTTTTTTTTTTGAGGAGTCTACCTAAAGGTTTGTCGATTTTGTCTATGTTCTCTAAAACCCAATTCTTGGATTCACTGACCCTTAGTATTTTTTTTCTGGTTTCTATTTCATTTTTTATTTTCCACTGTGATCTTTATTATCTCCTTCCTTGTACTCCTTTTGGGCTTATTTTGCTGTTATTTTTCCAGATCCCTTTAGAAGGTAAATTTTTGATTCGTCCTTTTTTATTTATTTCTTTAGGTGGACCTGAAGTACTACATATTTTCCTCTTAGTACTGCTTTCGCTGTATCCCATAGATTTTGTATCATCGTGTTTTCATTTTCATTTGTCTCAAGATATCTTTTGATTTCTGCCTTGATCACATGGTTGACCCATTCATTATTTAGTAATATGTTATTCAGCCTCCATGAATTCGTGTGTCTTCCTGTTTATTTATTTATTTTTTCTTGTAGTTCATTTCTCATTTCAGCACATTATGGTCAGAGAAGACAATTGGTATGATTTCAATTTTCTTATATTTTTCAAGAATTTTCTTGTGGCCTAAGATGTGGTCTGTCATGGAATATGTTCCATATGCACTTGAGAAGAATGTGCATTCTGCAGCTTTGGGGTGAATTGCTCTGTAAATATCGATTAAATCCAAATGGTCCAATGTGTCATTAAGGCTATTGTTTACATATTGATGTTTTTGTCTGTAGACCTGTCCCTTGTTGTCAGAGTTGTGTTGAAGTCCCCTACTACGATAGTGTTACTGTTGTCTCTGTCATTATGTCAGTCAATATCTGTTTTGCATATTTAGGTGCTCCTATGTTTGGTGCATAGATGTTTACAATGGTTGTGACCTCTTGTTAGATTGATCCCTTTACTATATAGGGCCCATTTTTGTCTTTTAATATATTCTTCATTTTAAAGCCTATTTTGTCAGATATAAGCATTGCAACTCCAGCTTTTGTCTCATTTCTATTTGCATGAAACATCTTACTCCAACCCTTTACTTTCAGCCTGTGTATCTTTTGATCTGAGGTGAGTCTCTTGTCTACAGTATATACAAGGTTCTTGCTGTCTTATCCACTTAGCCACCCTATGTCTTTTGATTGGAATATTTAACCCACTTGTATTTAAAGTGATTATTGATAGATACATAGTTATTGCCATTTTTAAAATTTGTAGTCAGATTGTTTTCATCTTTCTTTTGTTTACAAATGCCCCTTTAATATTTCTAGCAGTGCTGGCTTGGTGGTAATAAATTCCTTTAGCTTATTCTTTTCTGGGAAGCTCTGTATCTCTCCTTCAATTTTAAATGATAGCCTTGCTGGATAAAGCAATCTAGGTTGTAGGCCTTTGTTTTCCATCACCTTACTTTTTCAGTACCTCCTACCACTCCCTCCTGGCCTGCAATGTTTGTGTAGAAAAGGCATTTGATAGTCTTATAGGAGTATCCTTGTATTTAACCCTCTGTCTTTCTCTTGCTCCTTTCAGGATTCTCTCTTTAACTGTTGCCATTTTAACTATAATGTGTCTTGGTGTGGACCTGTTTGGTTTTATCCTTGTTGGAACTCTCTGCACTTCCTGAGTTTGTATGTTGGTTTCCTTCACCAAGTTAGGGAAGTTTTCAGACATTATTATTTCAAATATATTCTCGATTGCTTGCTCCCTCTCTTCAGCTTCTGATATTCCTATGATGCTCATGTTGTTGTGCTTGATGTTATCCCAGAGGTCTCTTAAAACATTTCCATTGTTTTTCATTATTTTTCTTTTTGTTGTTCTGTTGGGTGATCTCTGTTAACTTGTCTTCTAAGTCGTTGATTCGATCCTCTGCTCAACTCACCTGCTGGTCATTCCTTCAAATGTGTTCTTTATTTTAGTTATTTTATTTTGATTTCTAACTAGTTGTTCATTATGATTTCTCTATCCTTCTTTATGTCATCACTAAGCTCCTTAAACATTCTTATCCTCAGTATTCTGAACTCTGTCTCTGATAGGTTGGTTACCTCTATTTCATTTGGTTCCAATTCTGGAGGTTTCTTTTCTTCTTTATTTGGACATGTTTTCTTGTTTCCCCATGCTGGCTGACTCTCTGTGTTTGCTTCGATGTACTAAGTAGATCCCCTAGGGTTCTTGGTTTTTGCTGAGATGTCTTATGTAGTATGTATCCTTTATATTTGACTTGCACCACTTCCTTCTTCTCCTTTGTGTGTGCTCCTTAGGTGACTCTTGTGTTGGATATATTGTCTTGCTAAAGTTGATCTTTAATTTCTTTGTCAGTAGGTGGGATTGACTCCTACACTGACTAGTTGGGGGACTTGGCTCTGCCCACAGTGGATGTTCTGCTGTGTGAGGGATGTTCTGCTGTGTGACTACTCAAATGAGGCTTGGCGCCTACGGTCACTTGTGCCTATAGAGAAGTCCCCCTGGGTTTGTCATTTGTAGGTCAAACCCGGTAATACTCTGGTTTGGTCAGGAATGGGCCTCTGGGTGTGTTCAATCTTGTTCCTCTTGAGCTGGGCCCTGCTCTAGGGCAATTTCAAAACAAAGCAAATCACTGAGCACAACAACAACAACAAAAACAACAACAACAAAAACCAAATATTCTCACATGTAAAAACAACCGATAACCCATGCTTAACACAGGCAAAAGTATCAAAAATACAGAACCATAAATAACAAAACAGAAGAAGCAGCATCATTCTTGGGTTAAGCCCAACATGCAATCTTTAGGTTGTCCTCTCCTGAACCAAAGAGTCCTCCGTGTATTGTGCAGGTAGAGCCAGTCACCTGGTGCCCAGAGTGATCCTGGGACTATAGTTTTAGATGAGTGTGGCTCTGGGGTGTGGATGGTAGTTTTTACAAAATCAGGGCAGTTTCTGCTCTTGCCTGCACATGTGCGCACTGAGAGTAACACAACCAGCCTTGTACCCAGGTCTCCTGAGTCTTAGGGCACTTCTTCCGTGTGTGTGTGTGTGTGTGTGTGTGTGTGTAGGGCGGGAGATTTCTGAGCTGCAGAAAGTCCAGATCTGCATCTGCCACCTACTGCTGACCCCTGGGAGAGTCTCTACAGTTTAATTGCACTGCACCAGGTAGGCCAGAAAAGGTGGGGGCTGGAGATGGGGAAGTCTTCTCTCTCTAAGCTCAGTAACATCACACTCTTCCAAGCCTTTTCCCTGTGTCAGAGATGCAAGCTGGGGCTTCCTAGATCCTGAGTAGTATGGCTCCTCTGTAATGTGACACTACTCTTCAGTTCAGAGGCCATCTTGAATCTGGAAGGGTGAGGGTAGCATTGGGAGAGTGAGGAGGAGGGGCCCAGTTATGGAGTTTATGTTCTCGTCCGAACTAGGGCCCAGCTGGATGTCTCAGCTGAGGTTAATCCTCAAAGGCTGGATATGCTGCTCTCTCAGCAGGAGAGATCAGCTGTGGGGTGCAACGAAAGAGCCCACCTCCTGGCTCTTCTGGTGTCTGTTCTGTCCTGGGACCTCCTTTGTCTCTGCAGCCACTGATGCGGTCCGCGTCTCCATTCTGTTCCATTTCCTCTTACCTTGCTCGCCCAATTTGCCCACCTTCAAATAATCCTCATGCACATCTTTTAGCTGTTCTGTATGATGAGCAGTGTGTTCTTTGAAAGGTTACACATGTTCAATTTGTGTTAAGTTCCAATGGAGAACTCAAGAAGACCACCTCGCTGCCACCATTCCTATGATGTCACTCCTGTGCCGGCCCTAAAAGAATCTGAGTCTCTGTGTGGTTACACCTTTGTAAACTCCTTCTATCATGGGTTATGCAAGGATGCCTGCCTTCCTTTCACAGACAGATTCTAAGAACACTGACAAACGTCCCTCCAATTTGAACATTGCATTGCACAAATCTAAGAGACTCGGGAGAGCAGGTGACAGACACAATGTCCTCCTTGTCTTGGTGAACTCAGAGATCGTTGCATGGCAGAGCACAATGGATGAGCTGTCTGCTCCCCGGTCAGCATCCCAGGCAGATGCATACCTTCCCTGTGGCAGTGACATGGTACAGAATTGTCCCACAACACGATTTCTAGGGCAATGGTTATTGCTGTTGGGCAGCATGCACAGCAGAATGCTTCCCAGCCAACACGCCCTTCCACCCTATTGACTGTGACAGAGAGCAAAGCTGAGGATGGTGTTTCCATAAGACTAATCTGTGTAAATTGTGACTGAAAAAGGAGTGTTGTCTCTGGAGTACAAGTCGGCTACCTATACATTACTCAAGGTGTTTTTATCCTATGTAGGTCACCTCAGGGGAATGATTTATGTTTTGCTTGACAAGTACATTAAGAAATGTGGTTCATTTCGTGTTTCTATCTCTCCTGCATATGCTGATTGGGACCATTCAGTCTACTGTTATGTATGGCATCAGTCTCTCGACACAGGTGTTTCTTTTACTCTGTGTGTCTTCCCTCATATGGCACTACATTAGTGACACTCTTGGTCAGATATCTGTCATCCTGGAGTTCACAATTGCCCAAAGTTCAGATGTTATTTTTTATGATAGGCACCACATTTCAGTGTATGCATAAACATACATAGATTAAAGCACACACCATGGATGTCCATATATATATACATACACACACACATATGTATTTATATATTATATATATACACACACACATGCACACATATAAACATGTGTGTGTATATATGTGCTAGTCAGCTGCTCACATGCATGGTTACATATGGACATTTTAGGTATTATTTTTAAACAGCATATATTATATGTGCACCCATGTTTTGTGACCCTATCCAGCTGCTCATGCAATCTTGGATGCTCACAGATTTCATTTCTCCTACCATTATATTTTCAAGATATGATGGAAAAATTGGGTTCCCCTGGCAAGGGATGAACAGAGAATAGGACACATGATGGAGATGTAGGGCCTTGGAAGAGGTAACGATGGGAACCCAGGTCTTGTGCACCAGTGTTCTCAATCCGCCCTGTGACCCTCAGACGTTCAAAGAGTGATTCTTCCACATTAGTCCTCTCCAAGACAGCATCCAGAAACATCAAATAGATTGTGCAGAGCTTTTTTGTGCCTACCTCTCTCTCTTCATTCAGTCTCACAATCCTTCCACTACCACCACCGATCTGCCTAGACAGGCCTTCACAACCTATTTTCCTGAGTGTACACACTCTGTTTCTGTACTGGGACCTTATACCTTGTCACACATGTCTAAAGTGCCCAGCGAGACTCAGCTTCAGGAAGGTAATATTGCCCTGTAGAGGCAGAAGGCCAAATAAAACCAACCCTGTAAATGTTTGTTACAGCGTTCATCACAAAGAGCAGATCCTGCTTATCTTGCTGTATCCTTTTCTGTACGGATAATGCAAGTACCCTTGAAATTTCACATACACCCAGGAGGCCCTCACAACTAAACCCATGATTCTGCCAATGGCAACGGATGTCTGCATCTCTGTATTTAAAACCTTGGGTGTAAATGTAACGTGATTTCAAGGGCAAGGTGCTCTGCCCGCTGAGCCAACCAGTGGATCCGTCACATGATCGCACATTGACTTACATGGATTTACTCATGTTGGTGTGTGCCTGCTTGCCTGCTTGGAGTGTGTATGTGTTGGGGGCACTACAGATCCTGAGAGGAAGAGGACAGATCATGAAATGTGGCCAAGTAGAACAATGGCAACAAGAATCTGCCGATGGGAGAGATGGCACAATGGGTCCACTTGGTTCTTTTGCACATCACAGATATGAGGAATGGCTCTCCTGTGGAAGTTTCAGAGGATTGCACCAGCTATCTGGAGTGACACTGAAAGAGACATAAGGAAGCTGAGCAGTGCTGCCATCGTTGTGTTGTGTGTATGATAGATTACGTGTGATTAATGAGCAGACCGCCTCCTGTAGTGGGATAGGGTCTGTAACCTGTGGAATGTGCTGTGTAGGGGACAGAGACAGGCTTCTGGAAGTGGAGAGGAGAGTACAGCAGGAAGTGCAATTACTGAGAGGCCATGGTTCTTTCTAATAGGCTACAGTCTGTGGGGTTGGGATCAGGAGGAAGACAGGATGCTTTAATGATGAAGTCTTGTCCTGCATGAAGGTGCAAGACACAGGGCGCAGTCCCGATGAGCAGGGCCTAAAGTAACCTGTGACCCACACTGTCCCTAGTTTCTGTGGCTTAGGCAGCTTCATGTATACCCTTCTTCTTGGATGGTGGCAACACACTGACAAAAGACAAGTGACTTTCTGAGGTAGGCATCACTAGCGCTAGGAGTGGTGATGGGAATGTTGACAGTTTGTAGGCATTCCTGACTCTGCACGAGGGAGCAGCATTTAAGGCAGTGTGTGGGAAGTGTAGCTGTTCAGTGTGATGTTACCCTTGTACCACGCTGCCTGGGCCTTTCTCCTAGAATCCGGGAGGAAGGGACTGTGGGACAGATAATGAGAGAGTACCCTGCGCTGAGTCAGTGGTGACACCACTGGTCTACTTGCTCTTCTGCCCTTGTCCAGGAACTTCTGCCAGGTACCAGCAATTAGTATGAGTGTTGCCACAGAGGAGGGCATCTCTCCTCAGGAGACACTTCAGTGAAGCTAAAGGGAAGCCATACTAAGTTACATTCACCTCCGCATGACCCTTTCATTTTCAGTGGGTTCCTTGCATTTTAGGGTGTCTCAGGCCACAGGAGGGCCGAAGCCCTGGAGTAGATAGAGCAGGGGTGTAATAGATTGAGGGAAGGGTGTGCAGACAGGATGGATTTGGTGGCAAGCAGCTAGCCTGCTCCTTCCAGAGTTGACAGTAGTGGTGAAGATAGCGCTGTAATTCAGATTGGTGGATAGGGACTTACTGCCCTAAGTAGCTGTGCTCCAAGGTTTTATCAGTGTGGCTGAGACGTCTCTCCCTGTTGAGGATAAGTTGGATCCTGCATGAGGCTCTCTGTCCCTGCCATACTGTCAGATGTCCCTCATGCTGTCTGATCACCCTGAGTACACTAAAGGATTCACTATTGAACAGCCTGTCTCAGAGCAGAGAGGCTTTGAGAGCCACTTTCACCAGTCTCTGCTACCCTGCAAGGAAATCTGTATATGACCAGCTGCTTGTCCAGTTACAGCCTCAGAGGGTGTATGAGGGTGTCGAGAGTCCGTGGCAATGGACAGGATGGATGGTCTACCTCTGCGTGATGCTCACACTGACACAAAGAAAACCTGTCTTTCCAGCACCGAATTTTATACTAGGTTTATTCCTGGCACCTCTCATATTGAATCCCTAGAATCTGTCTGCTGGCAAAAGGGAAAGTTTTTCCAGTGACCCTAAGATTGCGTTGCATTGTCACACCAGTCCGGGCCATGCTGGACTCCAGTAGTAGCCCCATAGGAGTTCTTTAACAGCCTTTATCTCTACTCTCTGTGATTCTGAAGGACATACAAAGAGTTAATGATGTGGTTTTTTGTAGGATGGGCGTGTTTGTTATCCTTTCCTGAATAGACAATGGCTCATACACACCAGGGTTGGGTGCAGATTCAGCCTGGCCTTGGACGACGAGTGGGCTCAATTTCATTTATGAGTCCAGCTGGGAAGGAAGCCTGAGACTATTATACGTAGAAGTGTGTGCCTTTGATCAGTCTTTGATCCAGCCCTGAGAATTAGGGTGTTGGCACTGTGCTTTGGGAACACAGTTGTGCAGAGGTGGAGCCCTGTGAAAGCAGTTGAAAAACTTCTCATGGGGTGCAAGTCTTAGGTGTTGTTCCAAGTAAAAGTCACGCACACTGAAAATTCCCAATAATTGCACACAGATACTGGGCTGCATGTCAGGACAGACAAATATTGTGATCTTGTTTTCATTATCAGGGCATGGTGACCCAACCGCAGAGTTCCTACACCTTGCAAGTAGCACGCTCACCCTGCATGCATAGGCATGCACGAGCAAGTAGGCTTCATCCCTCTAAAGGGGATGACTTGTGGTGGGCAGTTACTGTCTTTGTCTTACAAAATAATACTTAAGATATCCATATGTAACCCTGCATCTGATCATGTGAATAACATACACACACACACACACACACCACATACACATATACACATATATATTTCATATAATATTCATATATACATATGTATATGTTATTCACATGCTCAGATGCAGGGTTACATATGGTTATTTTAGATATTATTAAAGTGTGCATATAGACATCTATGGTGTGTGTATTCACCTATGTATGTGTATGCATACACTGAAATGTTATAACTCTCATAAAAAAGCATCTGAACTTAAGGAGATTGAGAACTCTGAGACAACAGAGATATGACTAAGAGTGTCTCTGATGCATTGACATTTGAAGGCAAACACACTGAAGGAGTATCTTTCCACACCCTGGGATAGAACAAAGAGAAAGAAACACCTGTGTTGACAGACCAATGCCATAGACACAGTAGACCAAATGGTCCAAAACAGCATATGCAGGAGAGAAAGAAACCCCAAATCAATCCCAT
The DNA here is from genome assembly GCF_057876585.1 of Rhinolophus sinicus. Classification (NCBI taxonomy): domain Eukaryota; kingdom Metazoa; phylum Chordata; class Mammalia; order Chiroptera; family Rhinolophidae; genus Rhinolophus; species Rhinolophus sinicus. Next base: position 1,981,421 of record NW_028290712.1, read on the forward strand.
ATCCTTATGTTCTTCCCAAGCCAATGAGAAATCTTTCCCCCGAGGTGACCAATATATGAGAAAAACACCTTGAAGTAATCTTAGGGTGGCTGACTTGTGCTCCAGGAGAGTACATTACTTTCTTCCATCAAAACTTTGGCAGGTCAGCCTTATGGAAAACACCATCCTCAGCCCTGCTCTCTGTCACGGCAAACGGCTGGAAGGACGGGGTCAGATGGGAAGCATTATGTCGTCGATGCTGCCCAACAGCAGGAACCACTTGCCCTATAAATCGTGTTGTGGGACAAGTCGATCTACTGTCACCACCACAGAGAAGGTTTGCATCTGCCTGAGCTGCTGACCAGGCAGCAGAAGAGCTCATCCTTGGTGCTCTGCCAAGCAATGGTCTCTGTGTTCACTAAGACAAGCAGGAGATCCCGTCTGTCTCCCGTCCTCCTGAGTCTCTAAGACTCATGCACTGACAAGGCCACATAGGAGGGACATTTGTCAATGTTCCTAGAATCTGTTGGTGAAAGGAAGGCAGGTATTCTAGCATGACCCACGATGGATGGATTTTACAAAGGCGTAACCACAGAGAGACTCAGGCTCTTTTAGGGAATTTTTTTTTTTAAATTATATATTGAGGTGATAATTGTTAGTAAAATTACATAGATTTCAGGTGTACAATTCTGTATTACATCATCTATAAATCCCATTATGTGTTCATCACCCAGAGTCAGTTCTCCTTCCATCACCATATATTCGATTCCCCTTACCCTCATCTCCCACTCCCCACCCCCCACCCCCCTTACCCTCTGGCAACCACCAAACCATTGTCTGTGTCTATGAGTTTCTGCTTCTCATTTGTTTGTCTTGTTCTTTTGTTGCTTTTGATTTATATACCACATATCAGTGAAATCACATGGTTCTCTGTTTTTTCTGTCTGACTTATTTGGCTCAGCATTACACTCTCAAGATCCATCCATGTTGTCACAAATTTTCCTATATCATCTTTTCTTACCGCCAAATAGTATTCAATTGTGTATATATACCACAAATTCTTCATCCATTCATCTATCGAAGGACATTTTGGTTGTTTCCATGTCTTGGCCACCGTAAACAAAGCTGCAATGAACATTGGAGCACACGTGTCTTTATCTCTAAATGTTTTCAGATTTTTTGGGTAGATACCCAGGAGAGGGATTGCTGGGTCATATGGCAATTCTATTCGTAATTTTTTGAGGAACCTCCACACCGCCTTCCATAATGGCTGCATCAGTCTGCATTCCCACCAACAGTGGATGAGGGTTCCTTTTTCTCCACAGCCTCTCCAACATTTGTTACTATTTGTCTTGTTGATGATCGCCATTCTGACTGGGGTGAGGTGATATCTCATTGTGGTTTTGATTTGCATTTCTCTGATGATTAGTGATGTTGACCATTTTTTCATATGTCTATTTGCCATTTGTATGTCCTCTTGGGGAAATGTCTCTTCAAGTCCACTGCCCATTTTTCAATTGGGTTGTTTGTTTTTTTGTTGTTGAGTTGCATGAGTTCCTTGTATATTCTGGATAATAGCCCCTTATCGGAGGCACTGTTAGCAAAACTCTTCTCCCATTCAGTTGGTGGCCTCTTTATTTTGTCAATGGTTTCTTTTGCTGTGCAGAAGCTTTTAAGTTTCATATAGTCCCATTCGTTTATTTTAGCTTTTACTTCCATTGCCTTTGGAGTCAAGTTCATAAAATGCTCTTTGAACCCAAGGTCCATAAGTTTAGTACCTATGTTTTCTTCTATGCAGTTTATTGTGTCAGGTCTTATGCTTAAGTCTTTGATCCATTTTGAATTAACTTTGGTACATGGTGACAAATAGCAGTCCAGTTTCATTCTTTTGCACGTGGCTATCCAATTCTCCCAGGACCATTTATTGAAGAGGCTGTCTTTGCTCCATTGTATGTTTTTAGCTTCTTTGTCAAAAATTATCTGTCCATATTTATGTGGTTTTATTTCTGGGTTCTCAATTCTATTCCATAAGTCTATGGGTCTGTTTTTCTGCCAATGCCATGCTGTTTTGATTATTGTGGCCCTGTAGTACAAGCCAAAGTCAGGAAGTGTGATACCTCCATTACAGTTCTTTTTTCTTAAGATTGCTTTGGCTATTCGGGGTCTTTTGTGGATCAAAACAAATCTGATGATTTTTTGTTCTATTTCTTTAAAATATGCCATTGGGATTTTGATGGGGATTGCATTGAATCTGTATATTGCTTTGGGTAATATGGCCATTTTAACTATGTTGATTTTTCCAATCCATGAGCACGGAATGTCTTTCCATTTCTTGGTGTCTCCTTCAATTTCTTTCAAAAATGTCTTATAGTTTTCAGCATATAGGTCTTTCACATCCTTGGTTAAGTTTATTCCTAGGTATTTTATTCTTTTTGCTGCAATTGCAAAAGGAATTATTTTTGTATATCTTTTTCTGAGATTTCATTGTTGGTATATAGGAAGGCAATGGACTTTTGTGCATTGATTTTGTAGCCAGCAACTTTACTGTATTCGTTGATTGTTTCTAATAGCTTTTTGTGGAATCTTTAGGGTTTTCCATATATAGCATCATGTCATCTGCAAAGAGTGATAATTTAACTTCTTCATTCCCAATTTGGATGCCTTTTATTTCTTTCTCTTGCCTGATTGCTCTGGCAAGAACTTCCAACACGATGTTGAAAAGCAGAGGTGATAGGGGACATTCCTGTCGTGTTCCTGAATGTAGAGCAAAGGGCTTCAGTCTTTCTCCATTAATTATGAGATTAGTAGAGGGATTGTCATATATGGCCTTTATTATGTTAAGGTATTTTCCTTCTATACCTATTTTATTAAGTGTTTTAATCATAAATGGATGTTTTATCTTGTCAAATGGTTTTTCTGCATCAATTGATATAATCATATGATTTTTGTCCCTTATTTTGTTTATGTGATGTATCACATTGATGGATTTGCGTATGTTGAACCATCCTTGTGCCCCGGGGATGAACCCCACTTGGTCGTGATGAATAATCTTTTTAATGCATTGCTGTATTCGATTTGCTAGAATTTTATTTAGGATTTTTGCATCAGTATTCATCAGAGATATTGGTCTGTAGTTTTCTTTTTTGTGCTGTCCTTACCAGGTTTTGGTATCAGGGTAATATTGGCCTCATAAAATGAGTTGGGGAGTACTGTTTCTTCTTCAATTTTTTGGAAGAGTTTGTGCAGGATTGGTGTTAGATCCTCTTTGAAAGTTTGGTAGAATTCACTAGTGAAGCCATCTGGTCCTGGACTTTTGCTTTTGGGAAGGTTTTGGATGACTGATTCAATTTCGTTACTGGTGATCAGTCTGTTTAGATTTTCCAGTTCTTCATGGTTCAGCCTTGGAAGGCTATATGTTTCTAAGAACTTATCCATTTCTTCCAGGTTGTTGAATTTGGTGTCATATAGTCTTTCATAGTATTCTTGGATGATCCTTTGTATTTCTGTGGTGTCCGTGATAACTTCCCCTTTTACGTTTCTGATTTTGTTAATCAGTGTCTTTTCTCTTTTTATCTTAGTAAGTCTAGCCAAGGGTTTGTCAATTTTGTTAATCTTCTCAAAGAACCAGCTCTTTGTCACTTTAATTTTTTCTATTGTCTTTCTGTTCTCTATTTCATTTATTTCTGCTCTAATTTTTGTTATTTCCTTTCTTCTGCTGACCTTGGGTTTTACTTGTTCTTGTTTTTCTAGTTCTTTAAGGTGTAACATGAGGTTATTTATTGGGGAGTTTTCTTGTTTCTTGAGAAATTAATGAGATAAATTTCCCTCTTAAAACTGCTTTTGCTGCATCCCAAAAATTTTGGTAGGATGTATTTTCATTGTCATTTGTTTCTATGTATCTTTTGATCTCTCCTCTAATTTCTTCTTTGACCCAGTCCTTCTTTAAAAGTGTGTTGTTTAGTCTCCATGTATTTGTGTTTTTACCTGCTTTTTTTTTTTTCTTTTAAACTTTTTCTTTATTTTTATTAAATTTATTGGGGTGACAATTGTTAGTAAAATTACATAGATTTCAGGTGTACAATTCTGTATTACATCATCTCCAAATCCCATTGTGTGTTCATCACCCAGAGTCAGTTCTCCTTCCATCACCATATATTCGATCTCCCTTACCCTCATCACCGATTTATTTTTACAGTTGATATCCAATTTCAAAGCCTTGTGATCAGAGAATATGCATGGTATGATTTCAATCTTTTTAAGTTTGTTGAGACTGATTTTATGTCCCAATATATGGTCTATCCTTGAGAATGTTCCATGTACACTAGAAAAGAATGTATAGTCTGATGTTTTAGGAATGAAGTGCTCCATAAATGTCAATTATGTCCATTTCATCTAATGTGTCATTTAGGGCTACTATTTCTTTATTTTTTTCTGTTTGGATGATCTATCCATAGCTGTCGATGTATTTAAGTCCCCTAGTATAATTGTGTTTTGGTCAATTTCTCCCCTAAGTTCTGTTAGTAGTGGCTTGCTATATTTCTGTGCTCCCTGATTGGGGGCATAAATATTGATGACTGTTATGTCTTCTCGTTGTACAGTCCCCTTCACCATTATGAAATGTCCATCTTTATCTCTTTCTATCTTTTTCACCTTGAAGTCTGTTTTATCTGATATCATTATGGCTACACCTGATTTTTCTCTGGGTATCATTTGCTTATAATGTCAATTTCCACCCTTTCACTTTGAGTCTGTGCTTGTCCTTGTAGCTGAGATGTGTCTCTTGGAGACAGCATATGGTTGGGTTTAGTTTTTTGATCCAATCTGCTACTCTGTGCCTTTTTATTGGTGAGTTCAGTCCATTTACATTTAGGATGATTTTTGATATGTGAGAATTTCCTGTCATTCTATCTTTAGTTTTCTGGTAAAGCTGTGTCTCCATCGTTTCTTTGCCTTTTTGTTGTTGCCTATTATTTCTGTGTGGTGTTATTCTATGATGTTTCCCTCTGTTTCTTCTTTTATTTCAGTACATATTTCAATTCTTGATTTTTTTTTGAGTGGTTACCCTTAAGTTTATGTAAAATAAAGTTTGATATTTAGAGTATTCCATTTTCTTCAGCACGTTTACTTTATTCATTCCTATATTCCGGTTCAGGCCTTTACTCTCCCCCTTTATGAGTTTTGGTTGCCACAAACTGTCACTGTTAATGGTGGTTGAATATCATCCTTTAGTATTTCTTGTAGTGCAGGTCGTGTATTAGAAAATTCCCTCAGCTTCTGTATGTCTGGAAAGGTCTTTATTCCTCCTTCATATCTAAAGGATATCTTTGCTGGATATATTATTCTTGGCACATGATTTCCCTCTTTCAATAGTTTGAATATTGGTTCCACTCCCTCCTGGCTTGTACATTTTCTGTTGAAAAATCTGATAATAATCTAATGGGCTTTCCTTTGTAAGTTACCGTCTTTTCCCTGGCTGCCTTGAGGATTCTTTCTTTGTCGTTGATTTTAGACAGCTTCAGTACAATGTGCCTTGGAGAAGACCTGTTGGGATTGTGGTAACTAGGTGTTCTATTTGCTTCTTGGATTCGAGGGTCCCGTTCTGTCCACAAATTTGGGAAGTTCTCATTGACAATTTGTTTGAATATATTCTCTGTTCCCTTGTCTCTTTCTTCCCCTTCTGGTATGCCCATTATTCTTATATTGCTCTTTCTGATGGAGTCAGAAAGTTCTTGTAGAGTTCTTTCATTTCTTTTAAGTCTCAAGTCTCGTTCGTCTTCTATCTTTGTCATTCCCAGGTTACTATCTTCGATGTCGCTTATTCTTTCCTCCATCTGGTCAACTCTACTACCTAAGCTGGTTATTTCATTCTTAATTTCTTCTATTGATTTCTTAATCTCCAGAAATTCTATTTGGTTCTTTTTTAAAATTTCAATCTCTTTCGTAAAATGCTCATGCTGTTCTTTAATTGAGTTTCTGAGTTCATTTAACTGCCTATCTGTGTTTTCTTGTATCTCGTTGAGTTTTTTCAGAACTGCAATCTTGAATTTTCTGTCATTTAAGTCACATATTTCTGTATCTTTAAGTGCCTTTTCTGGAGATTTTTCACTTTCTTTCTGAGCTATCTTGTTGCCTTGGTTATTCATGGCGATTACTGGTTTACTATTTCTCTTCCTAGACATCTACAGGAGTGACTTCTGCAACAGGATGATAGGAAGAGGTCTTTCTTTTGTTTGCCAGTACTTGTTGGTAGAACGTTTTACTTTTTCTCCGACTGCAGGCTTTTTTTTTTTCCTCTCTCACAAGGTAGTGCTATGTTTTCTCTGTACTATTCCCACTTCTCACACACTGGGGGGATTCCCTGGAGATGGGCTTCTCCTCTGTTAATAGTTCGTCTAGGTCACAGGGCGCAGTGTCCTGGTGGGTATGCGGAGAGCTTTTGCTGTTCCAGAGCTCTTCCAGCTCCTGATTCAGAGCCCGTATGTTTCAGCAGTTCTGTTTACTCCTGCAGGGATCCACCCAGATAGGTGGGGCCAGGGGCAGGGTGAGCTGTGAGAGGTGGCCCAGAGCAATGGCGGGGACCACCACCACAGCTGGTCCTGCTTCCACAGCTCTCTCCCCTTTGCCGGAACTAGTTGGGCTGTGGATTTGTGTTTGTGGGCCACAGTTCTCAAATATAGCAAATTTTCTGTTGTTTTGATCTGACATTGCTACTGTCTCGCTTCTAGCACCGGGCAGGTGGGGTGGGGCGAGCTTGGGTGGGGAGGGAGGGTGCGGCTAGTCTCAGTGCCTAAGGCTCCATTCTCCGCTCGGCAGTGCGGGCTTAAACCACGATTTTCAGCCTTTTTCCCTCAGTCTTTTCTCCGAGGTCTCTGCCGTGAGCGTTGGGTTCAGCCGTGTTATATGCTGTCCCCTCAGCCCTGTGGAGCCCTGGCGGAGCCCTAGCAGTCCGATCTCCCACAGCTGCGGTAGTTCCGGGAAGCAGCAAGCTTGACGCACTGAGCTTGGTCTGAGTCCTGCGCCTTCACGGCTCTGTCTCCGAGCGCTTCTCACTTTCCTCCCCCCCCCACGCTCGTGGGAATCTCCCACCTGTAGGTGATTTCAGTCAGTAGTGGGCCTCTTTGTCTTTCCTGTCTGCTGTGCAAGGAGTCCTTTGTAGAGACTTTGTTGTTGGATTCTTTGTAAATTCCAGGGGAGCTTTACAGAGGCTCACCTCACACCGCCATTTTTCCGGAAGCCTTCCTCTCTTCTTTATCCCATATGTTATCTTTAAATCTATAGGTCATTTTGATATGAATGTTGCCATTTCCTGCGTCTGTCTGTCTGATCCTAATAATAAATTTCGTTTTCTATTCTTTACCTATTTTGTTTCAAGTCAAATAGCCTCCTTCAAGATTGCTTGTTTTTTAGGTTGTATGTTAAAAAGTTTCCTCAGCTTCTGTTTGTCTGGAAAGATCTTTATTCCTCCTTCATATAATCTATTTGCTGTATATATTATTACTGTTTCATAATTTCTCTCTTCCCATAGTTTAAATATTGGATTCCACTCTCTCCTGGCTTGTAGAGATTCTGCTGAGAAATCTGGTAAACCTGATGATCTTTCCTTTGTAGGTTACCATCTTCTTTTCCCTGGCTGCCTTGAGAGTTCTTTTTTTGTAGTAATTTTTTGACAGTTGCAATACAATGTGCTTTGAGAAAAGGCCTGTTGGCATTGAAGTAATTAGGTGTTCTATTGGTTTCTGGGATTCAATAATCTAGTTCTTTCCACAAGTTTGGGACATTCTCAACTATTTGCTTCAATATACGCTCTGTTCTCTCCTCCCTTTCTACTCCGTCTGGTACTCAGATTATGTGTATGTTGCTCTTTCTGATAGAATCCGAAAGTTATTGTAGGATTTTTTCATTTCTTTTAAGTCTCAAGTCTCTCGCTTCTTCCATCTGTGTAATTTCCAGATTCGATCTTCGATGTCACTGATTCCTTCTTTCATCTGGTCAATTCTATTCCCTAATCTGGCTATTTCATTCTTCATTTCTTTTATTGAGTACTTACTCTCCAGAAATTCTACTTGATTAACTTTTAAAAATTTCAGTATCTCTGTTATAATGTTCAGTTTTTTCTTCAATTGTATTTCTTAGTTCATTAAACTACCTGTGTGTGTTGTCTTGCAACTGGTTGAGATTTTTTTCAGAACTGAAATCTTGAATTCTCTGTCATTTAAGTCATTGATTTTCATGTCTCTAAGTTCAATTTATGGAGACTTGTCTTTCTCTTTCTGAGCTGTATTGTCACCTGAATCATTCATAGCAATTAATGAATTGTCATTTCTCTTCCTAGGTATCTACAAGTTATACTACAACAGGTTGGTAGGATGAGTTCTTCTTTTGTTTTACACTAGGTGCTAGTAGAATGCTTTATTTTCTCTCTGAGTGAAACATTTTATTCTGTCTCACACACCATAGAGTTACATTTTCTCTACACTGTTCCTGCTTGTCACACATGGGGGCATACCCTGAAAATTGGGCTTCTCCTCTGTGAGTGGGTAACCTGGGTTTCAGTGTAGCACATCCGTTGGGGGATAGGGAGATATTCTGAAGTACCGAAACTGTTCCATTATCAGAATCAGGGCCTGTGTGTTTCAGTGGCTGTGTTTACTTCTACAGGGATCTGTCCAGATGGGTGTGGCTGGAGCAGGCTGGTTTGTGAAAGGTGGCTCTGAGCAATGGCATCCATCACCAACACTGCCAGTCTTCTACACAAGGCTCCCTCCCCTTCACCAGAAGGAGTTGGACTGTGAGACCATAGCTGGTGGTCGCAGCTCTCAGCACTACAAACTTCTGTTCTTTTGATCTGACACTCTTACTGTTCCACTTCTAGCACTCTCAGGTGGGGTGGGACAAACTTTCGGAGGGTAGGGAATAGTTAGCTCGGCTTCATGTCTATGCCTTCCATCCTCTGCTTGGCAGTGAAGACTGATCTGCCAATTTCACCCTTCATAATTTAGTCTTTGCTCCAAGGTCTCTGCCATGAGCTTTGTGTTCAGAGATGTTATATGCTGATTCCTCAGACAGGACTGTGGGTGACAAAGGGTGCACTAGCAGTCCAAATTCTCCCTGGTCCCCTGACTGTGGTAACTCCAGAATGCAGGGAACTCTGAACTTCAAGCTCTGGTCGGTGTCCGTCCTACAACCTGTGGGGGTCATATGTCTTCACTCTTCCACATTCTCTCCTCCCCTGCTTGTCCAATTTATGCTTTAGATGTTTTCACTTTCATGTCTCTTAGTCTTGCCTGCCTGCTGCACAGGGAGTCCTTTGTGGGTTTATAGGTGTTCAATTTATTATAAATTCCAAGGGAGATTTCAAGAGTCTCACTCCATGCTGCCATTTCTACGTTGCTCTTGCACCTGAGTAATCTTGATCATGCCTCCTTATCCTAAGGAATCCTAATTGTCCACAGTGCACTTGGGGTTCTTTTGTGCTTTGTGATTCATAAGGTCCACATCATGTTAAAGGGAGAACCACTGTGGTGCTGAGCACCCCTTGTATTTCATTGTTATACTGTACTGGTGCTGTTTCTACCACTTTGTTCTCAATGAAATTTCATGGTTTTCATAGTGCCGTGGTCATCCTGAACTATTGCTGCTAGTCGTGAGTATTGCTGTATGGCTTGTGTACCCCTGCATATTCCAATGTTTAGTTGGTATTCCTAAGTGTCTTGTGGTGGTCCTCACATATCTATAACTGTCCTGAGTGACTTTTCTAGGTCCATGATGTCATTGTGTGTTTATGAGTACAACCTGGTGGACATGCCATGTCTTTGGGTGTCCTGTATATTTCAAAGAGTTTTGAGCATCTTCTTGCTCATGTTACTTTCTTGTGACTCTGGCAGTGTGCTAGTCTCAGTGAACATTTCTTGTTTGTCCTGAGATTTCTCTAATTGTCCTTAAAAGTATGCAGCAGTCCTGAGTGCCACATGGCTCTTCTGAGTTTCTGTGTCTGTGCTAAATGCACCCTTAATATTCTTTAATTCCTGATTGATGCATGGTATTGGTCCCATTGAATGCCTCTGGGTCATCATTTGAACCTCTTGTGTCATTTGGTGCCTCCTGATTGTTCTGAAGTCTTCCTGTTAGTCCTGAGTTTATGGTGACCTTCCTGCACTGCTTCATTTTCCTGACAAACCCCTGGATGTCCTAATAGTGCTTTGTTATCTTTAGCACCACACAGTTTTAATCTATGGACCCTGTTTTCCTAAGCATTTTCCGTGTAGCTGCTAGTACCCCAGAGGTACATAGCACATCATGTGTTTTCTGTTTAGGCATGTAGTAAACCCTGGCACTCCATGGTATCCTGGATGCCATCAGTTGCTCTTACGGTGCCCTGTGAGGACCACTGATGGTTCAGTGACACCTAGTCATATTACTGGCATGCAGGATGCTGTGATCACCACTTGGAAGCACTGAGCAACTATCAATCCCAATGAAACCCTGTGCATCCTGAGTGCTTCTCAAGTTGTCGTGAATGGCCTTTGGTACTCTTGATATGCATCTTTTGCTTTTTTTATGAGGAACCTTGTGACTATGTTGAGATCTGGTGGCACTGATACTGCCCTCAGGATCATCATTGTCTGCTAGTTTTCCTAAGAGAACTGACGTTGTACTGGATGTGTCGACTGAGGGCCTAGTTCTGTTCCTATCATTCCCAGAGTGGTCCTGTTAGCCCTTTGTAGTGCAGAGAGCTCCTGCTATTCCTGACTGACAACTTGGCATGCTATATTATGCATATTTCTCTTGAACAATGAAAGATTTTGATGATAATTTTATGGTGATTTTGAGTTTTGCCTGGATTTCCTGGTTGCGCTCTAATTTATAAAAGTGTCCAAATTGGGTCCTGCCACCCGTGTGTGGTCCTTAGCACTTTTGGATGATCCTCATAGTGACCCTTTAAGATGGAGTGCCTTTTGTTGGTCATTACTGTCTTTTGGTGGAGTTCAGATCCTTTTTGTCTGCTGATAATTTTGTGTGCTACCTGGTACATAGTTCGCTTTGGTCCTCTGTGCCCTCTGTGGTCCCGAGCTCACGTGGGTTGTCCTGATATTGCCCAGGTCAACATGAGTCAAAGTCAGTGCCTGTTGGCACTCTTTCAGGACCGTGATGGTTTTCAGTAATGGTTGGTGTTTTCCACAGCACCCTGGTGGCTTGCTTTTGTAAATGTTTTCTGTGAGTTGGATGTAGTCTTTAATTTTATAAAGCAGAAACTGTGGTTATCTTGAGCTTTTCTGTTGTTTTGAGTTCCTCCTTCTACTACACAGCATTTGAGGTGTTCCAGTCACCATTGGTGGTCCAGGCAACTGCTGCTGGTCCTAACTAACCACTGTGTATCTTGTTAGGGGTTTTCACTTCCTGAGTATTTCTTTGTGAAAATAGGCCACCTCATATTTCTCACTCCGCCCTGCTGATCTTGGCAATATGGCTATTTGAAGCAATTCCTGATACTCCAGATCACACTTTGGTATATTTAGTTAAGGTTGGATTTGCTGAGTGCAATTTGGTCTAGAGTTTTTTAATAGATGTCTCACACCTTATGGTAGTACTGGATTTCTATCTACTAGTTCTGAGTGCCCTTCATAATTTTGAGAAGACCTTAATGTAACGAAGCAACTCCTGGTTGTCATGAGAACATCTGGAGGCTCCAAACACTTCTTACATATCCGGATAATGTACTTGTATCTTGAGGTCTGTTGGTATTACTGGTCTTCTGGTGACCATGACAGTGCCATGGTGTTTCTAAGCCTATCATGGTTATCTTAGCTGTCTTCCCAGCAAATCCTCTGTTTTGCCTTTTGGTGGCTTTGAGTGCATCGCAAATCTGATAAAGTCCTGTATTTTACCTAGCTCTGTGGCTGTTGTGAGTGAATCCTCAACTTACTTAGTCACCAATTCTGATCCTAAACACCCATGAAATCCTAATACAACCCTCATAGAAATAAGGCCCTATGGGTGCTCCTGAGACTTCCTTTTAACCTCACTAGTCCATTGGAAACTCTGAAGCCTCGGGATCATTTTGAGTTTCCGGATCGTGCAACACATTTAATCACTTCTTATTTATCCTCCTTGGTGCTGAGGTTTTGGTAGTGGTACTGGCCATCCCAGCATATCCAGAGTGGTGGTATGTAGAACTAGCCATCAAATTCCTTGATTGTACAGGACTGTCTTTGTTTTAGAGGGCCCCCATTTGTGCCAAATGGACACTTATGTTCCTGAGATGTTTTGGCTGACCCACCTACTGCAGCTGTACATCTCATTCTTACTCATCAACAGTGTCTTCTAGTCCTGAGCCATCTCTGGGTGTTTCCTGTTTCTGTGTTATATTGGTAGACATGGCAGTGTTCTTATAGTACAAACAGCATCCAAGTATTCCTGAGAAATTACTGGTGGTTACAGGCATCAACAGATTATCAAGAATACTCACATTTAATTAAAAATGATGACAGATTTAATGAGCAGTTTCTGGTAGTCCCATTACCAACATGTTTAACTGAGTATTTCCTGATTCCTTCATCTTCCCAGGTTCTCCTCAACCTGCAAGTTGTTCTGGGCATCTTACTAATGGTCATGGACACAATCAGACTTTCTGAGTATCAACTTGTGTTCCCAATAAAGACCTAAATAATTTTCAGTGTTCATGGTGGTTTTGAGTGATCCAACTGCTCCTAAACAACCACAGGCATCCCTAAACATGACTGGGTTGTTTTGAGGATACCCTGGTAATCTATTGTGCTGCCTTTGGATCCTGAGTTCCTTGCTGCATTCTCCAATGCCACCTTTTGATGAGCTCTTTTGTTTTTGATTTTCTAAGAGATAAGGTATAGTCTTCATATTTCCTAGTGGTCTTCAAATGCAAGAATTGTTGATATTCACGCTGCAGTTTTGGATTACATCAAGTGTCTAGCGTCCTGTGTGCTCATTGGAATTTCAGAACACTCCTTCATTGTCATGATTGCATCCTGGGGTATTTGAATATCTGTTGATGTAATGAGTTATCTCAGGTGTTCTTTAATGAACCCACATTATCCATGGAGACTCGTGGAAATTATCATGAGGCATAGAGAACCACGAGATTCAGTCATGACAACATGGAAAAACACAATATTCTGGTTAAATCTACTAGTTTCTACAAATACTATGACACTGTCAGGACCTCCATAAATGTTTTCAGCACCAAATGGGATATTCAAGATTCACACAAGTACTTGGTACAAACATGATGATTTCAGCTGTAGAATACAGCTCTTGGGACACCAAAAAGAACTGAGATGCATCTGGAAATACAGACAAGCAGTAAAGGGCTATAGAAGTATTAAGTCATGCTCAGTACTTCCAGAAAATTATTAACACCACAAGAAGGCATTCAATAGTATTAGTATTTGTGAAGAGTCACCACAGTGTTGTGAAAATTTCTAAAGTCTTCTCAGATTGACCAGAACAATTGAGACTTGTGTGGGGAATTTCGGACATAATTCTAGATTACAATGAATAGCCAAGCACTTTAGGAAACATTCACAAAGTAAAGTGATGCTCAGGACACCAGCATTACCTGATTCTACTCAGTGCTTGGGAAAGTGTGATGAGCTTAGGTGTCATCCACTGGTGATTTTGGATGACTCCAGGTGGTTTTCACTGAGCCATTCCTGGTCCCATGAGACTTTTCTCTTCCTCAGTCAGTCTTGGTGTCACACAACACTCTTATTGCCCTGAAGGGATTTTTGGGTTCCTCAGTTAACCCTGGTGATATGCAAGCTCTTTGGTGATCCTGGGTGATGAATGGTCATTTTGAATAAGCCCACCTGCTCCTGAGTGTAAAATGGTGGTCCAAAGCATGTATATAATGGCCTCTGGTTTCCAGAGATAACAGTGATTATCCTAAATGATGCTTTATACTACTGAGCAGCCCCTCGTGATTTTGGTGTATCTTCAAGTACACTGGTCCTTTGAGAAACTCCAGTTGTTCCTAGACACACATTAAAATTTCTGTTTGTCCTGGAGTTTCTTTGAGATGTATATTGCCAGTTGAGTGTTCTGTGATCCTCACGGTGCTGCAGAACCTTGGGACTTTTTAGGTTTCTGAGTTTCTCCTGATGCTTTCTAAGGACAGCAGGTGACTGTTACCATATTTTTATTTTATTCTTTGTGCATTGGTAGTCCCAAAGACCTCCTGGTTACCAAAATGTCTGCTGGTTATCCTGATATCTCCCAGTTGATTGTGAGCATTTTCTCATTTTATTTGAGCCCTTGTTTGACTAATCACATCTTGATTGTTTTTAGTCATTGTTGGTGCTTTGCAATATCCTGGGGGCCCTGAGACTACTTGGGCTTTTGCTTTTTCTGGGTGCCCTTGTGTATTCTAGGTTAAACTCGTATTGCTGAGTGACCCATGGTGTGCCTGTTAACACGTTGGTGATCCTGCAAAATCTCTTTTTCCAATGGGCCTTCTGGTGATTGTGAGTGTAAATGGTATTTGTGGGCACCCACAGGTATTTTTTTGTCAGCTCCATCATGGGCATGAACACCCCACTGAGATCATTATAAGCCCTGGTTATCTTCAGCAAGTCCTGGTTTTCCTGACAACACTTGGTTACCCTGTGCCCCCTCCTGTGAATTTGTGTCCATTTCCTCATAGTGCCTTGTTGGTCCTCACAAGTTTTTGCTTTTCCTCAGTTTCTCTGGTAAAACAGAGTTCTTCCTGTGTTCCTGAGTTCACCCTAGTACTACTTTAGGCGTGCAGGTTGTTGTAACCATGAGTCATACTTAGAGTACTCCTGTGTATCTGACAAACAAATTGTTCTTGTGGGACCTACAAATCCTCCTGAAACCATAGAGACTTGAGTACAATCCTTGTGTTCCTTGTTGTCTTCTACAAGTCTTGAGTACAACTTTCATGGTGTCACAAAGTAACTCATTGGCCTGAGAGACCTGTAGTGGTGGACCTCTGCTTAATTGTATTGAATATCGGCTGGTGGTGTTGGTGTTGTTCATCCACTCAGGTTCTGGAGCACCATAGTGGTTTGCATGGTGGTAGTGGAGTCTGAGTACCCACATTAATGCTGCAAACTATATGTGGTGTTGAAACTTTATGGTAATTTCTGGTGCCCCTTTTACAATAGAACAGCCACGGGTGGTCTTCCCTGAGCCTGAGTTGTTTTGCAAACATCCAGCTCATCTTGCTTTCTGACTACTTATCCTCAGTGAATAATTTTTTTTTTATTTTAAATGTCCTTTAGTGTTTCTGGAATAACCCTCTATGTCACATTAGCATTTTGGTTGTCTGAAGATTCCACTGCTGGTCTTGAGTGCACTCTGGTTCACCTCAGCACACAATAGTAGTTTATGAGTATGTCTTGAAATCCCTGGATCACCTATGTTTCTAAAGTGCCCCCTAGTTTTCCTGGGAATCTCTGCTAGTTTAGGGGCCCCTAGTCATGCCTACCACCTTCTTGTGGACATGTGCACTTTGCTTATTTTGAAAGCCTTTTTGTTGTCCTTAGCATCCACTGGTTTCTTTGTGTGTATGCAGGATGTGTTTGGGAATTTTTGGTGTATTTACATAACTCCCTGATGATCTGAGTGTTTGGAGGTTCTTAGGGTTGCCCTTAGATGGAAATGAGGAAAGGAAAATATTCTAGGTTCCCTTGTTGGTGTGATGGGCACTCTGTTATTTCCATGTGTCCTGAGTGGTCCTGATAAAGCCCTTTTTCCTGAGAAACATCCAGTTGTCCTGAGTGTACCACAGTTGTCCTAGTCGGACCCTTCATTTTCTGTGTGAAACCTATAAATGCAAGGTTGCCAAAAATGACACTAATTAGCATAGTCATGTGATACTGGCATGTTCGTTTTGTGGGGTACATAGTGACACTGAGTGTGTCATGATACTTTTGAGATTTTCCAGGTGTTTTGATATTGTGCTGAAGGATACGAAGGTGTTGACTGTCCTGAATGTCCAGTAGAAGATGTCTATGTCTACTTCTTTTGAGTGCT
The DNA here is from genome assembly GCF_057876585.1 of Rhinolophus sinicus. Classification (NCBI taxonomy): domain Eukaryota; kingdom Metazoa; phylum Chordata; class Mammalia; order Chiroptera; family Rhinolophidae; genus Rhinolophus; species Rhinolophus sinicus. The sequence goes on from NW_028290712.1 coordinate 1,997,429, forward strand.
CTTAAATTTTCTTGAATACACCTCTGTTGGAACTGATATCTCCCATGAATTACCAAGAGTTTTGTGGGAGTCCTGAGTATCTCTTGCTGACCCTGTGTGACCTGTTTATACTCACTGCTTTGTAATGACCGCAAATAATCTTTGGGAGTTATCAATAACATCTAACAGTCCTGTAGGCCCTGAGTTTATTTTGATAGGGTCATAATGCCTTGATCACCTGTAACTGAATTCTACAATAATTTGGTGTTCCTGTCTGATCCTTGTTTGTCTGACTGACCCATGAATGTACCTGAAACCCCATAGTAAACTTGTGAGCTCTCAGCTGAAGACATCTCTTACGAATAACGCAGACTTCCACGTTTGCAACTGCAATTGATTTTATTAATTTTAGACAAATATCACATGATGGGTTTTCTGATGTGTGGTTTCATTTTTCTTGTCATACGGTTAAGCATTTGTTATGGTAATCATTGAGTTTTGAATGACATATGAAGTTGACTGCTGCAGAAGTGAGCAGTGTTCAGTGAAATTCTCAATGACTTGGTATTTATGGCCAGTCAACAAGAGAGGATATTACTATTGATCTTTATAGGATTGTTATTCTGTGTGTATTTCTTTCTATTTGTTTATGTTATTTTTATATTTTTCTGAGTGTTTTCCAGTTTGTTGTCAGGCAAACAGGTAATACTATGTACTAAAGGCCTACTATACCCTTGTCATAACTGGATTTCACTTTAGGCAATTAGGAGACAGAAGAAAAATATACTGATTCAAACTAATGTTTTCCTTCACAGATTTTATAAATAGTGAGGGCATTTTGGACACCCATACTTTTGTTTATCTAGAAATTGTGGGCTTCCATGTTGGCTCATATTTACAATTGGATTGATTCAGCCCTGGATATGAGATAAATTAAAAGATACAAAATGTATCGGGTTCCTCATAAAAGTTACAAGTACATTTGCCAGTTCCTCAGTCAGACCATGTCTTGAGGAGTGTGTTTATTCCTTGAGTTTCAGTATCAGAAGCCTCATGTTACAATGGGGACATGCTATATGATTTTCTATGTCAATGTTCCTCTTCTATGACAAAGAGGACTAAGTTTTTTTTTTACTCTTCACTCTAGGACAGTTTTCCTATTAGATTTTGTGAAAATTTATCTTACAAAGGTGACAATATCTTCTTTTATTTTTTCTTACATAAAGACTAAACATGACTCTAGTCACTAATACTCTAATCCTTTTCTGTACCTTGCCAACTTTGTCTTGTAAACCGACAACTTCATAGGGAAAAATCAAAGAGTGAATCTGCATCAGCAATGTAAAATTAGAAAACCCAGGTTATTTTTAATATTTCAATCAGATTTTCTCCATTATGAAAGAACAATCAAAAAAATTGCAGCATGATGTGTCCCTCTTGAAATCTCCACTGAAATTTCAAAACAAATTAAACAACCATGACTCTGGAAAGGAATATCTGTGCAACAGACAGGCAAAACTAAGAGAAACACAATTGAAATCATCAAATTGTGGGCATGTAGGTTGAACAGGTGGGGAGGGAATTGGGACGTGCGGGACAGGAGCCACACAGGCCCTGGAGCAAACCAAGCTCAGAAGTCCAAGCTCCTTGCATTCCAGGGCTACCACAGTCACAGGAGAGGGCAGGTTTGGACTGCTCTGCTTATGGCCCACAGTAACCCATGATAAATCAGCATATAATATGGCTGTATCCAATGCTCATGGCAGAGGCATCAGAGAAAAGACTGAGGGAAGACTGGTGAAAACTGTGGTGTAAGTCCTCACTGTCAAACACAAGACAGAATGCTTAGGCGCGGAGCCTAAAAACACTGCCAACACTCCCAAAGTTCGTCTCACAGCCAGACTCCAAATGGTAGAAGTGGAAATACCACAGTGTTCCAGATCAAAAGAACACAATATTTGCAGTTCTTACAGAGATGCAGCCCATGGCCACAGACTTGCAGTCCAATTAGTTCCAGTGAACAGGAAGGAGGCTTGGGTGCAGGACTGGCTTAGCTTTTTGTCTGCACCATTGCTCTGTGCCACCTCTCACAACTCACTCAATCCCAGACCCCACCTACTAGGATGGTAACCTGAAGGAGTAAACAGCTGCTGAAATACACAGTCTCTGAAACTGGAGCAGGAAGACCTTGTAAAAACAGAAGTTCTCCACATACCCCCATGGAGACGGTGCCCTGTGACACTGTCAACCTGTCCACAGAGGAGAAGATTGCCTACAAAGGAATTCTCCCATGGTGTGAGAAGCTAGACCAGTGCAGGGACAATATCAGACTACAGCATGAGAGAGAATAAAGGGCTGCAGTCCAAGAGAAAGCAAAACGTTTTGCCAAAACCTGCTGGAAAACAAAAGAAAGACTTCTCCTATCAACATGTTGCAGAACCAACTGCTGTAGAAGCCTAGGAAGAGAAATAATACTTTATTAATTGCCATGAATAACCATGGTAACAAGACAGCTCAGAAAGAAAATGAAAGTTTTTAGAAAATGAACTAAAAAATATTGAAATACGTGACTTAAATGACAGAGAATACAAGATAACAATTCTGAAAAACATTCAGGAGATGCAAGAAAACACAGATAAACAGTTTAAGGAACTCGGAATCAATTGAAGAAAAAGATACACATTATGTGAAAGAGATTGAAATTTTGAAAAAAAAAAAAAACCCACAATATTTCTGGAGATTAAGAACACAGTAAGTGGAACATATCAAAATGGTGGCATGAAGTGAGCCTCTATAAAGCTCCCCTGGAATTTACAAGAATCGAACAACAAAACGCCACAAAGTACTCCCTGCACAGCAGACAGGCAAGACAGAGAGGCCCACTACCAAAATCACCTACAGGTGGACGAATCGCGCGAGAAGGGGAGGAGGAAAGGGAGAAGTGCTGAGACAGAGGCGTGCGGGTTCAGGACACAGACCAAGCTCACTGCTTCCCGGAACTACCCCAGCTGCATGAGAGGGAAGAACTCGGACCACTAGGGCTCCACTTGTGGCCCACAGGGCTGAGGGGGCAGCATATAACACGGCTGAACCCAATGCTCACCGCAGAGACCTCGGAGAAAAGACTGAGGGAAGAAGGCTGAAAACGATGGTTTAAGCCTTCACTGCCCAGCAGAGAACGGAAGCCTTAGGCACTGAGACTAGTCTCCTCTCCCTACCCTCCCAGATCTCACCCCACCCCTACCTGCCCCGTGCTAGAATCAGAACAGAAGCAGTATCAGATCAAAATAATAGAATATTTGATGTTCTGAGGACTGTGGAGTGCAGACAGATCTTCGCAGCCCAACTAGTTCCGGCAAAGGGGAGAGAGCTGTGGAAGCAGGACCAGCTGTGGTGGTGGTCGCCAACATTGCCCTGGACCACCTCTCACAACTCACCCTGCCCCTGACTCCACATATCTTGGCGATCCCTGCAGGAGTGAACAGAACTGCTGAAACATACAGGCTCTGATTCTGGAGCTGGAAGAGCTTTGGAACACCAAAAGCTCTCCGCATACCCACCGGGACACTGCGCCCTGTGACCTAGACAAACTATTAACAGAGGAGAAAACCATCTCCCAGGGAATCCCCCCCCCATTGTGTGAGAAACTGGAATAGTGCAGAGAAAAAATAACACTACCATGTGGAGAGGGAAAATAGTATGCAGTTGAAGAAACAATAAAATAACCAATGCAAAAAGATAGCTCAGAAAGAAAGTGAAAAGTCACCAGAAAATGCACTTAAACGTACAGAAATATGTGACTTAAATGGCACAGAATTCAAGATTGCAGTTCTAAACAAACTCAACGAGATACAAGAAAACACAGAAAGACAGTTAAATGAACTCAGAAAAACAATCATAGAACAGCATGAGCATTTTACAAAAGAGATTGAAATTTTAAAAAAGAACCAAATAGAATTTCTGGAGATTAAGAACTCAATAGAAGAAATTAACAACGAAATAACCAGGTGAGGTTTAAGAGTTGACCAGATGAAGGAAAGAATCAGTGACATCAAAGATAGAAATCTGGGAATTACACAGATGGAAGAAGAAAGAGACTTGAGACTTAAAAGAAATAAAAGAATTCTACAAGAACTCTCAGATTCCATAAAAAAGAGCAATATAAGAATAATGGGCATACCAGAAGGAGAAGAAAGAGAGAGGAAACAGATAATATATTCAAACAAATTGTCGATGAGAACTTCCCAAACTTGTGGACAGAAATGGACCCTCGAACCCAAGAAGAAAATAGAACCTAATTACCACAATCCCAACAGGTCTTCTCCAAGGTACATTGTATTAAAGCTGTCTGAAATCAACAACAAAGAAAGAATCCTCAAAAGAGCCAGGGAAAAGAAGACAGTGACTTACAAAGGAAAGCCCTTTAGATAATCATCAGATTTTTTAGCAGAAATGTACAAGCCAGGAGGGAGTGGAACCAAATATTCAAACTATTGAAAGAGAGAAATTATGAGCCAAGCATAATATATCCAGCAAAGATATCCTTTAGATATGAAGGAGGAATAAATACCTTTCCAGACATACAGAAGCTGAGAGAATTCTCTAATACACGACCTGCACTACAACAAATACTAAAGGAGGCTATTCGACCACCATCAACAGGGACAATTTGTGGCAACCAAACATAAAAACAGGGAGAGTAAAGGCCTGAAACGGAATATTGGAATGGACAAAGTAAGCGTGCTGAAGAAAATAGTATACTCTAAATATCAAACTGTCTTTTACATAAACTTATGGGTAACCACTCAAAAAAAAAAAAAAAAAATCCAGAACTGAAATATATACTGTCATAAAAGAAGAAACAGAGGGAATCATCATAGAATACCACCACACAGAAATAATAGAAAAAAAAAAAAAAAGGCAAAGAAACAATGGAGACACAGCTTTACCAGAAAACTAAAGATAGAATGACAGGAAATTCTAACATATCAATAATCTCCCTAAATGTATTGGACTGAACTCACCAATAAAAAGGCACAGAGTAGCAGATTGGATCACAAAACTGAAACCAACCATATGCTTTTTCGAAGAGACACATCTCAGTTACAAGGACAAGAATAGACTCAAAGTTAAAGAGTGGAAATTGACATTCCAAGCAAATGGTACCGAGAAAATAAGGTGTAGCCACAATGATATCAGATGAAACAGACTTCAAGGTGAAAAATATAACAAGAGACAAAGAGGGACATTTCATAATGGTGAAGGGGACTATACAACAAGAAGACACAACAGTCATCAATATTTGTGTCCCCAATCAGGGAGCAGAGAAACATGCCAAGCAACTACTAATAGAACTAAAGGGAGAAATTGACCAAAACACAATTATACTAGGGGACTTAAATACATCATTGACAGCTATGGATAAATCACCCAAACAGAAAATAAATAACGAAATAGCAGCCCTAAATGACACCTTAGATGAAATGGACATAATTGACATTTATACAGCACTTCATCCTAATATATAAGACTATACTTTATTTTCTAGTGTACATGGAACATTCTCATGGATAGACCAAATTGGGACATAAAATCAGCCTCTGTAAATTTAAGAATATTGAAATCATACCAAGCATATTCCCTGATCACAAGGCTTTGAAATTGGATATCAACTGCAAAAAGAAAGCAGGAAAAAACACAAATACATGGAGAATAAACAACATACTTTTTTTTTTTTTTTTTTTTTTTTTATTAATTAGTTTCAGGTGCACAAGACAAAGCAAAACTTAGACATTTATCATTTTTAAGGAACGGCTGTGTCAAAGAAGAAATTAGAGGACAGATAAAAAATACATAGAAACAAATGACAATGAAAATGCATCCTAAAAAAGTTTTGGGGATGCAGCAAAAGCAGTTTTAAGAAGGAAATTTATATCATTACAGGCCTATCTCAAGAAACAAGAAAAATCCCAAACAAATAACTTCATGTACACCTTAAAAACAAGAAAAAGAAGAACTAGTGAAATCAACGGTCTGCCGAAGAAAGGAAATAACAAAAATCAGAGCAGAACTAAATGAAATAGAGAACAAAATAACAATAGAAAACAATTAATGTAACAAAGTGCTGGTTATTTGAAAAGGTTAACAAAATTGACAAACCCTTGTAAAGACTCACTAAGATAAAAAGAGAGAAGACACTAATTAACAAAATCAGAAACGAAAAAGAGGAAGATATCATGGACACCACAGAAATACAAAGGATCATCCAAGAATAATATGAAAGACTATATTCCACCAAATTTAATAACCTAGAAGAAATGGACAAGTTCTATGAAACATATAGCCTTCCAAGGCTGACCCATGAAGAACTGGAAAATTTAACAGGCCAATCACCAGTAACGAAATTGAATCAGTCATCCAAAACCTTCCCAAAAACAAAAGTCCGGGACCAGATGCCTTCACTAGTGAATTCTACCAAACCTTCAAAGAAGATTCTATACCAATCCTCCTCAAACTCTTCCAAAATATTGAAGAAGAGACAATACTCCCTAACTCATTTTATGAGGCCAACATTACCCTGATACCAAAACCTGGTAAGGACAGCACAAAAAAACAAAATTACAGACCAATATATCTAATGAATATTGATGCAAAAATCTTAAATAAAATTCTAGCAAGTCGAATACAACAATGCATTAAAAAGATTATCCTTCACAACCAAGTAGGGTTCATCACCGGGGCACAAGGATGATTCAACATCTGCAAAAGGATGGTTCGACATCTGCAAATCAATCAATGTGATACATCACATAAACAAAATAAAGGACAAATATCATATGATTATATCAATTGATGCAGAAGAAACATTTGACAAGATACAACATCCATTTATGATCAAAACACTTAATAAAATAGGTATACAAGGAAAATACCTTAACCTAATAAAGGCCATATATTACAAACCCTCTGCTAATCTCATAATTAATGGTGAAAAAGTGAAACCATTTGCTCTATGTTCAGGAACACAAAAGGGCTGTCCCCTATCACCTCTTCTTTCCTACATTGTGTTTGAAGTCTGCCAGAGCAATCAGGCAAGAGAAAGAAATAAAAGGCATCCAAATTGGGAATGTAGAAGTTAAATTAACACTCTTCGCTGATGATATGATGCTATATATAGAAAACCCTAAAGACTCCACCAAAAAGCTATTAGAATCAATCAATGAATAGAGTAAAGTTGCTGGCTACAAAATCAACGAACAAAATTCCATTGCTTTCCTATATACTAACAATGAAATCTCAGAAAAAGAAATACAAAAAAAAAAAAAAAAAATTCATTTTGCAATTGCAGCAAAAAGAATAAAATACCTAGGAATGAACATAACCAAGGGTCTGAAAAACCTATATGCTGAAAACTATAAGACATTTTTGAAAGAAACTGAAGAAGACACAAAGAAATGGAAAGACATTCCGTGCTCATGGATTGGAAGAATCAACATAGTTAAAATGGCCATATTACCCAAAGCAACATACAGATTTAGTACAGTCCCCCATCAAAATCCCAATGTCATTTTTTAAAGAAATGGAGCAAAAAATCATCAGATTTGTTTGCAACCACAAAAGACCCCGAATAGCCAAACAATCTTAAGAAAAAAGAACAATAATGGAGGTATCACACTTCCTGACTTTGTCTTGTCCTACAGGGCTACAATCATCAAAACAGCATGGTATTGGCAGGAAAACAGACACATAGACCAATGGAATAGAATTGAGAACCCAGAAAAAAACCCACATAAATATAGACAAATAATTTTTGACAACAAATCTAAAAACATACAATGGAGGAAAGACAGCCTCTTCAATAACTGATGCTGGTAGAATTGGATAACCACATGCAAAAGAATCAAATTGGACTGCTATTTGTCACCATGTACCAAAATTAATTCAAAATGTATCAAAGACCTAAGCATAAGACCTGACACAATAAACAGCATAGAAGAAAGCATAGGTATTAAACTTACGGACCTTGATCATTTTATGAATTTGACTCCAAAGGCAATGAAATAAAAGCTAAGATATGAATGGGACCATATGAAACTTAAAAGCTTCTGCACAGCAAAAGAAACCATCGACAAAATAAAGAGGCAACCAACTGATTGGGAGAAGATTTTTGCAAACAGTGCCTCCTATAAGGGGCTAATATAAAAAATATAACAGGAAGTCACACAACTCAACAACAAGAAAACAAACAACCCAATTGAAAAATGGGCAGAGCACTTGGAGAGACGTTTCTCCAAAGAGGACATACAAATGGCAAATAGACATATCAAAAAATGCTCAACATCTCTAATCATCAGAGAAATACAAATATTATCACCTCACCCCAGTTAGAATGGCTATCATAAACAAGAAAAATAGTAACAAGTGTTGGAGAGGCTGTGGAGAAAAAGGAACCCTCATACACTGTTGGTTGGAATGCAGACTGGTGCAGCTGTTATGGAAGGCAGTGTGGAGGTTCGTCAAAAAAGTACGAATAGAATTACCATATGACCCAGCAATCCCTCTCCTAGGTATCTACCCAAAAAATCTGAAAACATTTATCCATAAAGACACGTGTGCTCTAATGTTCATTGCAGTTTGTTTACGGTGGCCAAGACATGGAAACAATCAAAATGTCCTTCGATAAATGAATGGATAAAGAAGTTGTGGTATATATACACAATGAAATACTCTTTGGCCGTAAGAAAAGACTATTTAGGAACATTTGTGACAACATGGATGGATCTTGAGAGTGTAATGCTGAGCGAAATAAGTCAGACAAAAAAGCAGAGAACCATGTGATTTCACTGATATGTGGTATATAAACCCAAAACAGCAAAAGTACAAGACAAACAAATGAGAAACAGAAACTCATAGATAATAGTTTACTGAATACCAGAGTGTACGGGGTGTGGGGTGTGGGAGATGTGGGTAAGGGGGATCAAATATATGTTGATGGAAGCAGAGCTGACTCTGGGTGGTGAACACACAATGGGATTTATAGATGATGTAATACAGAATTGTACAGCTGAAATCTATGTAATTTTAATAAAATTTTCACCCCAATAAATTAAAAAAAGAAAAAAAAGAAATAAATATTCCAAGGAATCAAGTTTCAACACCCCCCCCCCCCAAACAAAAAAGTGGAAACCTCTTTCAGGGTATCTTATCAGTGTTAAACAAACAGACAAGGTTAATACAGTATATATCATTGATTATACAAAGTATAATCAATATATTTTAATACTTTTTCCAGTATTACTCAAATAAAAAAGAATATATAATGTGCAAATTGTCATTCCGTGGTGGTGTCAAAAGGACCCTGCTAATCCTAAGCCATTTTTGGTCATGTAATTGTGCCCTGGTGCCCTTGAACACCTCCTGTAATTCCTCAGTGCCTGCTGGTATCCCTGAGCTGACCCTGGTTTCTTGAGTGCACCCGGGTGTTCCTGGAGCTTTTGAGTACGCTTTGTATTTATGAGTGACTTTGAATGATCCTAATAGCACCTTTCTGATCAGAAATGTTACGTGGTGGTATGAGTCTTCTCTGTGGCGTTGATCAAATCCTGGTTGTGTTGATCATTCCCTTGGAATTTTCATCCAGTTCAGTTTTGGTGTGTGACCTCAGAATTACTGAGAGTCTTAGCATTCTTTGAGTCACCTGCATTTCCTAAGTCCCCCATACTGGTCCTGAGGGACATCAGGTATCATGACCTACTCCTGATGGTCTTGATATCAGCATGGTAATTCTTATTGCTGCCTACATCTCTGGAGAGAATGTATGATTGTCGTCATCACCTCCTGTTTGCCTATGCCCTCCGTGGGTATCTAAAGTGTCCTCCAATTACCTGGCCAACCTAAGAGTATCCTGAATCGCAAAATTACTCCTGTGCACACTGATAAACATGAGTATACCATTTAAAGGGAGACATAAATTGTTAGCTGCATTCAATTCACTAAAGTTCAACTTTCAAAAAGTTATCAGTTGTTTTGTAATGATCATAGACTCTAAATAAAAACTGGGTCATGAGCCATAAAATAAGTGAATCTTAATGATTATGTTAGCAATTATGAGACTAGTTCTTAATATGTAATAGCACATTTTCATATCTAATTGTTAGACTAGGGATAATAAAGATTTTTGACCCAACACTGGGGTAAGGTTGCAAAATAAATCTTCAAGTTCATTTACATTATTTCAGTGTTAGAGAGAAAATTTTAAGACAATTTCCCAACTTATGGGAATATGGCTCTCATTAATTAGCCACGGTGTGTCTGAAGGTAAAATACCTAATGCCAAAGTGAAGTTATAAAAAAACAGATGTTCACTGTACCTTAAAGAATAGGCCAGTACCTCTGCTGCTCTACTGTATGCCTGAAGTTCCTGTTATCTTCTTGTGTGTCCTAAGAGATAACTCTTGATGCTGAGCATAGCCGGTGATTCTCAGAGTGCAATTGCAGTTCTGAGCAAATACTGCTTGTTTTGAATGATACCAAACAAGTTCAAAGATACCACTACTCACTGTTGGCACTTACTTGTAATCCTGTTTTGGGTTCTGGTGTTCCTGATGAAAACCTTTTGGAACTGAGTACCTGATGCAAATCCTGTGTATTCCTCATTTGCTCTGAGGGTCAGCAGGTTGTCCTGGGTAGCAGACATGGTATTTATTTTCCCCCATGCTCAATGTATACTCCTAATATTTGTAGAATCCCTCCAGTCTTTTGTGAACCTCCCAGTAGTACTGAGAGCACTGTGATGTCCTGAATGACTCTGGTCATGATGAGTGTTCCCTGTTTGTTTGAGGGTAACTTGGTACTTTTTACAGATGGTTGGTAAGCTTTTCACACAACGGCGTTTTTGAAGGTGTTCCCACACATTCCTGGTTGCTGCTGAGTAACCCCAGATTCTCCAGGGAAAACCTTGTTTTGTGGTTCTGAGTATCTCATGATTGCCATGAAACTCCCCTGGCGATCCACAGAGTTCCTTGGTGGTCTTGGGCATTCCTGCTTTGTTGTGAGTGGTCCCTGAGGTCCTGGTAGTGCTCTCTTTCTCCTCAACAATTTCTGGGGTTTTCAGTGTCACTGAACACTTTAATGTATTGGGATAGTTACATGGGTTTCCTGAAAATACCCCTGTGATCTTAGGGTAGTGGTTGTTCCTAATGTTAAAACAATAATGATAGAGCACTGGATCACTGCCTGTGGTTCCTAATGCCCATTGATTGGGCTCATAGTTTTCTTTCTTGCAATGTTGGTGTTGATGATGTTGTTGTTTCTTTTTCCAAGAATCCACTGATGACCCTCAGTGATATTTTGAAGGGTTGCCCCCCTGGTGAATTTCAGGATTCACTGATACATCTGATAGCTATCAGATAGTTTTACGCACTCCAAGTGTGTGCGAAAGTGTTCTGCATAACACAGAGTCCTACCTGGTGTCCATGCTCTCTAGGATAGTGTTCATCATCCTGTTGCAGCACTAATTGATCAGAGCACCACCTGGATATTGTGAAAGCTCTCAGGTGGTCTTGTACCCTTTATGCTTTTTTCTATTAAAGGATAGGTGATTTCGAATGCACTCGTGTCATGCTGAGTATTCCTAATATTCTTAAGCATAACCTCATGTTCTGCGTTCAATCCTGGTTGATTCCGGCACAACTGTCATGGCAGACCTACACTGTCTCTTGATGGGTTTCAGTATGTGTACTATCCTGAGAAAGCCTTGCTTGCCCTAATAATAGCATGCTTGTCCTGAGAGACCAGAAGTTGACCTCAGCACCTCAGTGCAGTGTTGGCATGTCATGTAATTGTGATTAAGGCTTGGTGTGTCTCAGGGTCTTCTGATGGTCATATAGTTCACCCTGTATTCTGAATACACCTCTGGATGTAATCACTGAACCATCAGAAACTGGAATGTCATCAAGTAGTCTTCAATGAATCCTGATGGACCTGATATTTCTCTGAAGTCCTCAATGACTGAAAGTGATCGTGGATGTCCACAGCTTTTCAGCAATGTCCACAGGCTGTCCTGGGAGCCTAGTGAATGCCACGAGTGCCTTCTGTTTTCCCTGATAGCCCTCTGGTCAACTGGAGTACTTTTTTTGGATATTTTGCCACTGTTTCTTTTGAGTAACTCCACGTGTTCCTGATCATTATCACTATGAGTCCTCCTCAGGATCTGTCCCCCTGAGGATCATAATCCTGATGATCCTCACTATAGACCCCTGTGCGTCCTGAGAATGTGTTTATTCTCGGTCCACTTTTGGTCTTCCTGATAAGGTATTTGGAGTTTAAGTGTTCCGTGGTATTTTTTTTTTTAGCACTGTCCTGATAGTTTTAGCACTATCCAGGACAGTTTAGCACTGTACTGATAGCACAAGTCCTGACTTGTCCTGATAGTTCTCTGAAGAATGTGAAAGATCTGGTACTTCTGAGTACCTGCCTGTTGCATATGAATGCACAATGTGTCCAATGGGCAAACAATGCTGTTTACTGATTGCTCTTTCCCAGAGATGATGCTTCCTACTTGTGCTGGAGTTCCCCTGGTCAATCTGCATTTCTTCTGCACTTCCAAGCTGTGCAATGTTGGTTTTGAGCACCCAATTATCCCCTGTGTACCTCAGCCATTGGTACTCATTTCTGGTGCATCATTAGTATTGCCTAGTAGTTCTTGGTTCCCCTTCTGGTCCCAATAGTCTGTGGAGGAAAAAAGATCTCAGCGGCCCTTGCACATGTTCACATAAATGTCCACGTCCTGGAATTTTTCATGGCCTTTTGGTATTTCTGATACCTGTCTTGTGTTCCTCTGCATGATCTCATCATCCTGACATTTCCCTAGCTGTTTGAGAGCATGCTATTTGGCCTGAAGACTTTCTGATTGTTTTCAGTGTCATGCAGCCATGAAAGCATGCTGCCTCTTTTCAGATTATCTTGCTTTTCATGAGGGTCTCTGCTATTATTACCATGTCTGATGGTCCTGGAAACTTCTGAGTAAACTTGTTGTTCACTGCGTGTTCCAAGTATCACAGTTTTTCCTAATTATTTCTGGTGTTGATGACAAGGCCCTGAAAATCCTTAGTACTTGTTCATGTTCATGAAAACTGCCTAGTAGTCCATGGTGCAGTGGGTATTCCATATTGTCCCATCGTGTTCCCGTTTGTTCTAGGTGTACCTGATAGTGTCTCTTGTTTATGGATGTCTTTCAATTGTCTTGAGGGCTGCCAGGTTTGGGGGAGTGTCTGCAAATTCCTCAGCAACTTTTACTTGTGCTGAGTTTCCCTGTTCTACCTTTAGATTTGTCCTGTGCACCCCTTAGTGCTGATGGCACCCTCTGTGTGCTTGATGGACTCTGGTTGTCCTAATAGTTTCCTGGTGATCCTCAGTGCTTCTGTAATCCTCCTACAACCCTGGACCTCTTGCATATTTCCACATGATCATGAACTTCCTCTGAAGATCTGTATATGTCTATAACAGTCCTGACAGTACAATTGTTGTCATGGTGTCTCCTGGGTAGGCATCAGCTGTTCTCTATGGTCCTGAAAGTCAACAGGAAGAGCAAATAACTCTATAGATATCCTCTTTGTGTAAGAGTGGTTCTACAACTCTTCAGGTTACACTGAACTTCTCCTGGTAGTCCAGAGTGTCTCCTAATTGCCATGAGCAACCTTGTAATCTTAGATCACCCATGTTACTTTTGAGCAGGCACTGCTTGTTCTGAGCTACCCTAGTCAACCTTAGAATCCCCTGCTATAACTGAAAATCTCATGGCAATGCTGATAGCATGCTAGTTGTCTTAGCACTCTTTAGTGATTTTACAGCTATCCAGCAGTTCTGGATGACCTTGTTGGGATGACAGTGTTTCCCAAAAATAAGACCTAGACTGACAATCAGCTGTAATGCATCGTTTGGGGCAAAAATTAATATAAGTCCCAGTGTTGTATTTTATTATAATATATTATATTTTATTACATTAAATTACATTACTATATTATATTATATTATAATATATTATATTATATTAATTATATTATATTTATTATATTATATTATACTATATTATATTATATTATATTATATTATATTATATTATATTATATTATATTATATTATATTATATTATATTATATTATATTATATTATATTATATTATATTACAATACTATATTATGCCCAGTCTTATATTATAGTAAAATATGACCGGATCTTGTATTAATTTTTGCTCCCAACAACGCATTAGAGCTGATTGTCAGGCAAGGTCTTATTTTCTCGGAAACATGGTAAGTGTTGCAATAATTACTGGAATGAATGAGGAATCTTTGAGCACATCTCTGGTATTGTAGATAGGCCCCATGTGGCACTCAGAGATCCTGGATTGCAGTGAGGGGCATTTTGTTTTGCTGAGCTACCCCATCTAGTCTTGAGCCAATTTTTACATTCCCAATAATGCCTTCGTTATCTACAGTATTTTACAGTGGTTGTAGGTAATTCCTGGTGATCCAGACCATCCTTGGTATTCCTAAATATCCAATAATGGTTTTCAGTGGACCCTGAGCGTCTTTTTCTGAGCACCCTTGCTAACTCTGAGCTCTTTCCGTCCAAGAGCACTCAGGTGATCCTGAGTTGCGCTTGGCTCTACCCAGAAAACAGACATTTCTGACAAACACTCAGTTATTCTGACTGCCCCTGGTTGTCTCCGTTGTGTTCTGGTCATCCTAAGTGTACTCTGGTCATCTAAATGCAAACTTGTTTCCCTGAATGTACCCATCCTTTCCAGAATGACTCCTAATATTTGGATATCTTTTTGTAGTACTAAAGAGTGATTGCGTGTTAGTTAGTTTTCATGTTTTTTTTGGTGATGTTGAGAAGCCTTTTGTGATCATGGTTACCCGCATCATGTATACATGTGTGCCATCAAATTCCTGAGTGCATTTGGGATTTTAAGTGTTTTCTGATGGTCCTGCCCTGTCTCTTTATACCCACAAGACCACATGTAATACTCAAACTGCCATGGATGTAGTAATAATTCAGTGGTTATCCTGAGTGATCTCTGGTGGTTCACAGGACCTCATCATGGTTTTCAGTGCTTTTGTAATTCTGAATAAGCTTTGCTGGTCATGAGTTTTCTTGATTTTCCAGATACAATGCTGCTATTAATGAGAGCTCCATTGATGTTTATATATCTCCCTATTTTTTTTTTTTTGAGAGCTGTCACTGTGTCAAAGTCATGTTCTCATTGTTCTGTTAATGATCATGTTGCTTTGAAGGACTGCTAATTTGCTAAACGTATAGAATGTCCATGGGTATTCTTGAGTGTCCATTGAATTCCCTTTGTGGCTTCTACTGGCTCTGGTAATGTGCATGTGGACTTCAATACATTGTTGCTATCCTGAGTGACCCTCAGTTATCTTAGTGATGTCTGGTTGTTCACATCTAAAACTTGTTATCCAATAGAGCCCCTCAGTGATTTGGATTGTGCCCTTCCCTTATCCTGAGTGAATCCTGTTTGTCCCCAGTTGGTTTCCCTGAATGCATTGTTAGTCATAAGCTCCACCTCATAACTAAGGGTGACCCATCTTTGTCCTGTGCATCCTTTTCCTTTCATTGTGAACTTCATTCTGTGTTCAACCAGTTTGTCCTCAGTGAACTTCCATGGTTTTCATAGTACTCTGGTAATCCTGAGCAATTGTTGCTGGTCATGTGTTTCCCCTTCAGGGCCCTAGTACTACTTCTTATTCCGATGATCAGGTTGTGCTTGTAATCACCTCATGATGTTGCTGGTATATGTTTGATTGTCTCGAGTGCAAACTGGTTGTACTGACTATCTGGGTAATGTGGATTAAGGGCTAATGATTTTGCATTCCTTGTTTTTAGCCTAGGGTTGACATCAGTGGTCCTGTTTACCATGACAGTTCTCTCACAGTTTTATCCATTTCAAGGTCTTATGTTTGGGTGAGAATAGTGATAGTTTAAATTTGACCATTGGATATTCTGAGTGCCTTCTTGTGGAACTGATAGCACTTCATGTTTCCTGTGAAAACACTGTGGTTGTGGGAGGCCTTCGCTGATCCACCACAACCTTTGTCCTCATGGAAGCCAACTTGTTGTCAAGCATAACATGCTGTGTTTCAATGGGTTCCTTTTGGCTGTGAGTGCCTCATGGTCATCCTGGGAAATTTTGGTTTTCTGTTTGAAATCTGGCCATTTGGGGCACATGCTGGTGAACTTCCTAATAGTCCTGATAGCTCCATGTCTTCCATGATGACTTCAGGAGACCCCCTCTTGTTGCTGGTGCTCCTTAGCACTTCTTAGTTGTCTTCAGCACTCCTTGTTTTCCTGAGTGTTATTTGTTGTTCCTGAGCATTTTCTGCTGTTCCAAAATTGTCTTTTTCAGACTTTGGTGGTACTGGAATATCCAGTGGTACCTCCGAGCAGCCCATTATTGTCCTGATAGCACCCTCTTTGTCCTCAGCAATTGTCCTCCATAATTGAATTTATTATGCCTTCAGGTCTTGAATGCTTCCTCTTTTTCTAATTGAATATTGATGGTCCTGAACACTTCTTTGTGGCACCATGTGTCACTCACTGGTCTAGCATAACTGGGAATTTTCTTCTGTTCCTGAATGCTCCCTGGTTTCCTGGCATTGCCCAGGTGGTCTGAAAGCTTTTAGAAGACATGGGATTTTACTAGTGTTCCTGAAGTGTACCTAATTTTGCAGGAAAAACTTTGGTGTGCAGAATGTCCCCCAGTGATAAGTAATTTGTGTTGCTCCTGAGAGATCATTGGTGATATTGAGAATGCTGTGGTAATACTAGGCCACGTCAATAAGTGTTTTGAGGGCCATGGTTTTCATGAATGGACTTTATTTATCCTAAGGTAAATTCCTGTCGATTAATGAGCCCTCTGTGTTCTGACACTGTCCTGTGTTTATGAATAACTCATATATTATCCTGGATATTCCATGGTTGTTTGATAAGACTGTAGCAGTCCTGATAATTCCCTGGTTATCCAGAGTGCCTTTTCCTTCTACTCAGAGCCTCTGTGTTGCCCTGAGTGAACCTGATGCATACAAACCATTTGGACAAGTTGAAATTCCCTGTGCTGCTTTAAATGGATCATGATAATTTTGAGTATCTGTGGTGTTCTTCAGCACCCCTTGTGTTCTCTGAGTGCTTCAGGATTTTTAAGACTTTTAAGATTTACATGCTTATACTGATGAACCAGGAAAGGAGAGACAGCTCTTCTTCACTTTTGGGCACCACTGGTACTACTGAAATGCTATGCGTGGTCGTGACTTTGCCACTCATAGTACCATATAGCCCTTTCAGTCTGGAATTGATTTTGATGATACTGGAATAGACTGTAGATTCTCAGGTACTCCAGGTGCCCATAAGTTTACCTTTATTATGTAGAGAATGCTGAGGATTTCTTGATTCCTATGATCCCAATAGATAATCTTTTTTTTTTTTCTTTCTGATTTTGAGGTCAAAATGGTATTTCTGAGAATAGCCTAGTTCTCCAGAGCACTCCTTGATTGTTTTGAGTTTATCCTGGTGGTCCTGGTGCACTTGGCTGGCTGTCACGGCACCACCGTCTCCTGATAGCATCCTCATATTAGTGAACAGAAACTGGTGTATCTACTTTTCCCATGGTGGTTATAGGGGAGTCGAAGCATCACCTAGGGGTTTCTAAGTGTTAGTGGGTGATTGAAAGCTATATAGAATATTGATGAAATCCTCTGGCTTAGACTGTGCCTCGTGGTGGTACTGAGCATTTACTGGTATTCTGACAGTGCTGTTCATTGTTATATGGCTGCCTTGCCAGTGGTCTCGAGTGCCTCTTGGTGTCCTCCCATGCATTTTAATTACTATAAAAACCAGTTGTTGTAATACATCTCTGATTATCATGAGCAACATCTCATCTTCCTTAGCAACCCACACAAATCTTGAACTCCATGAAATTGTGATACAGCTCTCAAAGTCATGGGTATCGCTGAGGGGTCCTGAGCTCTCTTTTTGTTCTTACTAGTCCCTTGGGTGCATTATAACATTGTGAACGTTTTGAGATTCCAGGAATATGAAGCATATTTATTTTCTTCTGATTAAGTCTAGTTGGCCCTAAGTTGTGGCCAGTTGTGCAGAATGTCCTCATACCCAGAGTAATGGCAGGCAGTCCTGGTCATCCAAAGTTTCTACTGACCATATTCAGGTCACCCTAATAATGCCTTGGTGGATTTGTGTATCAGCTGTATGTCCAGGATGCACCCCATTGCCAAGAGTGACTCTAAGTTGTCCTCTACCTGCCAACAGTATCCTAAGTGTACCTGAGTTTTTCTGATATGCCTCCCAGTGGTCCTCAGTGTTTCCTAGTTGTTTTCAGTGTTATCTACCGTTTTTGCTTGACCTAGCTTCAGAGAAAACTTTGAGAGCCCTTTTGCCTTTTGATAAAAACCTCTTGTACTAAAAGCGCAAGGGTTTTTCCTGTTTCCCAATGTTGTTCCTGAAAATCCCCTGGAAGTTTTGACAGCCCATGAATTGTTTTGAGAGCACACAATTCTACTTGGATGCAATCTGATATTTATGTATAATGTTGAATGTTGTGATAGCTTCTTGATGGATACAGTCGTGCTCATGTGAACATCATAATAATTGTGAGAGAGCCCTAGTTCCTCAGCATCCACACGTTTCCCTTGGTGGGTCCTGCTCATCCAAGTAGCCACAAAGAGACCTACGTGATTATTAATGTTCCTGAGCACCTCTGATGATACTAATAATGTAGATGATTTTTTTTAAAAATTAAAGTTAATGGAGTGACTATAATGGGATATAAATGATATATTGCAGAAGTTTACACATGAAACCTATGTAACGATACTAAAATAAGCCTAGGGGATTTAAGTACCTCTTGATATTTCTGAGTCCCTGCCATTCGTTTGAGTAACTTGATGTTATTCTGGTTGCCCTAGTGTTATTAGAAAATCAGATATTGACAATTGGTCATTTGCTTTTGAGAATGGTCATGTGCACTGAGCAACTTTTATTATTCCTGACACTACCATAGGGTGAATCTATGATGGTTCTGATTGCCTCTTGGTGATTTTCCACACAGAATGGGCTAGTCTTGAATTCTTTTCACTGTTCTACCCCTACACTAATGTTTGTGAAAGCATATGGTGTTTTTGGGTGACTGAAGGTTGTTTTCAGTACACAATGTTTGCCCCAAGTCCCATTGTTTGTAAGTTAGACCCCATGGTGTGCTGTTGATTGTAGTGGTTTTGAGCACCTAATATTGGTTCTGATATACACCTCATCTTCCTGTGATGAAACTGTATGGTCTGAGTGAAGTTTTCTCCTAATAGAATTCTCGAAGTTCTGAGCGACAATTGTTCTGGTGCCCTAGTCTTGTTTCGAGTATAATCACCTAATCAGAATTTTTTTTTTTTAGATTGGCATGTCAACTGGTGGTTGTCCCAGATGTCTCTTGGTGAGCACGAGCATTTACTGTTGATTTTTTACTTTCATTGTACTTTTTTTTTAATTTAATTTTATTAAATTTATTGGGGTGACAATTGTTAGTAAAATTACATAGATTTCAGGTGTACAATTCTGTATTACATCATCTATAAATCCCATTGTGTGTTCATCACCCAGAGTCAGTTCTCCTTCCATCACCATATATTTGATCTCCCTTACCCTCATCTTCCACCCCCCACCCCCCACCCCCCTTACCCTCTGGCAACCACTAAACTATTATCTGTGTGTATAAGTTTCTGTTTCTCATTTGTTTGTCTTGTTCTTTTGTTGTTTTTGGTTTATATACCACTTTCCATAAAACCCTGGTGCTCCTAAGGGTGCCCTAATGTATTTGAGTGGCTCCTTTTTGTTTTAAGTACATGCTGGGTGTTCTGAGTCTCTTCTGGTTTGTTCTGATAGCTCGATTGAAGTTTGAGTGACACATAGGGTCGCTGATTAATGTCTTCTCTGTTTACTAATTGTGTTTCGTGTACAGATGTATTTTGAGCAAATTTTTCGCACTGACCATTGTTTTATTTATCCTAAAAATTCCCCTCCTCTTTTAGGAATCGATGGTGGTCCCAGTAATGTCCACAGCAATTGGGAATCCTATCAAATCCTGGTATTTTTTGGGATTGCTGGGATTCAGAATTGCTGTGGACATTACCGGGACCACCATCAATTACTGAGAAAGGAAGGGAATTTGTGTAGTGCTAGGACAGCCAAAATAATTCAAGACTACCCATTAGTGTAGGGCTAGGACAGCAAAAAACAATTCAAGACTAGCCCATTCCATGTGGAAAATCACAAAGAGGTGATCAGAACCGTCGTAGATTCACACTGTGGTAGTGTCAGGAATACTAAAAGTTGCTCAGTGCACATGACCATTCTTGAAGGAGAAAATTGGTCCTCAGCAATCCCTGGTATTTTTGATGTCCTTCCTGTCCACAGAGATGGTGATTGATAAAATATTCCTGTGGTTGTGCTACAAAGCCCTTGTGAATATGAATGACTTCAGTGGTCTTCATGACTATTGGTAATGTTGCTACTGCCTGGTATTCCATATAGCCTCCTAATGTTCCTCAGGGCTTCTTGGTAGTCTTCCCTCTTATCAGGTGAATCTGAGTATGCATGGTAATAGTGGAAATGTGCTTTTTTTAAATTTTTACTACACTTTTGTGGTCTTGACTAATACATGGTTATCTTGGGTGTCTCCTGAAACTCCCAGAAACTCTTGGTGTGCCTGAATGGTAAGATCCTTTGGAATGTTCCTGCATTGTTGTAAGAACACCCAGCTTTCCTTGGTGATGCCTGATGTAACAAAGTGCCTTCTGGTGGTCCTAGAGTCCCCCTGGTGTCTCCCATACTTCCCTGGATATCATCTGTTTGTCCTGAGTGTATTCTCCTGGTGTTCAGAGTGCAATAGTGTTTCTTAGCACACCAGGCGTGTTGTTGGATTTACCAAAGTGTCCTGAGTGTCCCCTAGTGATGATGGGTGCTTACCGGTATCTTGATATTTTCTCTGATTATCTGGATTCTTATGTTCAAATCATACTGACTCCATAATTTGTGGGTGCTGTGGCTCCTCCAATTGTCCAGAGAGAGACTCAAAGATGTTAGGGATACCCAATGTTTGTTATGAGTCCCCCATGATTCTAATGATATCACACTCATGCTTTTGAGAACTCAAGCTGTTAGAGGCTACTGGTAATTCTGACAATGCCCTGTTATCCTGAAGTAATTTCTAGTTATGTGGAGAATTTTATGGTACTCTTCTTGCTCTTGTGGTTCTGAGTGAAGCCAGCGTTCCCAGCTTCTCCTCGTTTAGATGACAGTACACTGTTTTCTATCAAAGTATTCATGGTCTGGAATGAATGCTAGTTGTCCTGAGGCCACATGGTGGTCCTGATCCCCTGTCATTTCTATGCCCAGCCTTCTTGTACTTTTCCGCCTAGTTGTCCTGAGATGTCCCTATTTGTCCTGAGAGAACCCTGGTCATCCTGGGATTCTCTTTGTGATTCATTAAACTACGGCTGTCCTCATAGAGCTCATGCAATCTTGAACAGGTGTTGGTCACTATGTTGGTCACTATGTTGGTCACTGTTGCTAAGGAAACATTTATGACTCTGATTGCCCCCTGATGATCTGAGAGAATCTTTGTGGTGCTGTTACCACCCTTTTAGCACTGACTGCCAACTCAGTTTACCAGTGCCCAGGTAAGTGTTGCCATCTTAGTCCTGAGTACTTCTGCTAATGCTGGATGACGCCTGCTTGCCAGAATGACCTCTGGTAAACATGGGGACTCCCGGTTGGTGCTGAATATTTTCTGGAGCTCCCAGCTGACTCTTGTTCATCTGAGTAGCTCCTTTTTGTTTCACAAGTGCCTGGGTGTCCATAATTACACCACGTATCCTTGGGTGCTACCTGCACATGTCAGTGTCACTCATCTATATGACAGCAATCTGGTGTGTTTTCAGCTCCTCCTGCTAGATCTTAGTCTCTCCTTGGGTTTGTGATTGCCAGTTGCCGGCACCTTGCATGTTCTGGTGCTTTCATTGCCTCTGAGATTCTCCTGGTGTTCTTGTGTGTCCCATGTTCATTTGGGTTGCCCTTTCTTTGTACTCATTGACTACGTGCTGCTTCTGTTTCCCATCATGTTCTATTTATATTGAGCAGCCTTGTAATGCATATAATGCCCTAATGTGTTCCTGAATGTCCTCTTGTTATTCTAATGGAGTTCTGGTGGTTTGGAGAATCTCCTGTTAGTCCAAGTCTTTTGATTGTGTTAGAGTTCCCTTATTTGTCCTGAATTCACATTCTTTTTCCTGAAATGGTTTTGCTGGCATTCTCATTGCTGTTGTAGTTCAGACACTTTCTTCCTCATTTTCAGGATCTCCTAGTTGCACTGAGCTACAGCTGGGTGGTTTGCTTATTCTGTGCTCTTTTAGGTAGATAAAATAGTGCCCTTAATATCATGATATGCCCTAAGTGTCCTGAGGAGTTGCTGGTGGTCACTGGTGTCACCAAATGTTCAAGAATAACCAAAATGAATTCAATATGATCACTGCTTTTTTTGAGCACCTTTCAGTCATCCCATTACCACCCTGTTTAACAGCATTTCCCAGATCCCTCAGTCTCCCCTGTTCTGTTTTGTTTTTGAACTACAATGTCATCTGGAGTTCTCCATAGTAGTCTCAACCTTTCTGAGTGTCTGCTTCTGTTTCATTAAAACCTTATGTTTTCCTCAGTTCCATGGTTGCTTTGGGTACCCAGCCTCTACTATGCAAATGCAGGCGTTGCTAAGCACTGCTGAGATGTTTTCAGGATTCCCTGGTCATCTTAGGTGCTTCCTGTGAGTCCTGGGTTACTCTTGGCAATCCAGAATATTCCATTTTGATACTTATAGTCACAAGCCTGTGCTGTTAGGTTTGTTTTTTAAGAGACCAATTGTGGTCCTCAGATTTCCTGTTGCTATTCAGTTATATAATTGTTCATAGTCACCTTTGTGATTTTGGTTTCACCAAATGTTTGAGAGCACGGCCTAGTGCCTGTGAGATTACTGGCGTTCCTGAACATGTACTCATTGTCATGACCACACCCTGGTGTACTTGAGTGTTTCTTCGTGTATGGGTTGTCCCTGCTATTCTTCAGTGACCCTACATTATTACTGGAAACTGACGTTCACTGTGAGAACTACTCCTTAGATCCCTGGTGTTCCTGAGACTGCTCATGTGCCCTGTGCAAGTACTGTTTCTTTAAACATTACCATGGAGATACTGAGTGAAACCTGGTGTTTCTGAGAGTTCCTTCATAGTCCTGAGAGTACTCTGGAGGGTTTGTGTTAATTCTTGGTGATAAAGGTGCCCCTGATTGTCATGACCATATTCTGTTGTTTCTGATACTATCTTAATGTCTCTGAAATACTCCTAGTTGTCCTCAGTGTGTGTTGTCCAGTATTTTGGTGATTGTAGCAAGACCTCAGTCCTGGATACCCCCTTGTTACTCTGAAGATCACTTGCTTGTATTGTTAGAACCTTATTGTCCTGTATCCCCCTCTTTCTTTTTTCATTGTGAGATATTGTCATCATTGAGCCCTGGCAGTCTTAAGTGGCATCTGAATGAATTTTATGTCCCCAGTGTGTATTAAGCTGTTTTCACACAGAAGCCTAACTGTCTGTCCCTCGTGCCTTTCACTAAAGAAAGAAGAGTCTGTGAAACTGTTCCTTTCAAGGACTTTGCTTTACCTTTGTGCTTACACTTCATGTCTTTCTGTTTGGCCCACAAAAGATTATTTGTCAGCCAATGACAGGTAAGCCAATCACGGGAGAAAAACCCCAAGCCAGGCAGAACCATGTGGAGACCACCGGGAGAATTCACGGGGTCGATAGAGGTGGTGCAGCCCCACCTTCCCCTGGTTAAGGAGAGCCTCTGCTTATGACTATTTCGTTCCCCCACCTGCTTGGGAAGTGAGTCAGTGAAGTGATTACATCAGTTCTCCTTCCATTCTTAGCAGTAAGTTTCAGTATATAGGATGTGTCCCTGGGAAGGCACATACCATAATTGTTAAGACATCATGGGGCTTTCTGTTTCGGATGTTTGTAGACAAAGGTGATTGTTTTGAATCAGTTTTCTGGGATGATGATGAGACTCACAGACCATGGAAAAAAACAATGCTACTTCCGTGTATGTTTATCAATAAAAGCCACAAGATGGCCCGATTCAGGACTCAGTCCTTTGAGGCTGCGAGAACGCTGGCCCTCTGATTAAAACTTTCTTAATTTCTGTTTCTTTTTTAACACAATGGTGTCCCTTCTCATTCCCTCACTATCCGTGTTGCAATGGACACGACATTAAGCTATCCGTGTTGACCACAATTTCCTAGATTGTCATGGGCATTTGTTGATGTACCTGGAATTCCTGTGGGAATCAATGCACACTTGTGGTGCTCAGACATGCACGGGAATCTCATTGTTTTACGCATCTGCTTGTGGCTATCAGTGCCCTTTGGTAATGTGTATATACCCCCTGCTTGGTTCTTGTCACCTGTACAAAGACAAAAGCACTTGATGGTGGTCCTGGATATATCCTGACTGTTCTCATTGGATTTGGGTTGTACAGCAGTAGCTGTGAGCACCTGTAGGTTCTCCTAAGTCATAGCTGCCACTCTTAAAAATTGGTGACTGTCCAGAGTGACCACAGTATTCCTGATTGCACAGTGATCATCCTTTTCAACACCTGGTAGAGTTAGGTGTCAATGTTGGCCCACAGTGCACATTGTGGAGCTATGCAGCTAGTGGATTTCCTGAAAACTCCATAGCACTCACAGTTTCAGGTTGATGTGATGGAATTTTCTAATTTATCACAGTGTTGTGGTGATTTTGTGCTCCCTGAAAAGGTGTACCTGATTATGCCTTGTTGTGTAATTTTCCAATGCTTGTCCGAACATTACATCGCAGAACTGATATTACCACCATGGACATAAGTACTTTCCCTAGAGATACAGAGAAACTCCTGGTGTTGCTGGAAGACACTTTCAGTCCTGAACATAATGGGGTATTCACGGTGACCTCCACATAATCCTGGGTGTACCATATATCCTGTAAGCACATTCATGATCTTAATTCTCTACTGAGATTGAGCATTTTCTGATGATTCTGAGTCACCTCACGTTGTCCTGATTGAGCCCTCATGTTCCCGAGACACATTGGCATTCTTCACATGGCCCCAGTAATACTCTGTACCAGAGTAATTTTGACAGTACACTGGGACTCCTTTGAACCAGGTGGCACCCCTGAGTGTCATCTGTGGTCTCCTAGTGCTTACATGCATCTTACAAGACACCGGTCGTGTTGAGTGACGGTTGGTGATTGTTGTGCTTCTTGGCTGTTGTAGAACACCCTGCAATCCTCAAAAGTCACTAAAATTTCTGTGCTACCTGAGGGGTCCTGAGCAATCTCTGTGATCCTGAGTACACTGTGGTGGTCCAAAAGTGGTCAGGTGATCCTGAGCATTCAGGTAAGGCTGATAGTTCTGCGGCCTTTCTGGATGGGGCTCTATGGTCCTCGGTAACCTCCAGTAAACCTCATATTTTTCTGGATTTCCTAAGCACACTCTGCTGGTACTGACACCTATGGATATCTTGTATTATCTGTAGTGTTTTCCAGGGTCCTCCAGTTGCCAATATATCTATGGTTACTAGTAGTGCCTTCTGATGCCCCTGATGATGCTGTGGCGGTCCTGATTGCATCATGATATTTGTGAGGGATGCTGGTTTTCATTTCCATTTTCTGGTATTCCTGAATTTCCATGGCAGATTTTTGCTTCTGGGAATCTTTTGTTTTCCTGGATTCCAAATGCATGGCCTGAGGGCTTCCTGGTAAACCTGAGATACACCCAAAGGGGTGAGCCTCCAGTCAGGATTATGACAGTGCACTAATATTTCTGGTTACACCCTGGATGTCTTGAGTGATTAGAGTTCCATGGTAAAGGACCATTGATTTCCTTAGGAGCCACAGGTTTACATTAATGACTCCTGGTGTACTTCATAGTGTCTTGGAAACCCTGAGTGTCTTATTTGTTTTTGCTAAGTACCCCCCATGTGTTCCTGCAACCATTCAGTTTTCAGTTATACTGCTCTTCCTCTGCTCAGTTTTTTATGGTTATCCTTAGTTGCATGTGGGCAACCTCGGCACCACATTATACTCATGGGTGTTCTCTACTGCTTTTTAATGCACCTTCCTTTTGTGAATATCTCTATTGTGTTTGCTATTCATCTAGATTTAATCTGCTAACAGTTTGAAAACCATTATTATCCCTGATCATGTATGTGTGGTTTCATAGTATCCTGGTGTACTTGATACCTGTACTTTGAACGCTATTGTGTTCGTTTTAGAACCAATTATCTAGATCTGCTCTCTTACTTAGGTCTTACTTGCTGAGCTCCTGATATCCCTGTTGGAATATGGTGGGATTTAAATGGCAATGGAGTTCCCCACACTCTTAGGTGGTACCATTGAATTCTGATTATTTTTATAAAGGCCTGGAAGTTCACAGTACTTTAGTGTCCAAAAGCATTAGAAAGGTGATTATTACCAAAAGGTCCTTCAGGATCTTTTAGTCTCTCAGAAGAAACAGGGGCACTCAAGATAACTAAGGCTACCCAAGAACACCTAAGGAAGGTGAGACGTTGCAATTAGCACCAAAAATAAATAAAAAAAGAATTACAAAAGCTGAAAGGAAGTTATTGGAATAGCCAAGGGATTTTCAGAACGTGAATGGGAAAACCTGAAAACCGTTGTATAACTGAGCACCCAACAGAGGCTTGTTAGAGAGGTAAGGGAACTATCAGAAGTACAGTTTAGCTCAAAGGCCACAAAGAGTATGTCAGGATTACCAGAAGGCCATCATGACAACTGAGAGACATCCAGAGTAACCACTGATTTCTCAGCAAGAGCAGAATGTGCTCACAGTTATCATGCTGCCCCTAGGACTTTTAGAGACGGTCATGTCCATATCAAGAAACTCATAGCAACCAGAGTTCTGAGAAATGCTACTGATTTCTAAAATACTATGGCACTACTGGAACCTCCAGAAGTGCTTCGGCTTCAAAGGGGACATTTGGAATTGAAACAAGTAACTCAGGGCAAACTGAGTGTTTCAGAAATAGAAAAGGGCACTCAAGAATATCGAAGAGCTCTAAGGTGCAACTGGAAATGCAGACAATCACTAAAGGGTTGTCCAAAGAACTACGTCATGCTCTGTATAGCCATTAATTAGTAATTCCTTCATGGGGCTCCCAACAGCATTAGTGTGTGGTTGAGCATCACCATAGTTTAGTCAACATTCTAAAGCCTGTGCATAACTAACAGAAGAATTGAGACCAGTGTGAGACGTGTTGGATTTCAGTACAACAATCTAGATTACAAGAAACAGCCAAGCACTGTAGAACTCATTCAGGGAAACAAAGACATGCCCAGGACAAGTGGCATAACTTGATTTTATTGACCACCTGGGAAAGAGTGATGGAGAATAAGTTGTCTTCTGTCTTTCACTGGTGTTATCAGATGGCTCCAGGTGTGTTCACTGTACCACTCCTGGTCCCAAGAGATGTTTCTGGACCAAGTGACCCTTGTTGTTACACTTAGCACTCTGATTGCCCTTAGTGGTTTTTGTGCTCCTGTTATCACCCTGGTGATTTGTAGCCTCCCTTTTTTTTTTCTGGTTATCCTCAGATCAATTTGAGTAACCCCACCTGCTCCTGATGGTATATTCATTGTTTTTTTGTTTTGTTTTTTTAATTTTATTTTATTAAATTTATTGGGGTGACAATTGTCAGCAAAATCACATAGATTTCAGGTGTGTAATTCTGTATTACATCATCTATAAATCCCATTGTGTGTTCATCACCCAGAGTCAGTTCTCCTTCCATCACCGTATATTCTATCCCTCTTACCCTCATCTCCCACCCCCCACCCCTCACCCCCCTTAGCCTCTGGCAACCACTAAACTATTGTCTGTGTCTATGAGTTTCTGTTTCTCATTTGTTTGTCTTGTTCTTTTGTTGTTTTTGGTTTATATACCACATATCAGTGAAATCACATGGTTCTCTGCTTTTTCTGTCTGACTTATTTCGCTCAGCATATATTCATTGTTTTCAGTAAATGTTTTCTGTCCCCTGGTTTCCAGAATTCACAGTGATTGTCCTGAATGGTCCATTATGATACTGAGAAGTGCCTGGTGATCTTGGTGTTTCTGCTAGTGCCCTGGTGCTTTTAAGCAGCTCCTTCTCAACCTGTATACACTGTGATGATTGTGAGTACTTCTTGGTTATCCTGCATCTTCCTTCATGACCTCTAATGTCCTTACAGGTCTTCTGTGCCCGTCACAGTGTTGGTGTGCCTTGGGACTTTAGGGATTCCTGAGTTTCTTGTGGTGGTTTTTAATGACAGCAAGTGACTCTTCATCCCTCCTGATGTAATTGTTAGTGCATTGGTAGTCCCACAGGCCTCCTCATTTCTCAAGACATCTCCTGGTTATGCTGATGTCTCCCAAGGGATTTTGAGCATTCTCTGGATTTATTGATTCTCTTTGTTTGCCTCATCATTTCTTTGTTGTTTTTAGGCATTGTTAGTGTTCTGGAGCACACTTGTGGCCTTGAGTTTATAGTGGTCTTCCATACCTGGCCCTGCTTTTTCTGTGTGCTTCTACTCTTTCCTAGATTCCACTTGTGTTACTGAGCTTCGTCTGCTGTCTGCATTAATAGATTATTGATCCCTGAAAATCCCTGCCATCCAAAGTCCTTCTGGTGACCCTGAGTTTAAATCTTCTTTCCAGGGGGCCCACAGGTTTCTTGTCGTCTCTCTCGTTGACATATGCACCTCACAGTGATCTTGGAAGTCCTGGTCATCCTTACCACTTCCTCCTTCCCAATTGTCCTCAGCCCTCCCCTGTGCATTTGATCCCATTATAGAATTCCTGAAAGTTCCT
Source organism: Rhinolophus sinicus (assembly GCF_057876585.1). Taxonomy (NCBI): domain Eukaryota; kingdom Metazoa; phylum Chordata; class Mammalia; order Chiroptera; family Rhinolophidae; genus Rhinolophus; species Rhinolophus sinicus. The sequence goes on from NW_028290712.1 coordinate 2,026,436, forward strand.
TGTTTGTCCTCAAGAGTTTTTGCTTTTCCTCAGTGTCACCTCTGGGTGTAACTCTGTTTCTGCTCTTTTTTGTGGATGGCTTCAGTTGTTCCTGAGTGCTCTGTGGCAATTATTTGTGCATGCAAGTTATTGTGACCACTAGTCACCCTGATAGTATTTTAGTGGTTGTGAGCACCTCTTGGCTGTAATGGGTCCCTATGAACCCAGATGAAACCATGGTTGCGTGGAGTACCATTCTGGTGGTCTTGAGAGCCTCCATGGTCTTGACTATAACTTTCATGGTGTCGTGAACAACCCATGGCCTTGAGAGACCCCTAGTGTAACGACAGCACCTTCCTTATCTTCAGTGGACACTGCTGGAATTGGTTGTTCAACCTGCTCAGGTTCTGAATCTGCATTTTGGTAGAGACAATGTCTTGTCTTTCCAACTGCCAATATTGATGCTGTTAAAAATCTTGTGGACTTGAAACCTTATGGTAATAGCTGGTTCTTCTTTTATGATAGGAAACATACAGGTTGTCCTAACTGACCTTGTGATGTTTTGTACAAACCCAGGACTTCTTGATTTTGGACCTGTGATCCTGAGTACATAGTGGTTGTTCTAAGTGTCATTTGTCCTTATGACTAGAACACACTTGTCATGTTATAGTTTTGTTTGTGTGAAGAATCCACTCTCTGCTTGAGTGTTCTGGTTGTCCTGAGCCCACAGCAGGTTTAGTAGAATGTCCTGGTGTCCCTGGGTCACCAATGGTTTTGGAGTTTTCCCTAGTGGTTCTGGGTGTTCCTGTTAGTGCATGTAAGCATTCCTAGCACCTGCTGGTGGACCAGTGCACTTTGCTTATTTTGAGATCATCCTTACTCTCTAACCATCTCTGGGTTTTCTGAGTACATGCAGGATGTTTGGGGCACATGCTAATGGATTCACTTAGCTCCCTGATTGACCTGAAGATTTTCAGGTTGTTAGGATTACCCTCAGCTGATAAGGAGGAATGTGACAATATCCTTGTGTTTCCTCTGTTTGCGTTTGGGATAATTTGTTAGTATAATTGATCCAGAATGGTCCTGATGAATCCCATGTTTCTGAGCTAATCTGGTTTCCCTCAGTATCCCCTGTTGTTCAGGTAAGCCTCTTTAAATCCTTTGTGTTGCCTGAAAGTACAATGTTGCCACAGGTATGCCCAATTGCCATTGCAGTTGTGAGTGTGTCATGTTTGTCATGACAAGGCCAAAGTGTGAATCAGTTGTTAGTGATGCTCTTCATTTGTTCTGGTTGTTTTTCATGTAGTGTTTGGTGCTAAGCATATTTAGATTGTCCTGTGTGCAAAGTAGAATACATCTGTGTCTCCCACTTTTCCTGTGCACCTTGGTCATCATAAGGACAACATTGTTGGTCCTGATATCTGCAGTGAGGTACTGAGAGTTTTTTGGCATTGATGAGTATCTCCTGCTGACTTTGAGTGACCTATTTATCTTGAGCACTTTCTAATGATCCTGTGTGTCCCTTGTGAGTTATAAACACCTAATGGGCTTGAACACTGTAAATTTGTTTGATAGGGCCATGTTGTCCTGCTCACCTATTCATGATTTCAACAATACCTTGGCATTCCTGTCTATCTGATTGTCCCTTGAATTTCCCCCATACTGAATGGTAATCTTTGGAATTGTCAGCAAGAACAAACTCTTAGGAGTCAACAACAACTTCCATGTTTTTATCTTCAATTGTTTTTCTTAATTTTAAACAAATATGTCACACAGCCTCTTATGACACGTAGATATATTTTTCTCACAGTGTTTTTCAGCAGTTATAGCAGTATTTATTTGACTTTTGAAGACCCATTAAGTCACCTTTCTCATAAGTGAGTAGTGTTCATTAAAATATAAATGACTTTTTATTCATAGTTAGGACAGTTGATTTGACATTCATGTTTACCTTTATAACTTTTTAATTCCGCGTGTATTTCTTTATATTTTTGTTTGTTTGTTTTTGTTTTGTTTTGTTTTGTCATGTTATGCATTGAAGTTTTTTCCATTTTGTTGTCAGGCAGAACGAAAAAATTCTATCACCAACCCTGCTATACACTTGTCAATGCTGCCTTTTATTTTTGGTATATAAGAGACAGAGGAAAGTGGACTGGTTTATACTAACACTGTGCTTTACAGATTTCACAAACAGTTAGGAATATAGTTCATTTTATTGAATAATTGCATGCTTCTGTTGTAGGCTCATGATTAAAATGGGATTGAGTGAATGTTGGTTATGAGCGGAATAAAATGAGAATAAAATTGAATTGGAATCCCCACAAAAATCTCAGAATTGAAATTACAGTTTTCAGTGAGACATTTAGGGTAGAATGTCTTGATGAGTGTGTTTATCCTATGTGTTTTTGTATCATTAGCCCCAAGTTTAATGTGGTGATACAATATGATTACCTCTATGACTATTTTACTGTATGAAAATGGATTAGGCTATTCTACTCTTTACTCTAAGACATTTCCCATAGAAATATTTGGAAAAAATACCTTTAAAAGGTCAAAATATGTATACCTTATGAATATATGTATACCATATATATACATATATATACATATATACATATATATATACATATATATATATATATATATATATATATATATATATACCATATATATCCTATGTATGTATGTATATATAATAAATATGAGACATACCATTGTTTAATAATAAATCTGGTATTTTATCCACAAGGACAGTTGCATCCTGAAACACAGACAGCATCAGAGGGAAAATCAAATTGTGATTCTGCATCGGCAGTGTAAGATTAGGAAACTGCAGCCAATATAATCTATTGAAGCTGCTTTTAATGCCAGTGAGAATGTTCTTTGTCTTAGACAGAGAACTATGTCTACTTAAGCATGAAAGAGCAACATGCTCGCTTAATAGCTCTCACTCATGTTGTACACAGCTATCAATCATTTTGTGCTCAGGATGCATTCACATAAAGATATGGTTTTGTTCAATACATTCCTATGATTGATTAGGTTTTCAACTAGGTTAACGTGATTAGGTTAACAATGATAAACATACTCCTTGGGTACTGATAACATATGTATTTACACCAGTGGTATCTGAAAGAATATAATTGTCTTCAGGTCTGAAAATTTAGGGCTTCTTTTGAAACAAATTGTTGCTGATCACTTAATCTTTCCAAGTTGTTGAAGAAAAAAAAAGATAATGTTCAACTGGTAGGGAACAATCCAGTTGTATTATATCAGAGTGTACACAAAGATAAATTATGTCACGCCAACAATGACATATAATGGCAGACAAGTTCTCTCAAACCTAATAAGGAATTCTAAAACCTTAAATAACACTGGAAAAGAGTATGTATGTACAAGGATTTTTCCTGTGTACTTGCTTGGATCCCGCTTCAACCAAGTTTTCCAAAAGGAGGTGATATCTACTCTGCAACCCGGCCCCCTAAATTGTCTCCTTTTCCACGATGCAAAGAAATTCTTGTGGATCAAGTCACCCTCAGTTCAAAAAGTTGTTAACTAGCTGGGTTGGTGGGAATCAGCACAGGTTTAGTTAATCAAAATTTAATGGTGTCTATTGAACTGTCTAGCTATTCAGCTTCCAAACCAGTTACAATTATGCACATATAAAAAATAAGCAGACAGACCCAGTGGCAGAACTCAACTTAATAAGTGTATTTCTAACTCTGGTATTTCTGGTGTTTCCTGCTGGAAAACTAGTACTACAAATCAAATGCATTTTTTTTTTGTCTCTGTTGTGAAAACCTGGAGCACACAACTGACCTGCCTTTATGATTATTGAGATGTACATTATTATATCAATCATCTAATGAAGATTATAAAGAGAGCTGCTATAGTAGCCTACCTGAAATTCAGGTATTCATAGCACATGACAACTTTTCTACCATTGGTGTTGCACTTAATAACTTGGACCCTATGAACATGAAGTAAAGGCTTCTTTCCAAACACACTTATGAGTCCTGTTTCACTTGCCTATATAATCTCTCGGTAAACACCATGTTATATGAGAAGTTGCCACAGTGTGTGGTTGCCACTTTTGCAACTAGCAGGGCAGGTAAAACTACCTTCATATTGCTGAAAATTTTCGAAGACGCAATATTAATTTTGCATTCAAATTGCCTTAAGCACAGAATTTTCGTCAAATTCCTCAATACTTCTGGTCTTCCCTTAGGTGCATTTAGCATTCCAACTCTTTTGCATTTTTGAAAATTTCACATCTGCCTTTAAGGCATCACGAGGAACACAGAGTGTTACATGGTTAACTCATTTTCACTAACAAATGCAGGTATTTGTTATCATTGCATGTAGAGCAGAGTACACATGCAGTCCACACAATTATAACAGGTAGGTTGGTTGCACACTACCATGATTTCAAATGAGAAACTACATTAACTTGAGTAGTCCTGAATATATTGTTAAAGGAACACTGTTTAGGTGATGGATATAGATATAGATGATAGACACTGATGCAGATATAGACCTAGATATAGATATACATGTCATAAACCTCTGAATTTCTGGATGAAAATTCAGTCTAAGTAGTGGCTTGTAGAAACCAATATAGTAACGAGTACAAGGATGGAAACATTAATTTGGGTTAAAAAAATACACTGAAATTTCCAAATTATGAACACAGCAGCATTTTGACTTTTGGCATTATAAAATTCATAGAAATAGTTAACCTTATATTTCCCTTTCTAACCTAGATTCAGTGATGGACTCAGAGGCTACCATAGTTGCCACCTATTTCATTGCTAATGAAAACAAACTGTTTGTGTTGAAGAGGTAAAAGAAAACAATAATGTATTGGAAACCACTGAAATGTTGCTATATTTGGCAAAGAAAATAGGTATTAATTTGTTTCATAGAAGTCTAATCCATGTCTCTTTCAAAAACACTAAACATGTTGCATGAGATGTACTGTTGTAAAGCTTTGCTGATGCCCTTGTTCAACAATGAAAAATGGGGAAAAGCATATCTGAAAGAGTTTACATCTGTGCTGAGATGGTTAACTAGTGTTCTATAGGCAACAAGAGAAAATAAAGTCAGGGGTAAAGAACTAGGGTGAAAGTGTAAGACAGGAATTTTAAGAGCTGAATATTACTTTCTAAATCTAGTCCTAAAATGAACAGTAGAACTCAAACTTATAGATACCTTGAGACCAATAGAAGCCACATATGCAAGGTATATGTTAGCCAAGCTCTGGCTCTTGCTTCAAAATCAAACGGGCATTGAATGCAAGCTGATGGAATTCAGCCTGTCTTTGGATGGAACATAAGGATGTCCTGATACTGGCAACAACATGGATGAATCTTGAGACTTGGCAAGTAAAAGAAGCTAGCTTCAGAAGGCCACATATGGTGTTACTACATTAACAAAACAGAATGACAATACAAAAACATAGGAAAAGAAGGCAGGTCAGAATTTGCCATGGCACAAGGTGAGGGGAGAATGGAAAGTGAAAGCTTCATGGCTTTGGGTTTCTGGTAATAGTTAGAATAAGATAAATGGTATTACATAGCATCGATTGATGATAGCAAAATGTTGTGGACATATTAGCATCACGCAATTGCTTTTTAAAATACTTTCAATAGCCATTTGGTTGTGTGCATTTACTGAAAGCAACCTAAGGAATATTCCAAGTAGGGCACATCTGACAATTCCTATAAATTCTGATTGACATGACTCCTAGACTATTTGGGATTTTTCACAGATACTGATATGTGCTTGGACGGGTGGATGCAGGGTACCGATTAAAACTCCAGTGCTGGACGGACAAAAGAGATGGGATGATGCCATGAAAGCAGTATCATTGTGACACATGTGGATCCACAGATGGGACTGGCCACAAGGTTGCTGTGTGGGGATAAAAGCTGCAGTACCAGACAGACAACAGAGAGTGAGTCTGTGAGGGGAGTGACCTCTGTGGATCTGCTCAGGCTGAGCCATCCTACTGACACCCTCAAAATCAGACCATGCTGAGCTGGTTCCTTTTATAAGACCCGCATGAGAAAGCAATGCTTTTACCCCTTCAACTTGGACTCTCAAGACCGTGAGTTATACACCTCTGTTATTGAAGCCACCCAGTCAGTAACACTTTGCTGTGAAAATCTGAACACACTCACACTGTACAAATCTTGGAAGCAAAAACAATAGCACAGTGAGATAAACTGTACACCCGAAGGAATGGTATATGAACCAGAAGAGGAAATATCACATGTGGTTGACAATGTGATGTTGAAGAACGGAACATTCACATGTCTTGGTGGAAACACAGAATGATATAGTTACTTTGGAAACTACTTCAATATTTGTGCAGACTATAGGAAATGAAAAAGCATATGACCATTGATATATAAACAAAATGGAATAAAACATGTGTACACAAACTCCAAAACAGAATTGACAGTTGCACTGTAGATAAAAACCAAAATCTGAAAAAGGCAATGAGACATCAACTGATGAATAATAGCTTAGGGGGTATATCTACAAAATGAAATATCCTACAGTCAAAAAGATGAAGGAAGTTTGGATACTGGCTACATAAGGATGAATCTTGAGACCTTGGAAAGCGAAAAAAGGTAGCTTCAGATGGCCATATCTGGTGTTACACCATTTACATAACCAAACGACATTAGTCAAATACATAGCTAAAAAAGGCAGGTCAGTGTATGCCAGGACCCAAGGTGATGGGAAAATGGGAAATGAAGGCTGCATGGCATGGGGTTTCTATTGATTGTTTAGAATCAGATGAATGGTATTACAGAGCACCGATTGATGATAGCACAATGTTGTTGGCATATTAGCATGATTGAATTGTATTTTTTTATCATTTATTTTTTAAATTCATTGGGGTGACAATTGTTAGTAGAATTACATAGATTTCAGGTGTACAATTCTGTATTACATCATCTATAAATCCATTTGTGTGTTCACCACCCAGAGTCAGTTCTCCTTCCATCGCCATATATTTGATCCCCCTTACCCTCATCTCCCACCCTTATCCTCTGGTAACCACTAAATAATTGTCTGAATTGTATTTTTTAAGGTTCCAACGGAATACTGGTTGTGGGCACTTTACCAAAGCAATGTAAGGAATATTCCTAGTAGGGCACCTCTGATAAACCATATGTCCTCTAATAGTCTCATGGCCATGAATCCTTGATATTTTCCGCTACATGAGAAGGCTTCTCGGTGATAATGACATAAAACCCTGCATCTGAAATTTTGGTCCACAAGTGAGACAGGCCCTAGTTAGAAAGAAGTGTGGTGATGGATACTTGCCGGATAGAGTAGATTACAGTTTTACAGAGACTGCACCAATTTTGGAAAGGATTTTTTTTTTTTCACAGATTTCATTCCACATAAATTGAAAGGGACAGAATCATTACACATGGAAAGACATGTCCACATCAAAACTAGATGGGCCTCCTCACCTGTGAGCATAGACATTTCCTTGAATTGGGAAGGAAGACTGGACAGAAAGCCGACTCAGAGGTTGCGGTCTCTTCCAATGTTCAAGCCTGAGATATAAAGAAAGACCTGCAGTCTGGACTAGGCTAAACTTCAGATGCTGCAGGCCAGCTGTGCCTCTCCCATTCCGTTCTATATAATTTAGGTCCCCCTATGGAAGTCAACCTGCTTCATCTTTTACATTCGGCAAACGTTGGTATCTTTTATTACTCTGATCTTCATAATTCAGGAAACATTCCCCATTTTCATCTTTTACTCAGAGAGTCTGTATATTTTGTATGTGGAAATCTATTTGCGGCCACAGAATCTATTGTGGCTTCCAATTTGTTGTTACATCACCCAATAGGTGGTGGCAGAGAGTGTTCTCACCTGAAAATTCAGAGTGTGGTTTGACAAGTAAAATAAGGACAAACACAGTACATACTGTGCCAGCTACTGAGCTAAGGCTCAGAGAAAGAGGTCCCTCCCTCCTTTCTTAAAGTATTTCTCAAAAATTTGATCTCCAATGAATTAAGTGCAACACTCTGAAATCAGCCGACAGAGAGAAATGGATCGGCGTACCCAGGAGGCATAGAGCAAATGGAGCCTGTTCTGTCTTCGAGAACTGACAGAGGACCATGGAAATGTATATTGTGCCATCCTGTGCACCTGCATCAGCTTGACACTACGCAGCAAATCTGGATCAACTGTCAAAAAACTGAAGCCCAGACTTGTTTGGTTGGATAAGTGGTTATTGTTGAAAGTCAACAACAGAGACGAGGAGCCTATTTATGCTTATTTTGGGGGCTCATATTCCTACAGGAACACGCGTGGCTGGAGCAAATTTTGGAGCCAGGTCTCACACAAACCACATTTCAGGACATTGACTTTCTTTGAACTGTCTTGGTGATTCTAAGCAAGTCATTATTGCTAGGCCCAAGGGTCTCTATAGGATGAGTAAGCTGGCTCCGCAGAGTGCGGTGGATGGTGCAGGTGGAGCCAGGGCTTGAAGATGAAAGACTGTCATGGGTATGTCTGGACAGGAATTGGACCAGGGTACTTCTGCGCCTTTGGCCACCTGGAGATGGGGCGATGATGTCACCATTGCATCAATGTGACATATGGGGATCCTAATATGGGCCTGCCAAGGAGGTAGTTGTGTGGCGATAAAATCTGCAGTGCCGGCCAGACAACTGTGAGGTAAGTGACCTCTGTGGTTCTGCTGAGGATGGGTCGCCTTACTGACACCCTTAGCATCACACCATGCTGAGCTGGTTCCCGTTACAAGACCCTCATGAGAAAGCAATGCTCACGACCCTTCAACTTGGACTCTCAAGACCGTGAGCTACACCTCTATTATGGAAGCCATCCAGTCTGTAATACTTCACTGTGAAAATCTGAAAACACTCACACTGTACCAGTAAGTGAAGAAGAAATCAATAGCAGAGTGAGATAACCTGTTACATGCTCAAGAATGGTATGATTAACCAGAAGAGGAAAGATCACATGTGCTTGACAATGGATGTGGAAGAACTGGAACATTCACATGTCTTGGTGGAAACACAGAATGATATAGTTACTGTGGAAACTACTTCAATATTTGTGCAGAATATAGGAAATGAAAATAGCATATGACCATTGATATATAAGCAAAAGGGAATAAAACACATGTACAGAAACTCCAAACAGTATTGATAGATGCACTGTAGATAATAACCAAAATCTGGAAAATGCAATGTGATATCAACTGATGAACATTAGCATAGGTGGTATATCTACAAAATGAAATATCCTTCAGTCACAAAGATGAAGGAAGTTTGGATACTGGCTACAGAAGGATGAATATTGAGACCTTGGCAGGTGAAAGACAATAGCTTCAGAAGACCATATCAGGTGTTACTCCATTTGCATAACTGAATGATATTAGTCAAATCCATAGTGAAAGAAGATAGGTCAGTGTATGCCAGGGCCCAAGGTGAGCTGAGAATGAGAAATGAAGGCTGCATGGCATGGGGTTTCTATTGATTGTTTGGAATCAGTTAAATGGTATTAGAGAGAACTGATTGATGATAGCACAATGATGTTGGCATAGTGGCATGATTGAATTGTATTTTTTAATGGTTCCAATGGCCAACTAGTTGTGGGCACTTTACCAAAGCAATGTAAAGAATATTCCTAGTAGGGCACCACTGATAAACCATACGTCCTCTAAGAGTGTGATGACCCTGCATCCTTGTCCCTTTTAGCTACATGAGAGGGCTTCTCAGTGATAAAACATGAACCCTACCTCTGAAATTTTGCCACAATGTGAGACCATCCCTTGTTAGAAAGAAGTGTGGCGGTGAATATTTGCCTGATGGAGTAGATTACAGTTCACAGAGAGAGCACCAATTTTGGAAACTGTTTTTTACAGTTTTCATTCCATGTGAATTGAAAGGGAAAAAATAATTACACCTTGATAGATCTCTCCACAACAAAACTTGATGGGCCTCCTCACCTATGAGTATACACTTTTCCTTGGAGTGGCGAGGAGGCCTGGACAGGGAGCCAGCTCAGAGGCTGTGGTCTCTTCCATGGTTCAGCCCTGAGCTATAGAGAAGGAGCAGCAGTCTGGACTAGGCTAAAACTCAGATTGCTGCGGGACTCCTGTGCCTCTTCCATTCCATTGTATATAATTTAGAGCCTCCCATGGCAAGGCTATCTACTTTATATTTTTCATTTGGCACACGTTGGGTGTGTTTTAATACCCTGATCTTCATAATTCAGAAAATATTCCCAACTTTCACTCTTTGACTCAAGTGTCTGTATATTTGGTATGTGTGGATCTATTTGTGGCCAGAGAATCTATCGTGGCTTCCAATTATTTGTTACATCACCAGATAGGTGATGGCAGACTGTGACCTCTTCCTAATATTCAGAGTGTGCTTTGACAAATAGAATAAGGAGAACCACAATATATACTGCGCCAGCTACTGAGCCAACACTCAGACAAAGAGGATCCTTACTTCTTTCTTAGATTATTTCTCAAAAATCTGACCTCTACTGAATTAAATGGAACCCTCTGGAATCAGCCAGCTAAGACGCATTGATCGGCGTGTCCGGAGGCATGGGACCACGGGGCATGCTCTGTCTTTCAGAACTGACAGAAGACCATACAAATGTGTATCATGCCTTCCTGTGCACCAACACCCCCTTGACACTACTCAGCAAATCTGGATCAATTGTCAAGAAACTGAGGCACAAATTGTTAGGCAGAATAAGTAGTTATTGTGGAAAATTCAGAACAGAGACGAGAAGACTCTTTCTGCTTATTTCCGGAGCTCATATTCATCCATGAACACTAATGGATGGAGCACTTTTTGGAGCCATGGCTCACACAAACCGCATGTCAGGACATTGCCTCCATTTGAACTGGCTCGGTGATTCTAGGCAAGTCATTGTCACTGGGTCCAAGGGTCTCAATAGGATGAGTAAGCTGGCTCTGCGGAGCATAGTGGATGGTGCAGGTGGAGCCAGGGCTCGAAGATGAAGGATTGTTGTGGTATGTCTCTGGGCAGGAATTGCACCAGGGCACTTCTGTGGCTGTGGCCACCTGGAGATGGGACAATGATGTCACCATTGCATCAATGTGACACACGTGGATCCTGAGATGGGACTGGCCAGGGGGTCGCTGTGTGGGGATAAAAGCTGCAGTGCCAGGCAGACAACAGAAAGTGAATCTGTGAGGGGAGCGACCTCTGTGCTTCTGCTCAAGCAGGGCCATCTACTGACACCTCAGGGTCAGAGTTTCTGAGCTGGTTCCTGTTACTAGACCCTCAGGAGAAATTAAGGCTCATGGCCCCCTCATCTTGGACTCTCAGAACGGTGAGCTATAGAATTCTGTTATTGAAGCCACAAAGTCTATAACACTTTACTATGAAAATCTGAATACATACATATTGTACCATTCAGGGTAGGGGCAGGCAATAGCACAGTGATATAACCTGTTACACCCTCAAGAATGGTAATCATGAACATGTAGAGGAAATGTCACATGTCATTGACAATGTGATGTTGAAGAACTGGAATATTCACATGTCTTGGTAGCAACATAGATTGATATTGCTACTGTGAAAACTACTTTGCTATTTATGTAGAATGTTGAAAATGAAAACAGCATATGACCATTGATATAAAGGCAAAAAGGAATAAAACACGTGTACAGAAACTCCAAAACAGAACTGATTGCTGCACTGTAGATAACCAAAATCTGGAAAACGCAATATGACATCAACTGATGAATACATTAGCAAAGAGGTATATCTATCAAATGAAATATCCTACAGTCATAAAGATGAAGGAAGTTTGGATACTGGTTACAGAAGGATGAATCTTGAGACCTTGGCAAGCGAAAGAAGTTAGCTCAAGATGACCACATCTGGTGTTACTCCATTTACATAACCAAAGGACATTAGTCAAATCCATAGACAAAGAAGGCAGGTTAGTGTATGCCTGGGCCCAAAGTGACGGGACAATGGGAAGTGAAGGCTGCATGGCATGGGGTTTCTATTGATTGTTTGGAGTCAGATAAATGGCATTACAGAGTACCAAGTGACAAGAGCACAACACTGTTGGCATATTAGCATGACATGATTGTATTTTTTAATGTTTCCAATGGCAAATTGCTTGTAGGCACTTTACCAAAGCAATGTAAGGAATATTCCTAGTAGGGCAACTCTTACAAACCATATGTCCTCTAATAGTCTTAAGGCCCTGACTCCCTGACATTTTTATCTACATGAGAGAGCATCTCAGTGATAAAAATATTAACAGTGCCTCTGAAATTTTCTCCACATGTGAGGCAGACCCATGTTAGAAAGAAGTGTGGTAGTGGATATTAGTCTGGTGGAGTAGATGACAGTTTTACAGAGAGGTTTTGGAAATATTTTTCACAGATTTCATTCCATGTAAATTGAATGGGACATAATCATTACACATGGAAATAAGTGTCCACAACAAAACTTGATGACATTTCCTTGAAGTGGCGAGGATGACTGGACAGGGAGATAGGTCAGAGGCTGTGGTCAATTCCAAGGTTCAGGCTAGAGCTATACAGTAAGACTACCTATGCAGTCTGACCTAGGTTAAAACTCAGATTGTTGCAGGACTGCTGTGCCTCTCCCACTCCATTGTATAAAATTTTGTGCCTCCTACAGCACATCTATTTGCTTCATCTTTTAAATTTGATGTACGTCAGGTGTGTTTTAATATTCTGATCTTCATTATTCCAGGAACATTCCCAATTTACACTCTTTTACTCAGAGAGTCTGTACATTTGGCATGTGGGAATCTATTTGTGGCCACAGAATCTGTTGTGGCCTCCAATTCTTTGTTACATCACCCAATAGGTGGCGGCAGTGTGTCCTACCCCCTAAATTCAGAGTGTATGTCGACATGTAGAATAATGAGTATTACTGTACATACTGTGCCAGCTGCTGAGCCAAGGCTCAGAGAAAGAGGACCCTCCCTCCTTTCTTAGATCTTTTCTCAAAAATCTGAACTCTACTGAATGAAATGCAACACTCTGAAATCAGCTGGCTGAGAGGCATGGATTGGTGTATTCAGGAGGCATAGAACAAATGGAGCCCATTCTGTCTATGAGAACTGACAGAGGACCGTAGAAATGTATATCGTGCCATCCTGTGCACCAGCACCCCCTTGACACTACTCAGCAAATGTGAATCTATTCTCAAGAACCTGAGGCCCAGACTTATTCGGTAGGATAAGTGGTTATTGTTGAAAGTCAACAACAGTGATGAGGACCCCCATTCTGCTTATCTCTGGAGCTCATATTTCTTCCAGTACATTTTTGCATGGAGCACTTTTTGGAGCCAGAACTCACACATACCACATGTCAGGACATTACTCCTCTTTGAACTGGCACTGTGATTCTGGGCAAGTCATTATCATTGGGCCCATGGGTCTAGGTAAGATGAGTAAGCTGGCTCTATGGAGCACAGAGGATGGTGCAGGTGGAGCCCAGGTCCCGAAGTTGAAGGACATTATGTGTATCTCTGGGCAGGAATCAGGCCAGGTCACTTCTGTGGCTGCAGCCACCTGGAGATGGAACGATGATGTCACAGTTGTATCATTGTGACACATGCAGATCCTGATGTGACTGGCCAGGAGGTTCCTGTGTGGGGAAAAAAACTGCAATGCATGAAAGACAACAGAAAGTGAGTCTGTGAGAGGAGTGACCTCTGTGTTTCTGGTCAGGCTGGGCCGTCCTACTGACACACTCAGTGTCATGCTGGGGCCCAAGGTGAGGGGAGAACTGGAAATAAAGGCTGCATGGCATGGGGTTTCTACTGATTTCTTGGAATCAGATAAATGGTATTAGAGAGCACCGACTGACTATAGCACAATGTGCTTGGTCTATCTGCATGATTGAATTGTATTTTTTAATGGTTCCAATGGCAAACTGGATGTAGGCACTTTACCAAAACAATGTAAGGAATATTCCTCATACCATACCTCTGATAATCCATACTCAAATAATCTAATGTTACCTGCCTCCTTGACCCTTGCGGCTCTATGAGAGAGCTTCTCAGTGATAAAAACACCAAACACTGCCTCTAAAATTTGGTACTAATGTGAGACACGCCCTTGTTGTAAAGAGGTGGTGGTGGATATTTGTCTGATGGAGTAGATTACAGGTTTACAGAGAGAGTACTGATTCTGGAAAGGGTTTTTCACAGATTTATTCCATGTGTATGGAAAGGCACAGAATCATTACACACGGAAAGAAGTGTCCACAACAAAACTTGATGGGCCTCCCCCCCTCCCCCCTTGAGCATAGACTTTTCCTTGGAGCTGTGAGAAGGACTCAACAGAGAGTCTCCTTAGAGGTGGTGGTCTCTTCCAAGGTTCAGGGTTGAGCTATACAGAAGGACTAGCTATGCAGTCTGGACTAGGCTAAAACTCGGATTGCTGCTGGTCTGCTGTGCCTCTCCCATTCCATTCTATATAATTTAGGCCCTTCTATGGCAAGTCTATCTGCTTTATCTTTTACACTTGGTGTGTGTTGTGTGTTTTTTAATAATCTGATCTTCATAATTCAGGAAATTTTCCCAATTTTCATGCTTTTACTTAGAGAGTCTATACATTTGGTATGTGGAAACTATTTGTGGCCAGAGATCGAGTGTTGCTTCCAATTCTTTGTTACATTACCCAACAGGTTGTGGCAGAATGTGTCCTCCCACCAAAATTCAGAGTGTGCTTTGGAAAGTAGAATAATGAGAAAAAACAGTGCCAGCTACTGAGCCAACACTCAAATAAAGTGGATGCTCCCTTCTTTCTTAGATATTTTCTCAAAAATCTGACGTCTACTGAATTAAATCCAACCCTCAGAAATCAGCCTGCTGAGAGGCATGTATTGTTGTATTTGATTGCAGACCCATGGAGCCCATCCTGCCTATCTGAACTGATAGAGGATCACGCAAGTCCGTATTGTGCCTTTCTGTGAGCCAACATCCCATTGACACTAATCAGGAAATGTGAATCAATTATCAATAAATTGTTGCCTAAACCTGTTAGGTATGATAAGTGCTTATTTTTGAAAGTACCAACAAAGAGGAGAAGCCCTCTTCTGCTTCATTTCCGGAGCTCACATTTATTCCTGAACACTCAGGGATGGCTCACTTTTTGGAGGCAGGGCTCACACAGACTGCATGTCAGGACATTGCTCCTCTTTGTACTGGCACTCTGATTTCTAGGCAGGTTATTTTCACTAGGCTGAAGGGCCTCTGTAATATGAGTATGCTGCATCTATGGGGCACAGACGGTGGTGCAGGTGGAGCCAAGGACTCGAAAAGGAGTAGTATAATAGAGATGTGTCTGGTAAGGAAATGGGCCAGGCACCTCTGTGGCTGTGTCCACCTGGTGATGGGACAATGATGTCCAAGTTGTATCACTGTGACACTCACGGATCCTGTGATGGGATTGGCCTGGACGGCTACGGGTGGGTATAAAAGCTCCAATGCCAGGCAGACAACAGAGAGTGAGTCTGTGAGCAGAGCAGCCTCTGTGGTTCTGCTCATGCTGGGCCTTCCTACTGACACCCTCAGCATCAGACCCTGCTGAGCTCCTTCCTTTTACAAGACCCTCCTGAGAAATCAATGTTCAGGGCACCTTCATCTTGGACTTTCAGGATGGTGAGATATACACTTCTGTTATTGAAGCCCCACAGTCTATAATATTTTGCCATGAAATTCTGAATACACTAACACATTAACAGTTAGGGAAGTTGAAATCCATACCATGAAGTGATGCTATGTTACACCCTCAAGAATGGTGTGATGAACACGAAGAGAAATTTCACTAGTCGTTGACAATGTGATTTGGTGGAACTGGAACACTCACATGTCTCTGGTGGAAACAGAATGATATAGCCACTGTGGAAAATAGTTCACATTTTGTCCTGTATTTTGAAAATGAAAACATAATATGATCATTAACGTATAGACAAAAGAGATTAAAACAAGTATACAGAATCTCCTAAACAGAATTAAGAGCTGCACTATAGATAATTGCAAAAATGTAGAAACAATATCCCATCAACTGATGTATACATTAGCAAATGTGATATATATTTAAAATGAAATATCGTACTCTCATAAAGATGACAGAAGTCCTGATACTGGCTACAACAAGGAAGTGGCTTGAGACCTTGGAAAGAGAAAGAAGCTAGCTTCAGGTGGCCACATACGGTGTTACTCCATGAACATAAGAGAACGATAGTAGTAAAATTCATAGGGAAAAAGGCAGGTCAGCGTTTGCCAGGGCCCAAGGTGCAGGGAGAATGGGAAGTGAAAGTTCCATGGCATGAGGTTTCGATAGATTGCTTGGAATCAGATAAATGGTATTAGATTGTGACGGTTGCGGAAAGCACAATGTTGTTGGCATATTAGCAAAAGTGAATTGTATTTCTCTAGAAGTTGCAATGGAAAAACTGGTTGTGTGCATTTTACCAAAATAATGTAAGGGATATTCCCAGTAGAACACTCTCTCATAAACCATATTTCCTCTAATATTTTAATGGTTCTGCCTGCTAGACTCTTTCGGCTGCAGGAGAAAGCTCCTCAGATATAAAAACAAACACTGCCAGTGAAATTTTGGTCCCAATGGGAGAAGTGCCCTTGTTAGAAATAAGTGTGGTGGTGGATATTTGCCTGATGGAGTAGAAACAATTTTACAGAGAGAGCAACTGATTTTGCGAAGGAGTTTTCACAGATTTCATTCACTGTGAATTGAAAGGGACAGTATCATTACACATTAAAAGAGCTGTAAAATAAACGTGATGGACCCACTTATCTGTGAGCATAGATATTTCCTTCGAGTGGAAAGGAAAGATTGTTGAGACAGCCAGGTCAATGGGAGAAGCACAGCAGACCTGCAGCAATCTGGGTTTCAGCTTTGTCCAGATTGCAGTTCCTTCAGTATAATTTGGACAGGACCCTGGAAAAGACCACAGACCTCGACCAGGCTCTCTGACCACTCTTTCCTTTCCTTGGTGCACAGAAAGGCTTGATACATTTTTTGTATGTTTCTCTATCAGTTCTGATAGGCAGGATGGACTCCATGGGTTTGCCACCTGAAAACGACGATATATTCTCTCAGCCAGGAGATTTCAGAGGGTTGGATTTAATTCAGTAGAGGTCAGATTTTCCAGAAAATATCTAAGAAAGAAGGGAGGGTTCACTTTCATTGAGTGTTGTCTCAGTAGCTTGCCCAGTACTGTTAATCTAGTAACTGCTGTTTCTCCATATTCTACTTGTCAAAGCACACTCTAAATTTCTCCAGGAAACATACTCTCTGCCACCACTTATCGGGTGATGTAACACAGAATTGGGAGACACGATATATTCTCTGGCCACAAATAGATTCACACATGTGAAATGTACAGACTCTCTGAGTAAACATGTAAAATTGGGAATGTTTCCTGAATTATGAAGATCGGATTATTAAAGAAACACACCCAACATGTGCAAAATGTAACAGATGAAACAGATAGACTTCCAGTATGAGTCCCTAAATTATATGGAAGAGAATGGGAGAGGCACAGCAGACCTGCAGCAGTCTGAGTTTTAGCCTGGTCCAGACTGCAAGTTCTTCAGTTTAGCCCAGGCCTCAAACATGGATGTGAACACAGACGTTCACCCTGCTCTCTGACCTATCATTCCTTTCCACTTCAAGAAAATATCTTTGCTCACAGGTGAGTAGACCCATCATGTTTTTTTTTTTTTTTTTGTAGAGTCTTCTGTTCATGTGTAATGATTCTGTCCCTGTCAATTCACATTGAATGAAATCTGTGGAAACTCCTTTCCAAAATCAGTGCCCTCTCCAAAACTACAATCTACTCCATCAAGCAAATATTCGCCACCACACTCTCTTCTAACAAGGGCCCTCTTCTGATTTGGACCTAAACCAGTGGCAGTGTTTAATGATTTTATACCTGAGAATCTTTGTTATGTACCCAAAAGGGTCTAGGCGGCAGGGCCATCAGAATTTACAATAATTATGGTTTATCAGATGTGCTCTGCTAGGAATATCACTTACACTGTTTCCTAAAATGCACAACACCAGTTTGCCATTTGAAGCATTAAAAAGTACAACTCAGTCATGCTAATATGCCAACAACATTGCTATCGTCAATGGATGCTATCTAATATGCTGTATTTGACTCCAAACAATCAATAGAAACCCAGCCATGGAGCTTTCACTTCCCATTCTCCCTTCACCTTGGGCCCTGTCAAACACAGACATGCCTTCTTTCCCTATTGATTTGAATATTGTCTTTCTGTTATGTAAATGGCATAACACCATACGTGGCCTTCTGAAGATAGCTTCTTTCACTTCCCAAGGTCTCATGATTTATCCTTGTCGTTGCTAGTATCAGGACATCCTTCAACATTTTTTTATCATTATAGACTTATATTATTTCTTTTTTTTTTAATTTTGTGAAATTCTGTATTACATCACCTATGAATCCCATTATGTATTAACCAAACAGAGTCAGTTCTCCTTCCATCACCATATATTTGTTCCCCTTTACCCTCATCTACCATCTCCTCCCCCTTACACATTGGAAAACACTGTACTATAATCTGTGTCTATGACTTTTTATTTCTCATTTGTTTGTCTTGTTCTTTTGTTGCTTTTTGTACATATACCGCATACCTGTGAAATCATATGGTTCTCTGCTTTTTCTTTTTTTTTTTTATTAAATTTATTGAGGTGACAATTGTTAGTAAAATTACATAGATTTCAGGTGTACAATTCTGTATTACATCATCTATAAATCCCATTGTGTGTTCATCACCCAGAGTCAGTTCTCCTTCCAGCACCATATGTTTGATCCCCCTTACCCTCATCTCCCACCCCCCACCCCCCACCCCCCTTACCCTCTGGCAACCACCAAACCATTGTCTGTGTCTATGAGTTTCTGTTTCTCATTTGTTTGTCTTGTTCCTTTGTTGCTTTTGGTTTATATACCAGAACCATGTGATTTCTCTGCTTTGTCTGAACTGATTTCGCTTAGCATTATAATCTCAAGATACATCCAGGTTGTCACAAATGATCCTATTTTATCTTTTCTTACCACTGAATATTATTCCATTGTGTATGATACAACAACTGCTTTTTTGTGTGTGTTTTGTTTTGTTTTGTTTGTTGAATTATTTTGCTTTTTAGATTCCACATATGAGTGAAATCATATGGTATTTGACTTTTATTAATTAAAGTTTATTGGGGTGTCAATTGTTGGTAAAGTTACATAGACTTCAGGTGTACAATTCTGTATTATATCGTCTATAAATCCCATGTGTTTAGATGAGGGTAAAATGGATCTAGTATATGGTGATGGTAGGAGAAGTGACTCTGGGTGGTGAACACACAATATGATTTATAGATGATGTAATACAGAATTGTACACAACTTCTTTATCCTTTCGTCTGTCAAAGGACATTTAGTTGTTTCCATGTCTTGGCACCATAAATAAAGCTGCAATGAACGTTGGGGCACACTTGTGTTTATGTATATATGTTTTCAGGTTATTTGGGCAGATACACAGGAAAGGGAGTGCTGGGTCACATTGTAATTCTATTCGTAGTTTTTGAGGCACCTCCACACTGATTTCCATAGTGGCTGCACCAGTCTACATTCCCACCAGCAGTGTGAGGGTTCCTTTTTCTCCACAGCCTTTCCAACACTTGTTACTATTTGTCTTGTTGATGATAGCCATTCTAACTGGAGTAATTGTGGTTTTAATTTGTATTTCTCTGATGATTATAATGTTGGGCATTTTTTCTTTTCTTTTTTTTAATTTATTGGGATGACAATTGTTAGTAAAATTACATAGATTTCAGGTGTACAATTCTGTATTACATCATCTATAAATACCATTGTGTGTTCACCACCCAGAGTCAGTTCTCCTTCCATCACCATATATTTGATCCCCCTTACCCTCATCTCCCTCTCCCCACCCCACTTACCAGACAACATTTTTTCATATGTCTATTTGGCATTTGTATGTCCTCTTTGGAGTAATGTCTCTTCAAGTCCTCTGCCCATTTTTATTGGGTTGTTTGATTATTTGTGTTGAGTTGCATGAGTTCCTTGTATATTTTGGATATTAGCTCCCTCATGAGAAGCAGTTCGCAAAAAATCTTCTCCTATACAATTGGTTGCCTTTCCCATTCAGTTGGTTGCCTCGATCATTTCTTTTGCTGTGCAGAAGCTTTTAAGTTTGATATAGACCCTTTCATTTATTTTAGCTTTTACTTCCCTTTCGTTTTGAGTCAAATTCATAAAATATTCTTTGAACCCAAGGTCCACAAGTTTAGTACCTATGTTTACTTTTATGCAGTTTATTGTTTCATGTCTTATGCTAAGTCTTTGATCCAATTTGAATTAATTTTGGTACTTGGTGACAGGTAGCAGTCCAGTTTCATTCTTTTGCACAAGGCTTCCTATTCTGCCAGGACCATTTATTGAAGAGGCTGACTTTTCTCCATTGTATGTTTTTAGCTTCTTTGTCAAAAATTATCTGTCCATATTTATGTGGTTTATTCCTGGGTTCTCTATTTTATCCATTGGTCTATGTGTCCATTTTCCTCCCCAAACTGTGTTTTGGTTATTGTTACCCTGTAGTAAAGCTAAAGTCAAGGAGTGCGATATCTCCAATATTGTTCTTTTTTCATAAGATTGCTTTGGCTATTCGGGGTCTTTTGTGGTTCCAAACAAATCTGATGATTTTTTGTTCTATTTCTTTTTTTAAAAATGCCATTTGGATTTTGATCGGGATCACATTAAACCTGTATATTTCTTTGTGCAATATGGCCATTTTAACTATATTGACTCTTCCAATCAATGAGCATGGAATGTCTTTCCATTTCTTTGTGAGTTATTCAATTTCTTTTAAAAATGTCCTATGCTTTTAAGCTTATAGGTCTTTCACGTTTTTGGTTAAGTTTATTTCTAGGTATTTTATTCTTTTTGCTGCGATTGCAAAGGAATTGCTTTTTAATTTATTTTTCTGAGATTTCAGTGTTAGTATATAGGAATGCAATGGACATTTGTACGTTGATTTTGTAGCTGGTAAGTTGACTGTATTTGTTGAATGTTTATAACAGCTTTTTGGTGTAGTCTTTAGGGTTTTCTATACATAGCATCATGTCATTTGCAAAGAGTGACAATTTCACTATTTTCTTCCCAATTTGGATGGCTTTTATAAGTTTCTCTTGCCTGATTACTCTGGCGTGGACTTCCAATACTATGTTGAAATGCAAAGGTGATAGGGACAGTCCTGTCATGTTCCTGAATGTAGAGCAAAGGGCTTTAGCTTTCACCATTAATTATGAGATTAGCTGAGGATTTGTCATATATGGCCTTTATTATGTTAAGGTATTTTCCTTCTTTACCTATTTCATTAAGTGTTTTAATTATAAGTGGGTGTTGTATCTTGTCAAATGCTTATTCGGCATCAAATAAAATAATCATATGATTCTTGTCCTTTATTTTATGTGATGTATCATGTTGATGGATTTGTGTATTTTGAACCATCCTTGTGCCACTGGGATAAACTACACTTGGTGATGATGAATAATCTTTTTAATGCATTGTTGCATTCGATTTGCTAGAAATTTGTTTTTGATTTTTGCATCTGTATTCATCAGAGACATTGGTCTGTAGTTTTTCTTCTTTTGTGTTGTCTTTACCAGGTTTTGGTATCAGGGTAATGCTGACCTCATAAAACGGTTAGGGGGCACTGTCTCTTCTTCAACTTTTTTGGATGAGTTTGAGCAGTATGAGTATTGGACCCTCTTTGAAGGATTGGTAGAATTCGTTAGTGAAGCCACCTGATCCCGGACATTTGCATTTGGGAAGGTTTTGGGTGACTGATTAAATTTCATGACTGGTAATCGGCCTGTTTAGATTTTCCATTTCTTCATGGTTCAGCATAAGAAGTCTATATGTTTCTAAGAACTTGTCCATTTCTTCTAGGTTATTGAGTTTGGTGGCATATAGTCTTTCATAATAATCTTGCATAATCCTTTGTATTTCTGTGGCATCTGCAATAACTTTTCTGTTTTCATTTCTGATTTTGTTCATTACTGTCTTGTCTCTTTTTATTTTAATGAGTCTCTCCAAAGTTTTATCAAATTTGTTCATCTTGTCAAACAACCAACTCTTTCTCACATTAATTTTTTCAAGTTCTGCTTTGCTCTTTATTATTTCCTTTCTTCTGTTGAAGAAGAGTAAATAATTTATTATTTTGTTTCTTTTGCTGTTTCTTGAGATAGGCCTGTATTGATATAAATTTTCCTCTTATAATTGCTTTGGATCCATCCCAAAATTTTGGTAGGCTGTTGTTTCTTTCTCAATTGTTTCAAAAGTTCCGTTAGCAGTTGTTAAGTATATTTCGGAGCTCCATAATTTGGGGCATATATATTGATGACTGTTATGTCTTCTTCTTGTATAGTTTTTTGTTTTGTTTTGTGTTTTTTTGTTGTTGTTGTTGTTTGTTTTTTACCATTATGAAATATCCACCATTCTCCCTTGTTACATTTGTCACCCTGAAGTCTATTTCCATTTATATCAGTATGGCTACATCTGGTTTTCTCTGTATTCCATTTGATTGGAGTGTCAATTTCCATCCTTTTACTTTGAGTCTATGCTTCTCCTTGTAGCTGAGATGTATGTCTTGGTGACAGCATATGGTTGGGTTTAGTTTTTTGATCCAATCTGCTACTCTGTTTTTTTATTGGTGAGTTCAGTCTATTTACATTTAGGATGATTTTTGATATGTGAGGATTTCCTATCATTCTATCTTTAAGTTTCTGTTAAGACTGTGTCTCCATTGTTTCTTGCCTTTTAATTGTCGTAAGTTATTTCTGTGTGGTGGTATTCTATAATTTTTCCCTCTGTTTATTCTTTGATTACTGTATATATTTCAGTTCAAGATTTTTTATGAGTGGTTACCATTAAGTTTATGTAAAAGAAAGTTTGATCTTTACAGTATTCCAAGTTTTTCAGCATGCTTACTTTCTCCATTTCTGTATTCCAGTTCAGGCTATTACTCTCCCACTTTATGTTGTGGACTCCACAAATTCTCCCTGTTGATGGTGGCCGAATAGCCTCCTTTAGTATTTCTTGTAGTGCAGGTCGAGTATTAGAAAATTTCCTCTGCTCTGTATGTCTGGAAAGGTCTTTGTTCTTCCTTTATTTCTAAAGGATATCTTTGTTGGGTATATTATTCTAGGCTCATAATTTCTCACTTTCAGTTGTTTGAAGATTTGGTTCCACTCCCTCCTGCTTGTAGAGTTTCTGCCAAAAAATCTGACATTAATCTAATGGGCTTTCCTTTGTAGGTTACCATCTTCCTTTCCCTGGGTGCCTTGAGGATTCTTTCTCTGTTGTTGATTTTTGACAGCTTCAATAAAATGTGCCTTGTAGAAGGCCTGTTGTAGTTGAAGTAATTAGGTTTTGTATGTGCTTCTTGGATTTGAGGATCCAATTCTTTCCTCAAGTTTGGGAACTTCTGATTGACTATTTGCTTGCATATACTCTCAGTTCCCTTCTGTCTTCTCCTTCTGTTATGCTCATTATTCTTATTGCCCTTTCTGATGTAGTCAGAAAGGTCTTGTAGAGTGGTTTCATTTCTTTTAAGTCTCAAGACTCTATCTTCTTACATATGTGTCATTTCTAGATTTCCATCTTCAATGTCACTGATTCTTTCCTCCATTTAGTCAACTTACTTCCTAAGCTGGCTATTTCTTTTTTCATTTCTTCTGTTGAGTTCTTAATATCCAAAATTCTATTATATTTGTTTTTAAAATCTCAATCCCCTCGGTAAAATGTTCATGTTCTTCCTAGATTGTGTTTCTGAGTTAATTAAACTGTGTTTCAGTGTTTTCTTATATCTTGTTCAGTTTTTTCAGAACTGCTTGTTGAAGTCTCTATCATTTAAGTCACATATTTCCATATCTTTAAGTTCTTTTCCTTGAGACTTTTCACTTTCTTTCCGAGCTGTCTGGTTGCCTTGGTTATTCATGGCAATGCGTGATTTATTGTTTTTCTTTGTTAGACATCTACAGGAGTGGGTTCTGCAACTGGTTAATAGGAAGAAGTTTGTTTGTTTGTTTGTTTATTTTCATGTTTTCCAGTACATGTTGGTAGAATGTTTTACTTTTTTGTCTAGTGGCAGCCTTTTACTTTCTCTCACACTGTAGTGTTACGTTTTCTCTGCACTCTTCCAGCTTCTAACACATTGGGGGGATTCCCTGGAAGGCAGGCTTCTTCTCTGTTAAGAGTTTGCCTGGGTCATAGGGTGCCATGTCTATGAGGGGATGCAGAGAGCTTTTGAAGTGCCACAGATCTTCCTGCACCAGAATCAGAGGCCATGTGTTTCAGCAGCTCTGTTTACTCCTGCAGAAACTACCCAGATAGGTGGGGACAGGGGTGGGGTGGGTTATGAGATGTGGCCCAGAGCAATGGCTCGACCACCACCACAGCCAGGGCAGATTCCACAGCTTCCTCCCCTTGGCCAGAACTAGTAGGGCTGTAAATCTGTTTCTGCGGACCAGTTTTCAGAACTGAAAATATTCTGTTCTTTTGATCTGACACTGCTCTGTTCCACTTCTAGCACTGGGTAGGTTGGGTGTCATGAGCTTTGGGAGGGTAGGGAGTGGGTGGCCGATCTCAGTGCCTAAGGCTTCCATTCTCTGTAGCAGTGAAGGCTTAAACCATCGTTTTCAGCCTTCTTTCCTCAGTCTTTGTTCCGAGGTCTCTGCCGTGAGGTTTTGGTTCAGGCATATCATGTGCTCTACCCTCAGCCTTGTGGGCCATAAATAGAGCCCAAGCAGTCCAAGTTCTTCCCTCTCCCACAGCTGCGATAGTTCTGGGTGGCAGCAAGCTCGCAGCACTGAGTTACTTCTGCGTCCTGTGCCTGCACGGCCCCATCTCCAGACTTCTCTCTTCTCTCCTCCTCTGCTCATGCACTTTGCCCACGTTTAGGTGAATTCAGTAGTCAGCCTCTTAGTGTTGCCTCTCTGCTGTGCAGGGAGTCCTTTGTGGAGTTATGGTTCTTCAATTTGTTGTAAACTCCAGGGGAGATTTCCAGAGACTCACCTCATACCGCCATTTTGATGATGTCCAAGATCATGATTTTCATTGTATGAAGTTTCCCAGAAATGTTTGGAAAATATCTGTGAACAAGGGATTTAAATCTATTTGGTGCGACGAGAATGGAAGTTTTATAGTGCTAATGAGGAACATTTTTTAAAATAATAAATTTTGGAAAGGAAAGCCACTTTCAACATATTTGAAACAAGGAGCATGAAGAGTTTAACTCAACGGTTAAACCTCTATAGATTTAATAAACTATGAAGGATTTTTCAAAGATGTGCTTCTCTCCATGACTTTCTAGCAGGAAAAAACAGCCATCTCTGTGTTAAGCAGTGTACTACAAATAGAACAAAAAGAGTTGGATTGAAAAATGTGTCTCAGTTACTATCACCAGTTCAACATTAAACAATAAGCACTTTTGACCAAAGTGTAATATAAATAATCATAATGCTGGGTTTGTAGCTGACACAAGTATAGAATGTATACTTTAACTACACATATTTAAATATGCCACAAAGATGAAGCCTGCTTCCAATCACAGAGTGGCTCATACAACATCTCCAATTACAACAATTTATCTTCTTCCTCATCAACTTCAGTTAGACCCTAAAAACAAGTTCTATTGTCTAAAATGCCATTTCAAATAATTTGTCCACTTTCATATGCACTCTCATTGCAGCTACTCTCAAACAAATGACCAAATTTTGACTTGAATTGAACCACAACATCTAATTCCCATTTCTAAATATTTCTCACTTACAAAGATGCAATTTTGAAATGGTGGCGGCTTCTAGTTTTTCATCAGTTTCCTGATTTATAGGTTACAGATGCTCATCTTTCTAACTCTACAAATGACAGGTACCCAATGGTTCCCAATGCCAATGATAGCTGTTACATTTGCTGCCTCACCATCATATATTGCCTGCATTATAGAAACAACTTCATTATTGCCAACCACCCACAATGATATGCAGCATAGCAAAATTTAAAATGGATGTTGGCAAATATCAGCAGAAGTACTCATATACTTTATTTCAACAATTAACTTACATGTACAACTTTATGGTTTCTTTGTCCATATTATGTTAAATAGGTGGGTTCCAATGATGCCTACTTTCAACGACAGGCTCCAAATTCTATATTGAATATTTGCATATATTTGTCATTAGATTGGACTATGCATATATTTGTCATTAGATTGGACTATTCAAGAGCATTGCTTTAAGTAAACAATATCTACTTAAAGATTTAAAGAAGATAAATTCATGGGTGTAATATGAAAAGAAGTAACATGACTTAAGGAAGTTCTGGAACACCCCATGAGATATCAAATTGGATTCTAAATTAGGTCTACATGAAAGGGATTCTTACGAAAAAAATTGACATCATGGTAATACACAGCATTTACTTTGGTGTTTTCTCAATTTTATTTATTTTTCTTCCAGTACTTTTTAGTTCTATGGCTTGGATTGAACCGCTAGAATTCATCTTCATTAAAATACATCACATTCTTTAAAATACAGCAGAGTCCCAACCAGCTTAATACCTATGATCACCATTATTCCACATTTACTCAAATGAAATAATAAAGATAACAGAATAATATCATCAAATTTATGACTGTCAGCATCTAGCTGGATTTTGCCACTGATAGCACAATGTTTTCATTTCTTGCAATCCATTCATTGCATCCTACTTATTCATCTATCTTATTTTCTACCTTATGATTCCATTCCATTGTTATTTATGCATATATTTATGTTCCTTATGTTCCATCCAAAGACAGGCTGAATTCCATCAGCTTGCATTCAATGCCTGTTTGATTTTGAAGCAAGAGCCAGAGCTTGGCTAACATATACCTTGCATATGTGGCTTCTATTGATCTCAAGGGCTCCATAAGTTGGAGTTCTACTGTCCTTTTTAGGACTAGATTTAGAAAGCAATATTCACCTCTTAAAATTCCTGTCTTACACATTCACCCCAGCTCTTCACCCCTGACTTTATTTTCTCTTGTTGCCTATAGAACACTAGTTAACCATCTCAGCACAGATGTAATCTCTTTCAGATGTGCATTTCCCCACGTTTCACTGTTGAACAAGGGCATCAGCAAAGCTTTACACCAGTACATCTCATGCAATATATGTTTAGTCGTTTTTGAATGAGCAATGGATTAGTTGTCAATGAAACTAATTAATACCAATTTTCTTTGATGAATACAGCAACACTTCACTGGTTTCCAATACATTATTGTTTTCTTTTATCTTTTCAACACAAACACTTTGTTTTCATTAGCAATGAGATAAATGGCAGCTATGGTAGCCTCTGAGTCCATCACTGAATCTAGGTTAAGGAGGGAAATATAATGTTAATTATTCTATGAATTTTATAATGCCAAAAGTCAAAATGCTGCTGTGTTCATATGTTGGATATTTCAATGTGTTTTTTAACCCAAATTAATGTTTCCATCCTTGTTCTTGTTACTATATTGGTTTCTACAAGCCACTACTTAGACTGAAGTTTCATCCAGAAATTCAGAGGTTTATGACATGCATATCTATATGTAGATCTTTGTCTGTATCTGTGTCTGGATCTATATCTATATGTATATCTATATGTATATCTATATCTATATCCATCACATAAACTGTGTTTCTTTAACAATATATTCAGGACTACTCAAGTTAATGTAGTTTCTCACTTGAAATCATGGTATTGTGCGACCAACCTACCTGTTATAATTGTGGGGACTGCATGTGTACTCTGCTCTATAGGCAATGATAACAAATACCTGCATGTGTTAGTGAAAATGAATTAACCATGTAACACTCTATTTTTCTCATGTTGCCCTAAAGGCAGATGTAAAAATTTCAAAAATGCAAAAGACCTGGAATGCTAAATGCACCTAAGGGAAGACCAGAAGTTGTGAGGAATTTGATGAAAATTCTGCGCTTAAGGCAATTTGAATGCAAAATTAACATTGTGTCTTCGAAAATTGTCAGCAATATGAAGGTAGCTTTACCTGCCCTGCTAATTGCAAAAGTGGCAACCACACACTGTGGCAACTTCTCATATAACATGGTGTTTACCAAGAGATTATATAGCCAAGTGAAACAGGACTTATAAGTATGGTTGAAAAGGAGCCTTTACTTCACGTTCATAGGGTCCAAGTTATTAAGCTCAACACCAATGGTAGAAAAGTTGTCATGTGCTATGAAAACCTGAAATTCACGTAGGCTACATTAGCAGCTCTCCTTTTAAACTTCATTAGACAATTGATCTAATAATGTACATCTCAATAATCATAAAGACAGGTCAGTCGAGTGCTCCAGGTTTTCACAATAGAGACCATAAAAGAAATGTATTTGATTTTTAAGTACTAGTTTTCCAACAGGAAACACCTGAAATACCAGAGTTAGAAATACATTTATTGAGTTGAGTTCTGCCACTGGGTCTGTCACCTTAGTGTTTATATGTGCATAATTGTAACTGGTTTGGAAGCTGAATAGCTAGACAGTTCAATAGTCACCATTAAATTTTGATTAACTAAACCTGTGCTGATTTGCAACCACCCAGCTATGTACAACTTTTTGAACTGAGGGTCACTTGATCCACCAGAATTTCTTTGCATCATGGAAAAGGAGACAATTTTGGGGGAGGGGAGGGGCGTAAAGTACATATCACATCCTTTTGAAAAACTTGGTTGAAGCGGGATCCAAGCAAGTAGAGTCTTGACTTACACTAAAAATCCTTGTACATACACTATTCTCCAGAGTTATTTATGGTCTTAGGATTCCTTATTAGGTTTGAGTGAACTTGTGTGCTATTATATATCATTGTTGACATGACATCCTTTATCTTTGTCTACATTCTGATTGAATACAACTGGAAATTACCTACCAGGAGAACATTATCATTTTTTTCTTCAACAACTTGGAAAGATTAAGTAATCAGCAACAATTTTTTCAATAGAAGCCCTTAGTTTCAGACCTGGAGACAGTTATATTCTTTCAGACACCAATGGTGTAAATACAATTGCTACCAGTACCCAAGGAGTATGTTTATAATTGTTAAACTAATCATGTTAACCTAATTGAAAATCTAATCAATCATAGGAATATATTGAACAAAACCATATCTTTCTTTGAATTCATCCTGAGCACAAAATGATTGATAGCTGTGTACAACATGAGTGAGAGCTATTAAGCGAGCATGTTGCTCTTTCATAGGTGCTTAAGTAGACATAGTTCTCTGTCTAAGACAAAGAACATTCTCACTGCCATTAAAAGCAGCTTCAATAGATTATATTGGCTGCAGTTTCCTAATCTTACACTGCCGATGCAGAATCACACTTTGATTTTCTCTTATATGTTGTCTGTGTTTCAGGATGAAATTGGCATTTTGGAGAAAATACCAGATTTATTATTAAACAATGCTATGTCTCATGTCTATATTAGACATAATATATATATATATATATATATATATATATATATATATATATATGAATATCTATTCATATGTATGAAATATACATACGTGAGATATACATATATATATATGATATATACATATATATGTATATAT
The DNA here is from genome assembly GCF_057876585.1 of Rhinolophus sinicus. Classification (NCBI taxonomy): domain Eukaryota; kingdom Metazoa; phylum Chordata; class Mammalia; order Chiroptera; family Rhinolophidae; genus Rhinolophus; species Rhinolophus sinicus. The sequence goes on from NW_028290712.1 coordinate 2,056,172, forward strand.
ACACATATATATGCATAAGTTACACCTATAATGACCTTTTAAAGGTAATTTCTCCAAAAATTTCTATGGGAATTGTCCTAGAGTAAAGAGTAGAATAGCCTAATCCATGTTTATACCGTGAAATCGTCATAGAGGTAATCATATTGTATCACCCAATTAAACTTGAGTCTAGTGATAATGAGAGACATAGGATAAACACACTCCTCAAGACATGACTCCCTGGAATCTGTAAAATTCAATTTGGAGATTTTGTAGGTAATCCAATTCAAGTTTATTCCCATTTTATTCCTCTCATATGCAACATTCAATCAATCCCATTTTAAACTGTAGTCTACAATTGAAGCATGCAATTATTCAATATAATAAACTATATGTGCTAAACACCTCCTAAGTGTTTGTGAAATCTGTGAAGCCCAGGATTAGTATTAACCAGTCCATTCTCCTCTGTCTCTTATATAACAAAAATGAAAGGCAGCTTTGACAAGTGTATAGCCGGGCTTTTGATACAATTTTGCCATTCTGCCTGATAACAAAATGGAAGACACTACAATGTATAATATGACTAAACAAAAGATAAACAAATGAACAAAAATAAATACACTTGGAGTTACAAAGTTATAGAGGTAAACATGAATGTCATATCAATTTTCCTAACTATGAATACAAAGTCATTGACATTTTACTGGACAGTACTCACTTCTGTGACAGGATTTGACTTCATGGGTCACTTGAATGTTAAATGAATACCACAGGAACTGCTGAAAATCGCTGTGAACAAAAAGAATCCACAAGTCATAAGAGGTTGTGTGATATATGTGTCCAAAATTAAGAAAATAAATTGAAGATAAAAATGTGGAAGTTGTTGTTGACTCCTAAGAGTTTGTTCTTGCTGACAGTTCGAAGATTATCATTCAGTACAGGGGAATTCATGGGATTACCAAATGGATAGGATGGCCAAGGCATTGTTGAAATCATGAATAGGTGAGAAGGAAAACATGGCCTTATCAAAACAAATGCACAGTGTTCAAGCTCATTAGATGTCAGTAACTGCGTAAGATCACACAGGATCATTATAAAGTGCTCCAGATAAACAGGTCACTCAAGGCCAGCAGGAGCTACTCATCAATGCCAAAAAACTCTCAGTACCTCACTGCAGATAAGAGGACCAACAATGTTGTCCTTATGATGACCAAGGTGCACAGGAAAAGTGGGAGACAAGAATGTAATCTACTAGGCACTCAGGACAATCTAAATATGCTTAGCACCAATCACTACATGAAAACCACCCAGAACAAATGATGAGCATCACTAACTATTGATAGCCACTGTGGTCCTGTCATGACAAACATCACACACTCACAACTACAGAAGCAATAAGGCACAACAGTGGCAACACTGTATTTCCAGGCAACACACAGGACATAAAGAGGCTTACCTGGACAGCAGGGGATACTGAGGACAACCACATTAGCTCAGAAACATGGGATTCTACAGGACCATTCTGGATCCATTAGGTTAACAAATTTACCTGAACACCAACAGAGGAACAAAAGAATGGTGACACTTACCTCATTATCAGCTAAATAAATATTCAGGTCAAACAGGGAGTTAAGTTAATCCACTAGAGTGTGCCCAAAATACCTTGCATGCACTCAAAAAAACCCAGAGATGCTTAGTCAATAAGGATGCTCTGAAAATAAACAAAGTGCACTGGTCCACTAGCAGATGCTAGGAATGCTTATATGAACTAACAGGAATACACAGCACCAATAGGGGACATTCCAAAACCATTGGTGACCCAGGGATACCAGGACATTGTACAAAAACCAGCTGTGGGCTCAGGACAACCAGAATACAGTCAAGCAGATAGTGGATTCTTCAGACAAACAAAACTCTAAAATGAAAAATGTGTTCTACCAGAAACACCAAATGACACTTAGAACAAACACTATGCGCGCAGGATCACAGGTCGAAAACCAAGAAGACCTGGCTTTGTACAAAACAACACAAGGTCAGTTAGGACAATCTGTGTTCCCTATCATAAGAGAGGAACCTTCAATTACCATAAGGTTTCAAGTCCACAAGATTTTTAACAGTATCAATGTGGGCAGTCAGAAAGATAAGACATTGTCTCTACCAAAATGCAGATTCAGAACCTGAGCAGGTTGAATAACCAATTCCACCAAGGTCCACTGAAGATAAAGAAGGTGCTGTCGTTACCACTAGGGGTCTCTCAAGGCCATGGGTTGTTAACGACACCATGAAATGTATACTCAAGACCACGGGGGCTCTAAAGTCCACCAGAATGGTACTCCACGCAAGCATAGTTTCATCTGGGTTCATAGGGACCCATTACAGCCAAGAGGTGCTCACAAGCTCTAAAAATACTGTCAGGGTGACTAGTGGTCACAATAACTTGCATGCCCAAATAATTACCACCATGAACTCAGGGAAAAATGAGGCCATGCACAAAAAAAAAGCAGAAACCCAGTTATACCCAGAGGTGACACTGAGGAAAAGCAAAAACTCTTGAGGACAAACAAGGAACTATCAGGAAATCGATAATGAGATCAAAAGCACAGGGGAGGGCTGAGGACAACCAAGAGGCAATCAGGAGAAAGAGGAAGTCGTGAGATTGACCAGGCCTTATAAGATCACTGTGGGGTGCACACGTCAATGAGAGAAATGACAAGAAACATCAGTGGGTGCCCAGGAAACATGATTTAAACTCAGAGTCACCAGAAGGACTTTGGATAACAGGAACTTTGAGGGATCAATAATCTATTAATGCAGACAGCAGACGAAGCTCAGTAACACAAGTGGAATCTAGGAAAGAGTAGAAGCACACAGAAAAAGTAGGGCCAGGTATGGAAGACTACAGTAAACTCAAGGCCACCAGTGTGCTCGAGAGCATTAACAATGACTAAAAATAACAAAGAAATAATGAGGCAAACAAAGGGGTTCAAAAAATCCAAAGAATGTTCAAAATCACTTGGGAGACATCACTATAACCAGGAGATATGTTGAGAAATGAGGAGGCCTGTGGGACTACCAATGCACTAACCATTACATCAGGAGGGATGAAGAGTCACCTGCTGTCATTAAAAACCACAGAAGAAACTCAGGAATCCCCAAAGTCCCAAGGCACACCAACACTGAGGGGAACAAAGACCTGTAAGGGCAGTTGAGATCATGAAGGAAAATGCAGGATAACCAAGAAGTACTCACAATCATCACGGGGTATATAGGTCAAGAAGGAGCTGCTCAAAAGCACCAGGGCACTAGTAGAAACACCAAGATTACCAAGTGCTTCACAGTATCATAAAGGACCATTCAGGACAATCAATGTGAAATCTGGAAAATGGGTGAGAGAAAACATTTACTGAAATAATGAATATACGCTCAGGAGCAGGTGGGGTTACTCAAATTGATCTGAGTACATGAAAAAAAGAGAGAGGCTACAAATCACAAGGGTTAAAACAAGAGCACAAAAAGCCACTCAGGGCAATCAGAGTGCTAAGTGTAACAACAAGGGTCACTTGGTCCAGAAAGGTCTCTTGGACCAGGAGTGGTGAGGTGAAAAAAGGTGGAGCCATCTGGTAACAGCAGTTACCAGATAAAAGATAACACCAGTTATCAACATCTATCTGTATTATAGAAATACAGAGGACAACTTAGTCTCCATCAGTGTTTCCCAGATGCACAATAAAATCAAATGGTGCCCCTGCTCCTGGGTATGTCTTTGTTTCCCTGAATGGTTTCTAAAGTGTTTGGCTGTTTTTTGTAATGTAGATTTCTGTCCTGAAATACAACATGTCTCACACTGGTCTCAATACTTCTGGTAGTTATGAGCAGGCTTTAGAATCTTGACAAAACTATGGTGATGCCTCAACCACATACTAATACTGTTGGGAGCCCCATGATGGAATTACTAATTAATAGATGTACCGAGCATGCTCTAGTTCTTTGGACAACCCTTTAGTTAGTGTGTGCATTTCCAGTTGCACCTTAGAGCTCTTTGGTGTTCTTCAGTGTCTTTTCTACTTCTGAAATACTTAGTTTGCCCTGAGATACTTGTTTCAATCTGAATGTCCCCTTTGCTGCTGAAGCATTCCTGGAGTTTCCAGTACTGCCATAGTACTCTAGAAAATAGTAGCATTCCTCAGAACTGTCTGGTTGCTCTGAATTTCTTGATACGGACATGACCATTCTCTAAAAGTCCTGAGTGCACCATGCTAACTGTGAACACATCCTGCTCTTGCTGAGAAATCAGTGGTTGCTCTGGATGTCTCTCAGTTGTCCTGATGGCCTTCTGGTAATCCTGAGATAGCCTTTGTGGCCTTTGAGCTAAATTGTACTTCTGATAGTTCCCTTGTCTCTCTAAAAAGCCTCTGCTGTGTGCTCAGTTACACAACGGATTTCAGGTTGTTCTGAAAATCCCCTGGGTATTCCAATAACTACCTTCCAGTTTTTGTAATGTTTTTTTTTTTTTTTTTTTTTTTTCATTTCTTTTTGGTGCCACTTCCAAGGTCTCAGCTTCCTTTGGTGTTCCTGGGTAGCCTCAAGTTATCTTGAGTGCCCCTGTTTCTTCTGAGGGCCTAAAAGATCCTGAAGGACCTTTTGGTAATCATCACCTTTCTAACGGTTTTGGGCACTAAAGCACTGTGAACTTCCAGCGCTCTTTAAAAATAGTCACCATTCAACTGAAGCCCCAAAGAGCATGGGGAACTCCATTGTCATTTGAAGCCCACAATATTCCATCAGGCATATCAGGAGTTCAGCAAGTAAGACCTAAGTAAGAGAGAGCAGATCTACATACTTGGCTCTAATAGGGTGACATAATAATGTTTAAAATAACAGGTATTGAGTGGACCAAGTTACTATGAGAATCATACATACATGATCAGGGATAATAATGGCTTTCCAGCTGTTAGCAGAGTAAATCTAGACCAATAGCAAACACAACAGAGGTGTTCAGAAAAGGAAGGTGCATTAAAAAGCCTAGAGAGCACCCATGTGTATAATATGGTGCTGAGGTTTACCATAAGCAACTATGGGCAACCTAAAAATACTGAGCACAGGCAGAGCAGTATGACAGAAAACTGAATCGTCACAGGAAAACATGTGGGTACTTAGCAAAAACAAATAGGGCACTCAAGGCATCCAAGTCACTATGAAGTACACCAGGAATCATTAATATAAAGCTGTGTTGGTTCTGGAAACCAATGGTTCTTTTCCACGAACCTCTAATCACTCAAGACAACCAGGGTGTAACCAGAAATAACAGGGTACTATCATAATCATGACTGGAGTATCACCCGTTTGGGTGGTTCTCAAGTTTACCAGGAAACCCTCAGGCCATGCATTTGGAATCCAGGTAAACAAGAGATTCCCAGAAGCAAAAGTACTTGCTCAAATTTCCAAGGGACATTCAGGAATACCAGAAAATGGACATGAAAATCAGCATCCCTCACATACTCCATGATGCAGTCAAGACCACCAGAGCATCATCAAGGACATAAGAAGGCATGAAAAGTAACCATCGCTATATTGACAACCAGGGGACTCTGGAAAACACTACATACAATACAAGATATCATAGGTGTCAGTACCAGCAGAGTGTGCTTAGGCAATTCAGGGAAATATGAGGTTCACTGGAGGGTACTGAGGAATATTGAGCCACATCGACTATTGAGCCACATCGAGAAATGTCACAGCACTATCAGGCTTACCTGAATGCTCAGGATTGCCTGACTGCTTTTGGACCACCACAGTATACTCAAGATCACAGAGATTGCTCAGGACCACTCAGGTACCACAGAAACTTTAAGGTCTTATGATAATTGCAGGGGGTTCTATGACAGCCAAGAAGCACAACAATCACCAATGGTCACTCAACACAACCATTGCCTTATATGATACATGTAAGTATTAGGAGACCACAAATGACACTCAGGGGTGCCCCCTGGTTCAAAGGAGTCCCAGTGTACTGTCAAAATTATTCTGGTCTTGAGTATTACCAGGGCTATGTGAAGAATGCCAAGGTGTCCTCGGGAATATGAGTGCTCAATCAGGAAAACATGAGGTCACTCAGACTCACCAGAAAATGTTTAAAAAAAAAATCAGTGGAGAATTAGGATCATGAAAGTGCTTATAGGATCAATGGTACACCCAGGATTATGTGGGGCCCCCATGAATACCCCATTATGTTCAGGACTGACTATATCTTCCGGCACCACCATGAGTTTCTCCACACCTCCAGAACTTACTTATGACCATGGGGGGTAATATCAATTATGCGAAGTAATGCTCAGGACACCCATTAGACAATTGCATGACCAGGGCATAATCAGGTACACCTGATCAGGGAGCACAAAATCACCACAACACTGTGAGAAATTAGAAAATTCTATCACACCGACATGATACTGTGGGTGCCATGAAGCTTTCAGGAAAATCACTGGCTGCATAGCTCCACAATGTGCTCTGTGGGCCAACATTGACACCTAACTCTACTAGGGATTGAAACGGATGATCACTGTACAATCAGGAATACTGTGGTGACTGTGGGCAATCACCAATTTCAAGAGTGCCAGTTATGACTTAGGAGAAGTTGCAGGTACTCACAACTATTGCTGTATAACCCAAATCCACTGAGGACAGTCAGGATAAATCCAGGACCACCATCAAGTTTGTATGTCTTTGTACACATGACAAGGAACAAGCAGAGGGTATATACACATTATGAAAGTGCACTGAGAGCCGCAAGCAGATGAATAAATCAATAAGCATTCTACCAAGATACCCAGGTGTAAGTCAAATTCCCACATAAGCCTGAGTGCCACAAGACTGCCAGGGCTCATTGATGACAAGATCTCATTATGAAAAAAAAAAAGAAAAAAAAAAAAGAGGGGGATAAAGGACAATAAGGTACTAACAAAATAAGCGATATTCAGAGTAACCAGGGGGTGTCCAGGACTGAGGTCATGGTACAATCACCGAGATACTGGACAACATTCACTGAGGAGAACCAGGAGTATTTCAGGGACATTAAGGTAGTATCAGAAACAACAGAGTTAAGTCATGACAATCAGGGGCACCTGAATCTCCAAGAATTAATCCAAGCCCTCTAGAGCACTCTAAGGACTTTGAAGGAACTCTCAGACACACCAGGTTTCATTCAATATCTCCAGAGTAATGTTAAAAGAAACAGTGTTTGCACAAGGCACATGAGCATTCTCAGGTACACATGGGATCTAAGGAGCACTTCTCACAGTGAATGTCAGTCTCCAAGGATAATGTAGGGTCACTGAAGAATAGCTGGGACAACCCATTACATGAAGTAGTACTCAAGTACACAGGGCGCAGTCATGACAATGAGTACATGTTCAGGAACACCAGGAATCACACAGGTACTAGGCCATGCTCTCAAACATTTGATAAAACCAATACCACCAAGGTGACTCGGAACAATTATTTAACTGAAGAAAAACAGGTAATCTGAGGACCACAATGGGTCCCTTAAAAAACAAACATAACAGCACAGGCTTGTGACCACAAGTATTAAAATGGAATATTCTGGATTGTTAGGGTAACCCAGGACTCAGAGGAAGCAACCAAGATGACCAGGGTATTCTGAAAACAGCTCAAAAGTGCTTAGCAATTCCTGACGTTGCTTAGTAGCAGCTGGGCACCCAAAACAACTGTGGAACTCAGGAAAACATAAGGTTTCATTGAAAGAGAAGAAGACACTCAGAAAGGTTGAGACTACTATGTAGAACTCAAGATGACATTGCAGGTGAAAAGCAAAACAAAACAGGGGAGACTGAGGGATCTGGGAAATTCTCAGTTATACCACTCTATATATTAGGGTGGTAATGGGACTACCAGAAAGTGCTCAATAAAAGCTGTGATCATTTTGAATTCAACATGCATATTCTTGACCATCTGGTGATGCTTGTGACCACCAGCAATGTCTCAGGAATCCTTGGGTGCTATCTGTACTATAAGAACACTGCCATGTCTACCTAAATATCACAGAAAAAAGAAACAGCCATGGATGGCTAAGGACAACTAGAGCCATCATTGTAACGAGGCTGATGATGAGTAAGAGTTATATCTGCAGTTTCAGTAGGAGGCTCAGCCACAGCATCTCAGGGACATTAATGTCCATTTGGCACAAATAGGGCACTCTAAAACAAAGGAAAGACCTGAACTATCAAGGAATTGGATGCCAACTTCTAACTATCACCTCTCAGGATATGTTGGCATGCCCTGTACCACTGCCAAAACCTCAGTTCCAAGGAGGATTAATAAGAAGTGATTAAATTTGTCATATGTTCCTGGAACTCAAAATGATCCCGAGGTTATAGAGTATACAATGGCTAACAGGTTTAAAAGAGGTCTTGGGAGCACCCAAATGACCTCATTACTATAAGGGTTGTATCAGAATTACATGGATGTTTAGGATCAGTAGAGGTGGCTAAGTAAGATCATGATTCATGTATGATAACCACAGAGCTAGTAAAACAACAGGACTTTATCAGAATAACAAGGCACTGAAATCCACCATGAGGCACTGCAGACCACTGCAAAGGCAGCTAAGATAATCATGAAAGCTGAGAAATACAATGGCACTGTCATGGTCATCAGGAGGTGATCAGTACTACCACAAAGCCTCATGATACAAGTGCATTATCAGGATATGTAACAAGAGTTCAGGGCCTCCAGATGTTCTCAGGACAAGCAGTGTTGATTCATTACATTAAGGGCTGCTCAAAATTATCAAGAGCACTCAAAATTAGCAGATAAAAATCCAGAACAATCATATGGCATGAGACGTCTATTAAAAAACTCAAGACCACCAAAGAGCACTCAGCAAACCCTGCCTTACCTAAATCATCTGAAGTTTGCCCAGGAACATCAGGAATTGCTCGAAACAGCCATATGGCCAAGATCAGTAGGGCTGAGTGAGGAATATGTGGTGTCCTAGTTTCACAAGGAAACACTCAGGAAGAAGAGGACACTAATAAGAGACACAGTGGTCATTTAGAACCATCAGGTTTTACCCGGGCCACCAGTGGTGACTTGGAGTCCTGAAATGCTCAGTAATACCAGGAGGAACTTAAAATCACAATAAAGCTCAAGATAAAAACAACTTCTGCTTTGTACAAGTAAAGAATGCAGTCAATTCACAGAAAACTGTTACATAAACAGCCAATCAATGTGTTCTGAGAAACAGCAAACATTGCTGAAGCCCTCACATGTCCTTAGAGAGTGCTAACAGGCACTCAGGTTGACTTATGTCAACCTGCACAATATCACAACCACAGTCGTGAGCTCGGAACCACAAAGGGCACTGACCAAAACAAACTGTGTACCAGGTGGCATGCAAAGTAATCAGCAAGCCAAAAAATATCTGAAGTCCACCAAAAGGCAGTGATGGCCAACAAAAGGCAATCAGTCCAACTGGTCACATGAGGAATATCCAAAAGTGCTAAGTGTGGGGAGCCATGGTTACAGGTGACTCTGAGCTTTACAGAATGGCTCGGTTTATGCTTAACCTGTTTCTGCCCCTAAGGCAATGTCTTTGCCAGCGCCTGGAGGGTGCTTAGAAGCTGCTAAGGAATGTGGTGGGAGCGGCCAGTTCCCGGACACAGAAGACTGATGGCTATCAGGGTAATTCATAGGATAATTACTTTTCGGAGTTTCAGTGATTTTGTGTCCTCTATGTAAAAGTTAAAAATTTAAATTTGCTAAGGTAATGCATACGTTCTTTGTTAAGTTGCACGTACTCAAACTGCATATATTGGTGAAGAAGAATAAACTCGAGGCTTCAGCATCACTGAAGACCTGCAGCATTAACATTTGTATGAGTGTCTTTTATTTCATTCCCACTCCCCCATTTAGGTTCTGATCGACTTGTGGTGGCTGGCTCGCCACACTTGGCGCCTGAACAGGGACCTGAATACGGGGGTAACAGTGAGGAACACCGCATGGCAAGGGCCCGACTTGAAGAGGAGCTTATTTCAGTGGATGCGTGGTGAGTAAGACACAGATGTTTTGGGATAAATTTAGATGTAATATTACCCCTCGGTCGAATGAATGTGTGAATGAGTGATAGTTCCACGACTTCTTGTCATGGAGCTTGCTTGGGCCCTAATCTGCGGTTGCGTTTCTGTCATACGGCATAACGGCGACTGGACTTCGGTTCACCATTATGGAGACTTATACCGAAGCGCCTTAGCCAAGACAGATTTAGTCCCGCGAGGGGCACGGCCAGACGGGCATCTGACTGTTTCCTTTGTTGACTGAAGGGCCGAAAAGGGGAAAAATGGGTCACGCGAGCAGCAAGGACCTGTATGTCAGAGGACTTAAGAAGTTGCTTGCCGCCCATGGCAGTCGGGTGAGCAGAGAACAGTTACAAGATTATTATGCTGCCCATGGACCTCAGCGGGTCCCTGTAAAAACATTTGGGTTATGGACTTTGATCAAGGATTGCTTAGATCTTAAACGTGAGGGCTGCAAGCTAGAGAAAGTGAAACAAGCTGGAAATGAGGAAATTCTCCCATCTTCCGCTTCTCCGGCGGAGAGAGAGGAGGGGGAGGGAGCCAAACACACAGAAGGACTTTCTAAGGTTAACAAAGAGCCTGTTTGTCAGGAACATCCGGTCGAGCACTGGGAAGATTTAGACCCTCAGGATCAGGAAGAATTAGAGGATGAGGCAGTCAAATATGATAGGGACAAATACCCTCCTTTGGTGGCTATGGATCAAGAAGGCGGGCAACCTGCAGACACTACACTTTCTTTTGCAGATCAGCTAAAAAAGATTCAGGGACAGTTGATAGAAATTAAAGTTGCTGTGGATGGAGGAAATTGTCCTCGGAGTCCCCTGATTCCTTTTAGAGATCAAAGGAATCCTCAGGGTAAAGATCTCCCCACAGTTAATCCCTCTGCACCACCTCCTGAGGAGCCCTGTATGTGGGGTCCTCCGCTGCAGCCTTCGGTTTGGGAAATGACTAATAAGCCTCCGCCAGGTTATGTTAAGCCAGGGTCGGACTCTGTTGTGTGCTCCCCTCTTCAAATGGCTTTTGAAGAAGCTCACAAGCAAGGGGAGTCCACAGAGCAATTTGTAGTATATCCTATCTTTGAAAGGCTTGACCAGGCAGGGAACTGGGTTAGAGAATGGAGGCCATTTCAATGGAAACAATTAAAGGAATTAAAGGAGGCTTGCGCACAATATGGTCCTATTGCCCCTTTCACCATGGCAATTTTGGATGCCCTGTCTAGTGAAGCTACCCGTGCAGAGGATTTGAAGCATATTGCTCATGCTTGCCTTTCTGGGGGAGACTATCTCTTATGGAAATCAGAGTTTTATGAAAATTGCAAAAAGAAGGCTAATCAAAATGCCCTAAGGCAAATTCCTATTACTTTTGACATGCTAGCAGGAGAAGGCATATATGCTGAATTAAGAAACCAGATGGGCTTTGCAGCGGGAGTTTACACTCAAACCACTGCAGTGGCAAAACATGCTTGGCGAATGTTGCCTGATACTTCCCGCAAGGAGGAACATGTTTCTCAGATAAGGCAGGGAGCAGATGAGCCTTTTTAGGAATTTGTGTCTCGCCTCAATACAGCCGCAGGGTGGATTTTTGGGCCATCGGCTGCCACTCAGTCTTTTATAACGCAGCTTGCTTATGGGAATGCTAATTCTGCTTGTCAAGCAGTTATTAGACCATTTAGAAAGAAAGGGACATTATCTGACTATATTCGCTTGTGTGCTGATGTGGGATCCTCTTTTACCCAAGGCATAGCCATAGCAGCAGCTATACAAGGGAAGCCTATGAATAAAATATTGTATCAACAGGCAAGACTCAATACAGGAAGTCGCTCTGGGGCTTACTTTACATGTGGAAAATTGGGACATCGAGCTGCCCAATGCCCTCGTAAAGGAGAGTCTGAGAACTCAATCGCTCCTACAAAAAAGCCTCCAGATGTATGTCCTAAATTTAGGAGAGGAAAACATTGGTCTAATGAATGCAAATCCAAGACAGATAAAGATGGGAAGCCCATCCAGGGAAACTGGGTGAGGGGCCAGCCCCAGGCCCCGAATCAACAATGTTATGGGGCACTGCAGATCCCAGAACAGATGCAGGGACAGAAAGGGAACGAGCCTCTGAGAGGAATTACATCACAGATTTATTCCGGGCCACCTTAGGCAGCACAGGATTGGACCTCTGTTCCACCACCGACATCGTATTAACTCCTGAGATGGGAATGCAAGCATTGCCCACAGGGATCTTTGGGCCACTACCACCTAGAACTGTAGGTTTATTATTAGGAAGAAGTAGTGCCACTATGAAGGGGATTCAAGTTTCCCCGGGAGTTATTGATGAGGACTTTACTGGAGAAATTAAGATTATGACTTATTCATCTTCAAATGTTTCAGTTATACCTGCTGGGACTCGCAGAGCTCAGCTAATTATTTTGCCTCATATAAAAATAGGGAAAAATAGGCAAAGTCAGAAACGTGGAGACCAAGGATTCGGTTCCTCTGATGCTTATTGGGTTCAAGAAATAAAAAGAGATCGACCTGTTTTGCAGCTTAAAATTAATGGAAAATGTTTTCAAGGGATTTTGGATACTGGAGCTGATGTATCCTGTATAGCTGTTGAGCATTGGCCTTCCAGTTGGCCTATGCGATGCACTAATACAGACTTACAGGGCATAGGTCAGTCTCATTCCCCTAAGCAAAGCAGTAATTTATTGTCATGGCAAGATGAGGAAGGACATCAAGGGACTTTTCAGCCATACATTGTCCCCGGTTTGCCCGTTAACCTATGGGGACGAGACATTAGGAGCAATGTGAGAGTTTATCTTTTTAGCCCAAGCACTCAAGTAACTCAGCAGATGTTTGATCAAGGGCTCCTCCCAGGACAAGGCTTAGGCACTGAGGGACAAGGACGTCAGAAACCTGTTTCGCTTACCCCTAATTTACAAAGAGCAGGTCTAGGATATTTTCCCCATGGGTCATAGATCTACCTGTACTCCACCAAAAAACTGCAGAAGCAATAACTTGGAAATCTGATATGCCTGTGTGGCTAGATCAATGGCCCCTTACTCAAGAAAAAATATTTTCCGCTCAAGCACTAGTACAGGAGCAGCTTGATATGGGCCATGTAATTGAATCTACGTCGCCCTGGAATTCACCCATTTTTGTAATTAACAAAAAATCGGGGAAATGGAGATTGTTGCAGGATTTGAGAAAAGTAAATGAAACTATGGAAGTTATGGGTGCTCTCAGCCAGGATTACCTCATCCTTCTGCTATTCCAAAGGATACCTATAAAATAGTGCTAGATCTGAAAGACTGCTTTTACTATACCACTCCATCCCCAAGATTGTAAGAGATTTGCTTTTAGTATTCCTAGCCCGAACTTCCAGGAGCCTATGAAAATATATCAATGGCGAGTCCTTCCCCAAGGTATGGCTAATAGCCCCACCTTGTGTCAGAAGTTTGTTAGTGAAGCAATTGATAACACCAAAAAACAGTTCCCTTCTGTGTATATCATTCATTATATGGATGACATCTTATTGGCTTGTAAGAAAGAAGGAATGTTGTTAGCTTGCTTTGTAGATATGAAAAAGAATCTTCTGGCCTGGGGTCTTATTATTGCACCTGAGAAAGTACAGAGAAGTGAGCCTTATTCTTACTTGGGATTTCAGTTGTTTGCTCAGTATTTCACTCCACAAAAAATAGAGCTTAGGAAAGATCATCTTAAATCTCTTAATGATTTTCAGAAACTGTTGGGAGATATTAATTGGCTGTGCCCTTCTTTGGGACTAACTACTGGAGATCTTAAACCACTGTTTGAAATTTTAAAAGGAGATTCTGATCCAACCTCGCCGAGGTCTCTTACTGAGCCTGCGTGGCAGGCTCTTTCTAAGGTTGAGGAAGCCATTCAGCAACATCATGTTTCCTTTTTAGATTATTCTAAACCTCTATATGTGTATGTTTTGGACACCAAACATACACGCACAGCGGTGTTATGGCAAGAAGGGCCACTTAGATGGATACACCTCCATGTGGCTGCTCAAAAGAATCTTACTCCTTATTATGAATTTGTGGCCAGTTTAATTCAGGAGAGCCGCTTGGAAGCTCGAAAATATTATGGAAAGGAGCCAGATTCTATTGTTATCCCTTTTACAAAAACACAGATTCAAGGCCTGATGCAGTTTACAAACAGTTTTCCTGTCGCATTGGCTAATTTTGTGGGGACTTTGGATAATCATTATCCCAAGCATAAATTGCTTCAATTTTTTTAACATCATGATCCAATTTTCCCGTCAATAGTATCACATGCTCCTCTTCCTGCTGTACCTAATGCTTTTACTGATGGATCCAACAATGGTGTAGCTGTCTATGTGCTCAATAAAAAGGTCACCAAGAGAGTGCAGACACCTCCAGCCTCAGCTCAGATAGTTGAGCTTCGAGCAGTTCATATGGTATTGCTTGACTTTGCTTCCCAGTCTTTTAATTTATTCTCTGACAGCCATTATGTGGTTCGTGCCATCAGAAATTTAGAAACGGTACCTTTTATTAGCACTAGTAATCCTGTTATTCAGGACCTGTTTCTTCAGATACAGCAGGCCATTCAGCTGCGCTGTAAGAAATTTTACATTGGCCATATCAGAGCTCACTGTAATCTTCCAGGCCCTTTAGCCTCAGGAAATCAAATTGAGGCTCTGCCACTCAGCTCATCGCCTGGACTCAAATAGAAAAGGCACAAAAGGCTCATAGCCTCCACCATCAAAATAGCCAGAGCTTGAGACTGCAGTATAATATAACCAGAGAAGCAGCACGTCAGATAGTAAAACAGTGTCCAGACTGTTCACATCTCCGGCCTGTGCCTCATTATGGAGTCAACCCTCGAAGCTTACGTACTAATGACTTATGGCAAATGGATGTGACTCATATACCTGAATTTGGAAAATTAAAATATGTTCATGTTTCCATTGACACCTTTTCAGGGTTTGTTGTGGCGACAGCTCAGACTGGTGAGGCTACAACCCATGTTATTAGGCATTGTCTTGCTGCTTTCACCATGATTGGAACTCCTAAAAAACTTAAAACAGACAATGGTTCAGGTTATACCAGCAAAAAATTTTCTCTATTTTGCCAGCATTTTTTCGATCAATCATGTTACTGGCATTCCTTACAATCCCCAAGGACAAGGGATTGTTCAGTGCACTCATGGTACATTGAAAGTTAATTTGCATAAAATAAAAAAGGGGGAGTTATATCCCCTAACGCCTCATAATTATCTGTCTCATTCTCTCTTTATTCAAAAATTTTTGAGCTTGGATGCCCATGACAAGAGTGCTGCGGAGCGCTTTTGGCATCCTTCTACTGCCCTACAGGCATTGCTCAAATGGAAAGATCCACTTACGGGCTCTTGGCAAGGCCCAGATCCAGTCCTCATATGGGGACGAGGACATGTATGTGTTTTTCCACAGGATGCAGAAGGCCCCCGGTGGCTGCCAGAATGATTGGTGCGACATGTTGACCCTCTACCTATTGATGACGCTGATAGCCCTCAGCAATGCAGAAGACGGCCAGACGTATTGGGCCTATGTACCTGATCCACCTATCCTCCACCCCGCTGTGTGGGACGGTCCTGAGGTTCCAGTCTATGTTAATGATACCCATGCCTTAGGACTGCCCTCTGATGGGCACATGAAACAGCAACTGGAGAAGAATTTCACTTATAATGGTATAGGAACAGGTTTGCCTATTTGTATTGCAAAAAATAGGTCAACATCTGGGTGCTTGCATGGTTCTCCTGTCACTATGCACATTAATGACTCTTTAGTTGGATGGACTGTTCGCCTTAATATGCTAGGCGACTGGTCCGGGCAATGCAAGATAAATCTGCCCGTCCCTCCATCACATCCATCTTGCAATAAAAGATTGAAATTAAATATTGAGACTGTCCCATGGAGAGACTGTCCTGGCAATGATCCTGTTCGTTATGACATCCCTGGAACAGGCAGATACATCGTTGACTGGTCGAGAAGTAACCGGTCCGGATGGGCCCGAGAACTGACTTCTGGATTTTGGAATTCTGACACACAATATCAGCAAAATTCATTATGGAGACTTATGGGAGTAATGGATGAGGTTGTTCAAATAGTTGAGTTCTGTAAATCAGGCACTCCCTGCAGTCATGTGAGTGTCTTGAAAGATGGGACTAGAGATTGGACTACTGTTGCTAAGTCTGTTAATATATCTGCTTGTGTTCCTTCCCCTTATGCACTCTTGATTGGAAATGTTAATGTACATTTTATAGGAAATCAATTTAAGGTATCCTGTAGTAATTGTTCTTTAGCAAATTGTATTTCTTGGGTACAATTGGGAACTCATGTTATGATACTTAAACAACCATCTTTTGTTATGTTTCCTGTTAATATTTCTGGGCCTTGGTATGTTGAAAGAAGTTTGAAGATTTTTAAAGAAATCGAGTATGCTTTGAGTAGACAAAAGCGGTTTATTGGACTTCTACTTGCAGGAATTATGGCTTTGGTTACTATAATCGCAACTGCTGCTACAGCAGCTGTGGCTCTTTCTCAGACTATTCAAAATGCTCATTATGTTAATACTCTTTCAAAAAATGTTACTTTAGCTTATGGATCCAAGAAGCTATTGATGAGAAATTAGAGCAAAAAGTGAATGCCCTTTATGATACAGTTCAGTATATGGGAGATGTGATTCAGGGTATGAAAGTTAAATCTCATTCAGAATGTCATTCAGAATATCATTGGATATGTGTTACTTCTAAAAAATATAATAATAGTCAATATGATTGGAATCGGATTCGTTTACATCTTCAAGGAATTTGGCATGATGCAAATATATCTTTAGACATGTTTCGGCTTCATGATGAAATTCAAAGTATGAGAGAAGCTGAACCCTTGAAATTTGATGCAGCTCAGGCTGCTTCTGAGTTTGTTGATGTTCTTAGGAGTGTTTTGCCCTCTATGCCTTATATTACCCATTCTGTTATGATATTTCTTACATTGGGCATCTGTGTCTGTTTGGTTCTGTGCCTACTCCCCATCCTCATTAGATGTTTCATCAGCAGGATGTTAGACTTACGAGCTGACATCCATCAGCTTGAGCTTAAGGCAAAGCCTTAAGCCTCTCACCCCTGTGCATTTTGAGGGACGGTTTAGTCAACGGTGGGTAAATACTTGGGAGCCGCTTCAACACCTAAGTCAGGGCTTATATGATGGAATATGAGTACCAAAGACGGGTAAGTTGAGGCACGCGTCCTGGGACTCCTAAGACAGGCACCGTCACCTCGCCATCCTGGTCGGATGGATTTTGTTACTATAAAATAAAAAGGGGGAGATGTGGGGAGCCATGGTTACAGGTGACTCTGAGCTTTACAGAATGGCTTGGTTTATGCTTAACCTGTTTCTGCCCCTAAGGCAATGTCTTTGCCGGTGCCTGGAGGGTGCTTAGAAGCTACTAAGGAATGTGGTGGGAGCGGCCAGTTCCCGGACATAGAAGACTGATGGCTATCAGGGTAATTGATAGGATAATTACTTTTGGGAGTTTCAGTGATTTTGTATCCTCTATGTAAAAGTTAGAAATTTACATTTGCTAAGGTAATGCATACGTTCTTTGTTAAGTTGCACGTACTCAAACTGCATATATTGGTGAAGAAGAATAAACTCGAGGCTTCAGCATCACTGAAGACCTGCAGCATTAACATTTGTGTGAGTGTCTTTTATTTCATTCCCACTCCCCCATTTAGGTTCTGATCGACTTGTGGCAGCTGGCTCGCCACAGCTAAGGACCACAAATAGGTGGCAGGACCAAATTTGGACACTTCTAGAAAAATAGAGAACAACCAGAAAACCCAGGCAACCCTCAAAATCACCATGTAATTATCACAAAATATTTGGTTGTTCAAGACACACACACAACACACTATGTCAAGGTTTCTGTCATGATCAGCAGGAGCTCTCTGCACCTCAAGGGGCAAACAGGACCACATGGGGATGACAGGAGCAGAACCAGGCACTCAGTCCATACATTCTGTACAGCATCATTTCCCTTAGGAAAACTAGTAGATCCTGAAGTCATTACCAGTGCTACTGGATCTCAACAGCATCACGAGGTTCTCATAGAACAATCAAAAAGTGTACACTCCAGAGCACCACAGTCCATTCAGGACAACTTACGGAGCTCTCAGGATGCACAGGGTTTCATCAGTATTAAAAGTTGCTCAGTACCTCCAAGTGGCGATCACAACCGCCTGGGTGCCCTTAATATGACTAGAGGTCACTGAACCAGTAGTGGAAATCACAAATACCAGGGCACATTATGAGCAGCTGAGGGCATCCACGAACACCATGGAGTTCCACGGCTTACTACATGTCAAAACAGAACAAATATGATGTGCTAAGGGCCAATGGGGAACTAGCAGCAACACAGAAATAGGTAGAGGGAACAGGGTCCATAGACTAAAAGTGTTTGGTGCTAAAGATAACAAAGCACTATAAGGACTTCAAGGGGTTTGTCAGGAAAACCAAACAGTGCAGCAAGGCCACCATGTATATACCATGCATCAATCAGGAATTAAAGAATATTCAGGCTGCATATAGCACAAACAGTAGAAACTCAGAACCACCGTGTTGCATTCAGGACTGCTACATACTTTTCAGGATAACTATAAAAACTTGGGAAATCAAAAAATGTTCACTGATGCCAGCACACTGTTGGAGTCACCAGAAAGTACATGGGTAATAGGATGCTCAAACTCTTTGAAATCTACAGGACCACTCAGAGACCTGTGATGTCCACCAGTGTGTACTTATAAATATACAGTGATATCATGGACCCAGAAATGTCACTCCAATATACGAGTCCCATTAATAGATCCTCAGTTACCACAAAAATATATGCAAGAGAATCAGTGCTCTCTCAGGTATGTTCAAGTGCTTTGTATAAACATGTGCCATTAGTTCAACATGGCTGCTCTCCGAATGACAGAGATTGCTGTCAGAATGACCAGGATGCATCAATGAATATTACAGTACTGTCAAACTTTTCATGGAACTATCAGGAATTTCGGGAGCCTTATAGGAACATCATACAATTTTAGGATTTCCAGGGGGCACCAATTAATACTTGTCATCCGTTAGTACCAATATGGGAAAACTAGGGAACACGAGAATGTGTTCACATGTATCAGGATGCTATCGGGAGATGCACAGGGCTATCTCACCTAACAGGATGACTCACAACCTCCATGGTGAACTCAGAACAACAAGAGAGCACTGAGGAGTGATGTGGTGTAAACACACAGACACACACACACACACAAAAACACAACAACCAAAAAAAATTTTTCATGCAAAAGCAGCAAGGATTGTTGAATAGGAGCATGAAGCAACCAGGAAAATCTGGGATCTGTCATGAATACCAGAAAAGACTCAGGAACAGCCAAGAACACTCAGGAAAACAAGGAGTACTGAGGACAACTAATAGGTGCTAAGGAAAAATGGCAAGAAACAGGACAACCAAAAGGCACTCATGGAAAACATGATCTATGAAGATAATGCAGGAAGGCTGACGATAACCAGAATTTCCCAGAACCACCCAGGATCAGACAGGAAACAGAAAACTACCAGGTTGACCGGAGACAATCACAGGGAAAAGGACTATATCTGAAGCATAGCATTGGTGCACAAGAACAAATGGTTTTCAAAGATTACAAAAGTTCACAGTGGACTAACAAAAGATTCCTGGGAGAACTAGGTTTTCTCAGGAACAACAGGGTGCTATCTGTTCCACAAGACTGCATTCAGAAAAATCAAGGTATAATTAGAACAATCATTTCCCCCTAAGAACCAGGTTTTGATATGGATTAAAAGGCAAACAGGAGGTATTTTTATGGAACACAGGACCACCACTGTCAATTGTACACTAAATACAATGCATTCAAAATCACTAGTGTTTTATTGAGATTACTCAGACACTCAGTACTAACAGGTGGCACTCAGGACAACCAGAGATATGTGAGGACAACCATGAGGCACTTAGGAACACCAACTGATAGGGATACTCATGCCATGCAGCAAAACACACCACCAGGAGCAATCATTCACGATGACCAGGACACTAGGAATATCACGAAAGTTCACTGACAACAAACTGGTAGAACACAGAACCAGTAGGGAATAACAGTGAAACACAAAGTATGCTCAGAACAATGATTGGTCTCTCTTAACATGAGGTGGACCTCATGAATCAAAAAGCACACAAGGAAACCCAACTGCCCAGTGGGCAATTAGTATTCCTTAGGATAAGTAGGCCATATTCAAGATCACTCAGGGGCAATGACATAATAGAAATGGCGGCATGAGGTGAGACTCTTGAAATCTCCCCTGGAATGTACAACAAATTGAACAGCTATAAATCCACTGCACAGGACACCCTGTGCAGCAGACAGGCAAGACTAAGAGACATGCAACAGAACTCATCTAAAGGTGGACAAATCGGGCGAGTTGAGGAGGAGAGAAGTTGGAAGAGTGGAGACATATGACCACCATGGATTATAGGACGGACACCAACTAGAGCTCGAAGCTCAGAGCGCTCTGAAATCTGGAGCTAAAACAGCCAGGGACCAGGGAGAATTTGTACTCCCTTTATTACCCACAGTCCTGCCTGAGGAAATCAGCATGTAACATCCCTGAATCCAAAGTTCACGTTAGAGACCTGGGAGCAAAGACTAAGCGAAGAAGGGTGAAAATGACAGATAAGTATTTCCTGCCAAGCAGAGGGTGAAAGGCATAAGCATAGAGCCTAGCCAACTCTTCCTTACCCTCCCAATGTTCGCCCCACCCCAACTGTGACTGCCAGAAGTGGAACAATAAGAGTACCAAATCAAAAGAACAGATGTTTGTAGTTCTGAGAACTGCGGCCTGCAAGGTTAATATTCACAGTTCAACCAGTTCCAGTGAAGGGTAGAGAGCCTTGTATGCAGGACTGGCACGTGTTGTTAGTGGATGCCATAGCTCAGAGACACCTCTCACAACCCACACTGCCCCTGCTTCCACCAATCAGGGCAGGTTCCTGCAGGAGTGAACACAGACACGGAAACACACAGGTCCTGAATCTGGTGCAGGAAGAGCTTTGGAACTTCACAAGCTCTCCACATCCCACAACGATGTGGTACGCTGATACCCAGGTGACCTTCTTACAGAGGAGAAACCTACTTTCCAAGGAATGCCGCCATTAAGTGAGAAGCAGGAACAGTGCAGAGAAAATATACCACTATGGTGTGAGAGAGAGAATGAAAGAGTGCAATCAGAGAGAAAATAAAGCATTCTACCAGCACCAAGTGTAAAACAAAGGAAGGACCTCATCCTACAGACATGTTGCAATAAACATGCCTATAGATGCCTAGGTAGAGAAATTATAATTCACTAATTTCCATTAATAATGAAGATAACAGGACAGTTCAGAAAGGGGGAAAAAAAAAAACATCTCCAGAAAATAAACTTAAAGACATGGAAATAAGTGACTTAACTGACAGAGAATTTCAGCAAGCAGTTCTGGAAAAAAATTAAAAAGTCCATTGAATTCTTATATACAAATAATGAAAACCCCAAAATATAAACAAACAAACAACAACAACAACAATTTTGCAATGGCAAGAAAAAATAATAAAATATCTAGGAATAAACTTAACCAAGAATGCAAACTACCTATACAATGATAACTGTACGACATCCTTAGGATAAATCAAAGACATAAATAAATGTAAAGATATTCCATGTTCATGGATTGGAAGAATCAGCATAGTTTAAATGGCCATGTTATCCAAAGCAATATAGAGATTTAATGCAATCTCCATTAAAATCCCAATGGCATTTTGTAAAGAAATAGAACAAAAAATCATCAGATTTATGGAACAACAAAAGACCCTGAATAACATAGAAGTCCTAACAAAAAAGTACAATGCTAGAGGTATCACACTCCCTGACTTCAGGTTGTATACAGGGCAACGATAATCAAAACAGTACAACTTTGACAGAAAAAAAGTAGACACCAACCAAGGAATAGAATGGAGAACCCAGGAAAAACAACAACAACAACAACAACAACAAAAAACAACAAACATATAAATATAAAGAGATTAAACAGATAATTTTTGATAAATAAGCCAAAAGTATTCAATGAAGGACACACCATCTTCAAAAAATGTTCAACAATACTAATAACCACAGAAATGCAAATAAAAACACAATGAGATCATATCTCGCACTGGTTAGAATGGCTGTCATCAACAAGACAAATACTAACAAGTGTTGGAGAGTCTGTGAATAAAAAGGAACACTTTTACACTGTTGGTGGGAATGTAGATTGGTTCAACCATTATGGAAGGCAGTATAGAGTTTCCTGAAAATATTAAGAATAGAATTACAACATGACCCAGCAATCCCTTCCTGGGTACCTACCCCCAAAACCTGAAAATGTTTATCTATAAAGATATATGTGCTCTGATGTTCATTGTAGGTTTCCTTACAGTATCCAAGATATGGAGACAACAAAAGTGGCCTTCAGTACATGTTTGGATAAAGAAGATGTGGTATATATACACAATGGAACTCTTCTGCCACAGGAAAGTTAAAATTGTGCCATTTCCACAAATATAGATGGATCCGGATATTATAATTCTTTTTTTTTAAATTTATTTTGGTGACGATTGATATTATAATTCTAAGTGAATAAGTCTGACAGAAAAAGTTGAGAAGCATATGATTTCCCTGATATGTGGTATATAAAACAGAAACAACAAAGGTACAAGATAAAAAAAAAAGAAACAAAAATTCATAGACACAGGCCATAGTTTAGTTGGTTCCAGAGTGTAACCTGAGAGGGGTATAGTAGAAGAAGGTAAAAGGAATCAAATATACGGTGATGGAAGAAGTGACTCTGGGTGGTGAAAAACAATGTGATGTATAGATGATATAACAGAAATGCACACTTGAAACATATGTATCTTTACTAAAACTTGTCATCCCAATAAACTTTAATTAAAATAATACAACGAAATAAAATAAAACCTCACAGGAGTTTTTTGGATAAGGAGGGATAGAGGTGGACACCGGATAACACTCAGGATAGCTGAGTACCACCCAGGATACTGTAGATGTACTAAAGTCCAGCAGCACACAACCGGGTCGAGGGCACTCAAGATTACCAGGGACATTCTGGACTATTAGAAATCTTTCAAACCCACATGAGCATTATTAGAACAATGAGAACATCCCTTTGACACATTGTCAGCTCTCAAAAACACCAGGGCAATATAAAAATATCCAGGGGACTCTTGTTATTACCAGTGAGATATCAGGGAAATGAAAATAAACTCACGGCCACCAAAGTTCATTTAAAAATACAAAGGAATTTAGAAACACAAGGAGGCACTAAGGAACTCCAAAAGTCATACAGGATAGCTGTGGCAAAATTAGTACATGAAAGGTAGTTTCAGTATTAAATGTGCATTCATGCCATCAAGAGATGGGGAAGACCCATCATAATGTGTTCAATATCCAAAATTCTCTCAGGAATATGAAGGCAATCTTAAGAAACTTTAGAGCACTCAGGGCCTTTCAAATTCAACTTTATTCTATGAAAATTAATAAACAATGACTTTAGCAAAACTGAAAGGCATCAAATGTTAGGGGACACTCTAGAAATGGAGAAAATGTTCAAGTATACAAGTGGCCATTCAGGATGACCAGAGTACACTGAGGGTGATGAGAAGCCAATAGGGACAACCAGGGCACTCAGGACTACTAGAGGTGTGTCAAAATCCCCTAGGTGCTTGGTAAAAACAAGTGGAACTCAGGATCTCCTGAGTACGCTTAGACTTGAATGAGGTCAGAACCAGCAGGTGTGCTCACAAATCCAGGGTCTACTCAGGAGCAGTGCGGGACACTTGGAACACCAAGGAATGGCCAGAATCACCAGGAGTCACAGAAGACCTCTGTAAAATTTTGGAGAAAACCAAAATATTATCAGGAATTCTAGAATTGGCCCAAGGCTAGATAGGGTTGCTCAGCAAAACAAAGAGTCCCACAGTACAACCAGGGATCTATGAGAACCACAGGGACCTATCTGCAAAACCAGGCGAGTGCTCAATGACACCTCATTGAGCCCAGCAAATCTTGGATCTCTCAGGTTCTAAAGGCTCACCCAGAGCTCCTTGGTGGCTATTGAAACCACATAAGGGCATTAAGCCAACCAGCAGCCTATCAGCACTACCACAAGCCTTCCAGGCAAAGCAGGGAAGTCCCAGGTTACCTAGAGTAGCTCATAAAAAGCAGTACATGTTCAAAAGTAACCTGTGACATAGGACCACCAGGGTGCTCATGACACTAAGGAGATGTCCAGGACTACTAGATGTTCAGAGTCACTTGAAAATTTACAGGACCATTCTCACATTAACAGGATACCTCAGGATATTTTGGGTGTTCCCTTGACATTCAGGAACACTATGATGAGCTGAGGCCCATCCAGCAGTTATCAGGAAATCCAGTGTCCACTCAGGACCACCGTTGACATATAAAAACTTTGAGAGTAAACTCTTGATCATGTGGAGGTGCCCCCCACTAAAAAACAAAAACAAAACCCAAAAAACAAAACAGTGTTCTATAAGGATTGCATGGCACTGAGGATCACCAGGACACTATTAAAACCTCCAAGGTTGTCAAGTTCACAGAGGGTGACCGTCAACACTAGAGAATACATAGGACACATCTAAAAGCAACACAAGTACAACTTCCTAACGAATAGACACACACTACAGAAAACCTGGCCACACTCAGGACAATCGGAAGGCATCTGAAACCAATAGGATATTGTCAGGTACACCAGAAACAGACAAGAACATGATGAGACACTATGGCATACTGGGGGCACCTTGGACTACCAGCCAGTTTTCATGACCACAGAAAGAACTAAGGATCTTCAGTGGATTGTAATGACCACGACAAATGTTCTGAACAAAAGGGCACTTGTCACAATCAGTTAGCCACCAGTTCTCTCAGGTGCACCAGTCTGTCAGGAAACTGATAATACTGGCAGAATTCCCTCAGAAAGAGAATGAGAATCTGAAAAGAGGCATAATGCTATAATGACTGCCAGGGCACTTAAAACAATCACAATGTCCTCAGGAAAATGAGGATATTCTAAGGACAACCAGGGACATATCAGCATCAAGACAACCTCCAGGACATCACTAAACAGCTATGACAACTTCCGGGAGGCCTTAAAAAAATACGAGGTTTATCTGAATATTTGCATGAACCCCTGAAGTCTTTCTTCCACCACAAGCCATGAGGACCAAAGGGGTCTCAGCATCACCGGGCACTATTGATGATGTCCCAGGTACTATTTGCAATTCATGGGGCTCTCAGGGACAGAATCGGTGCTCAAAGCCAGCACTGCGAAGCCTGTAACAACAGGAAAAGTTCAGGATAATAAAGGTTCATCCCCTATACACAGGAGGCATCATCTCCAGGAAAGAGCATTCAGTAAACAGCACTGTTTACTTATAAGGCACATTATGCATACAAGGGCAAACAGCAGGCACTCAAGAACGCCAGAGTCATTCACATTCATGAGGGAACCATCAGGACTAGGATACAGTGCTACAAAATACCAGGGAACACTTAAACTCCAAAGGCTTGTCAGAAGACCAAAGCACCCAGAGCACAAACATATTCTCATGAGTATCAGGGGACTATATTGAGTATAGAATGACTCACAATCATTAGGAAGCACTTATAATGTTTGCTTGGTTGCTTATTTACTAGTTCCATTTCCAATAGAAGGACTTCTAGCACCACCAGTAGGAAAAGGCCACTGGCCAGAGGACAGTGAGCCCAGGCCAGCTCTGGCTCCCAGAGTCTCCTCCTGGACCTACACATGACCCTCATCCACCCAACCCCACAGCCTGGACCTGGTCCTACCCCAAATCCATCTTGACCACATCTTTTGCCTCCTTAATTTCCAACTCAGCCCCCACAAAGTCCTGGGTCACCTCATCTACAACCTGCATGATATAATTAACTCCTGGCACTACTAAACACCTGGATTCCAAGGTCCAGTGAATGTGGCTACCACATTCACTCAATAGACTGCCAGGAGTAACAGCAGAAAATCTGGTGCTAGAAAGCCAGGTTTCCATTCCCTCTCTGTGGACCTCAGGCAGAGCAGGTCAAAGCATCCTGTCCAGTGCCAATGCGTCCCAACACCCTCAACATGTGAGTGATGGGTCATATGCCTCTGACACCGTATCCTGAGGAGAACCTCGTCATATAGTTTTCCTGGCAGGGTAGCACAGGAACTAGCGAATGTGTCTCTTGAAGCCTCCTACCTCTGAGACAGGCTGTTGGGCAGTGAGTCATTAAGTGTGCTAAAACTAACCGGACAACGTGAGGGACATAAGACAGTACAGCAGGGTCAGAGAGGATCGCCCAGGATCCAGTTTATACTCAACAGGGAAGGACTTCTCAGGCACACAGGGCAATGCTCCAGGCCCACCTGCAGGATTAATTCCAATCGGCCCACATGGATTACAATGCTTTCTTCACCACCGCTGTCCACGCCGGAAGGAGCAGGCTCGGTCCTTGCCACCAATCCCCTCCTGCCTATACCCCCTTCCCTCAAAGTCATGTAACCCCTGCTCTATCTACTCCAGGGATTCAGCCCTCCTGTGGAATGGGGAACTGTAAGTGCAAAGAACCGACCATAAATCAAAGATTCCTGTGCAGGTGAAAGTTGCTCAGCATGGCTACCCTTCAGCCCCAGAGACCCTCACTGCAGTGTCTCCTGCAGGGATACACCCTCCTCTGGGGCATCACAATAATTGCCGGTACCTTCCTGAAGTTCCTGAACGAGGGCAGAATTCCTTAGCCTATCGGTGATATAGACTGAGTAATGTCATTCCCTATATCCAGGTCACTATGGGAAGAAACACTCAAGGTCCACAGCTTGGCAGAAGCATTTCAGCCCGACCCAGCTCTTCTTAACATTGTCCCTTTGTGTTTCACCATCACAGATGAGACCTGGGGGACACAAATAATTTCCCATGAGGACATATCTTCTGCGGGGCAGCCACATGTCCCTAGCAGGCCTCCTTTTCCCCAGTTACCAGAGCGAGCAGACCAGCTGTGTCACTAATGGATGGACACATGACTCACATTCCTTGTCCCTCAGTCCATACCTAAAGGAGGACAGATTGAGCGTGTGGCAGCATGGTGCAGAGATAACATCACACCTTTACCGCACACTGTCTTAAATGCTCCCTGTGGCACAGGTCGAGTGCCAGTAAACTGTCAATATTTCCATCGGACACTCCAACGGTTTGTGACCCCTAACTCAGAAAGTCACCTGTCTTGTGTAGTGTCAGTGTGTGGCCAAGAGAAAGTGTATACGCAAAGCTGCCTAAACCACCGGGACTAGGAAATGCAGGGTCACAGGCTACATTTAGGCCCTGTTCACCAGGACTGTGCCCTTCACACAGGTCATGGCGTCATCCATTTCAGCATCCTGTCTTTTTCCCTCCTCATCCCAACCCCAAAGTCTGTGTCCAGTAGGAAAGAACCACAGACTTTCAGGAATCGTGCCTCCTGATGTACTCTTGTCTCTACTTCCAAAAGTCTGCCTCTGCAACTCCACACAGTGCATTCCACAGGCTACAGATCCTACTCCAGCCCTGGAATCGCTCTGCTCATTATACCCACATGGACCCTCATACAGACAACACAGGGATGGCAGCACTGCTCAACTTATTTATGTCTCTTCCAGTGTCAGTCCAGATAGCTGGTGCAAAAACTTGGAATCTTCCACAGGAGATCGATTCCTCATGTCTGTGCTGTGCGAAAAACAAAGGTGATTTATTGTGCAATCTCTAACATGTAGGTCTTGTTTTTCTCAGCCAAATTTCATGTCTTGCCCTGTGCTTCTCAGGATCTGTAGAGCCCCCAACACGTACACAGGAAAAGCAGGCACACACCAACATGAGTAAACCCATGGAATTCGATGAGGGACCATGTGAGCTACCACCAATTGGGACTGTGGGTCAAACGCCTTCCCCCTTAAAATTCCATTACATTCCACACATCAGGTTTTAAATATAGAGATGTAGATATCCTGTTGGCATTATCAAGATCACGGGTTTGGCTGTGGGGGCCTCATTGGTGTGTGTAAAATTTCAAAGGGACTTGCATTATCTGCATTGAAAAGGGATAGGACAAGATAGGCAGGGTCTCTGCCTCGATGTCACAGAAGGGCATCCAGGGAACTCAAGCTGAAGCACCTGCAGGAGTCCTGATGGATGGCCTGTAATGCCAGGGCGGTCACTTGGGAAGTGCAGTCAAGCACATTCCTTCCCTCCTGGTGTCCTTGGGCATTCTCATGAAAGCTGAGGTGTGTTGAAGTGTCTCGCTTCCACATACCCTCTGTGCACTGAGGCCCCCCACGGTTTGTGGCAAGCCTCTCCCACACTCCCAGTGGGAACCTCGTGTGGCTCCCATTCTCCTCTGAGCCTCGGTTTCCCCTTTCCTTTCTGCAATGAGATTCCACCTTTCCTTTCTGCAATGAGATTCCTCAGTGCCCCACACTGCAAAGCCCATGGGCTCCTCACCAACACAGGTTCCTGTCAGGCCTCTCCTCTGTCGCCTGCATCCCTCAGTTAGTACTGCACAGGACCAGACCACAGGTCCTCACTGATGATCTGACAGAGGAAACAGGGCAGGCAGCTCAGGGCAGGGCCTAGACCCCTTCCACATACGTCTAACATCGGTCAGCATCATTTCTATCCATGGTCAGAGGGCTAGTACCTCAGCGAACCTGCTAGACTCTGGGAAGTTGTGGTCAGACAACCAGTTGAAGAAGATAAGTTACACGGTGTCATGCTGGTGACTGCTGCATCCACGTTCATATTCCCAGAACCACCAAACTAGTGTGGAATATGATGCCCTCTACCCTGGAGGAAAAGAAGAGAAACACAAGGGACACACTGGCCCAGCATCTTTGCCTAGAAATATTGTGCCAAACCTGTACCCATCATGAGCACCACCACTTACCCGCTAAACTAACGTGATGCTCCTTGACAATCACTTCATGTGGAAATAGGGGTTACTGTGAAAGGGAAACTTCAACTGACTGATACCTGAGGTGTCTCAATTCCTGTACCTGCAAAGTCTGAGAGATCAAAAAAAGGGGCATGTCTCCTAAATTGCTGAGCTTGTGTGGTGGCAGGACTCTGGACTTTCTCCAAATCACACCACCCCATCCGGGCACCCCAGCCCTGCTCCCACCACTGCCAACCCAGGCACATAATCGCACCTCCAAATTGATCATGAAGCTAAGCATATCTTCATCTTGACCACTGATCAAGGCTGACAAGAGGGGCAGGTTCAGAACCCGTGTTCTCGTCAAGGAGTCTTCATGCTGTGGAAGGCAGAGGCAACAGCAGCCGAGCCAGTCTGGGATAGAGGCGGTACCACAATGGCACATGGCAGGATGCTAGGCAGTGCCACCCACCCAATCCCTCAGCCCCTGCTTTTCATTCTACGTGCGTAGGACTGTGGTATCCCAGGGTGCGGGTTCATCTGATGCTGCCTGTGATGTCATGAGGTGGGTGTGCTTGCTGATTTAACCCTGTTCTGCACCTGACTTGTGTGTACCCGTGCTCAAAAAGCACTGCTTATGATGTCTGACTCCTGTCTCCAGGTTCCCCGTGGGGGGGTGTGTTTGTTCCCATGAAGCTGTGTCCACACACAGCCTCTTAAGATACCTGCGTGAGGAAGGGAGCTCTGGTGCACTCAGACCTTGCCCTGTGATTGCGTTTGTGTGTGTGAGAGGGGTTGGCGGTGGGGATTTGCATGGAGCCTTTGTGGTAGCAGTGCTGTAGTTCACTCTTCAGCTCATCTAGCAGAGTGGTGTCTTGGGAAGGACAGCAGGATTACACCCCTTAACCCCCCACATGCAACACCTATGCTTTGGCGCTCGGCTGTGGAATAACTACCTGCACACAGAGTGCTTGGGAGGAGTGTCTGGGCTCCATTTCTGCTGGGATTGCCCAGGACACTGTATCCTTGAAATGTCTGCAGTGTGTCAGGTAGCCCCCATAACAAGTTGCCCGTGCACACTCCCTGGGGCCGATTGTGACTTGGTCCAGGGAAGTGTGCACAGGCAACCTGTGTGTCGAAAGGACTGACCCATAATTTCTGCTCAGATGTCTTGAGGACTCTCCTGGTCCTCCTACACATGACCCTAAGATGTGCCTTTGGGGCACCCAGGCCCTTCCCTCAGCCCTTACTGGGCTTCCACCTGGCCCTTGTCTTTTCTGCCTGTCGTGGCTGTCTTCCGTTCAGCAGCATACCCCAGGAGTCACCCATGAGGATACGGCTTTGGCCCAGAAGCCATGGATGCACTGGATGATGTTCCTTCTGTGCTCCAGATGCGGCTGCCTGCTCTGACAGATCTTGCGCCTCAGCCAATAGTAGGCGCTACTGTGATGGCTGTCTCAACACTCAGCTGTAACTGAAGGGCCTGCAGCAGCTCCAGAGGGGACTGCGGGCTGTACCCAGACCGCCGACGTGGTGCCGGCAGGGCCAGCCCAGGCTTGTCCTTCCACACTGGGGCGTGTGACTCCTCCTCACGCTATCCTTCTTTATGTCGTCACTAAGCTCCTTACACATTCTTATCATTAGTGTTCTGAACTCTGTTTCTGATAGGTTGGTTACCTCTATTTCATTTGGTTCCAATTTTGGAGGTTTCTTCTGTTCTTTTATTTGGGACATGTTTCTTTGTTACCCCATGTTGGCTGCCTCTGTGATTGCTCCGATGTATTAGGTAGATTCCCCACGGTTCTTGTTTTCCCTGGGATATCTTATGTAGTATGTGTCCTTTACATTTTACTTGCACCAGTTCCTTCTTCTCCTGTGTGTGTGCTCCTTAGGTGACTCTTGTGTTGTATATATTGTCCTGCTAAAGTTGATCTTTAATTGTTTTTGGCTTGTAAGTCGGTGGGATTGACTCCTACGTTAACTAGTTGTGAGACTTGGTTCTGCCCACAGTGGATGTTCTGCTGTGAGAGGGTTGACCGCTAAAATGAGGCTTGGCCCCTATGGATGTTTGTGCCTGTAGAGAATTCCCCATGGGTCTGTCATTTGTAGGTCAAACCCAGTAATACCCTGGTTTGGTCTGGAGTTGGCTTCTGAGTGTGTTGAAGCTCATACCTCTTGAGCTGGGCCCTGTTGTAGGACAATTCGATAGCAAAGCAAACCACCAAGTGCAACAACAACAAATAAAAACAAAAACAAAAAACAAATACTCTCACATGTAAAAACAAACGATAACCCACACACAATAAAGGCAAAAGTAGCAAACATACCAAAACAAAACAAAACAGAAAAACAGCATCAGTCTTGGCTTAAGCCCACCAAGTAATCTTTAGGTTGTCCTCTGCTGTACCAAAGAGTCCATCGTGTTTTGTGCAGGTAGAGCCAGTCACTTGGTGCCCAGAATGATCCTGGGACTGTAGTTTTAGATGAGTGTGGCTCTGGGGTGTGGCTAGTAGTTTTTACAAAGTTAGTGCAGTTTCTGCTCTTGCCTGCACATATGCGCACTGAGAGTAACACAACCGGCTGTGCCCAGGTCTCCTGATTCTTAGGGCACTTTCTCCGTGTGTGTGTGTGTGTGTGTGTGTGTGTGTGTGTGTGTGTGTGTGTGTGTGTGGTGGGAGATTTCTGAGCTACTGAAAGCCCAGAGCTGCATCTGCCACCTACTGCTGACCCCTGGGAGTGTATCTGCAGTTTAATTGCCCTGCCCCAGGCAGGCCAGAAAAGTTGGGGGATGGAGATGGAGGAGTCTTCTCTCTCCCAACCCAGCAGTGTCATACTCTTCTCACAGGCAAGAAAGGGTGGGGGCTGGGGATGGAGGAATCGTCTCTCTCCCAGCCCAATAATGTCACACTCTTCCAAGCGTCTTCCTTGGGTCAGAAATGCAAGCCAGGGATTCCCAGATTGTTAGTGCTATGGATCCTCTGTAATCTGACACTACTCCACAGTTCAGGGGCCAACTTGAGTCTGGAAGGGTAGGATTGGGAGAGTGAGGGGGAGGGGCCCAGGTATGGAGTTCATGTCCTTGTCCAAACTAGAGCCCAGCTGGCGGTCCTTAGCTGAGGTTACTGCCTCAAATACTGGATATGCTGCTCTCTCGGCAGGAGAGATCAGCTTGAGATGCAGGGATATCCTCCCTGTGCCCCTCAGACTTTCATAGAGTGATTCGTCCACACTGGCCCTCTCCATGGCACCACTGGAAACATCAAATAGATTTGTGCAGAGCTTTTTTATGACTACCTTTCTCTTCATTCAGTCTCACAGTCACTACCACCGCTGATCTTCTTAGCCAGGTCTTCACAACCTATTTTCCTATATACGCACTCCTATTCTCAACTGGGACCTTGTACCTTGTCACACACTTCTAAAGTGCCCAGCAGGACTAGGCCTCAAGAACATGCTATCGCCCTGTAGAGGCAGTAGGCCAAATACAAATCCCCCTGTAAATGTTTGTTAAAACATTCATCATAAAGAGCAGATCCTGCTTATCTTGCCCTATCCTTTTCTCTACGTATAATGCAAGGACGCTTGAAATCTCACATACATGCAGGAGGCCCTCACAAAGGCAACAGGTATTGACATCTCTGTATTTAAAACCCTGGGTGTAAATGTAATGTGATTTCAAGAGCAAGGCATTCTGCCCACTGAGTCCACCTCTGGGTCCTTCACGTTGTTGCACATTGACTTCCATGGATTTACTCATGTGGGTGTGTGCCTGCTTGTCGTGTGTATGTGTTGGGGGCACTATAGATCCTGAGAGGAAGAGGGCCGATCATGAAATTTGGCCAAGTAGAACAAGAGCTAGAAGTGTCTGTCGATGGGAGAGATGGCACAATGGGTCCACTTGGTTCTTTTGCACAGGACAGACACGAGGAATGGATCTGCTGTGGAAGTTTGAGGTTTGCACCAGCTATCTGGAGTGACACTGAAAGAGAAATAAGGAAGCTTAGCAGTGCTGTTGTATGTTTTGTGTATGATGGATTACGTGGGCTTAATGAACAGACTGCCTCCAGGGGTGGTGTAGGATCTGCAGCCTGTGGAATGAGCTGTGTAAGTGGCAGAGGCAGGCTTCTGGAAGTGGAAACGAGAGTACAGCAGGAAATGCAATTCCTGAGAGGCTGTGGTTCTTTCTAAAAGGCTACAATCTGTGGGGTTGGTGTTAGGGGGAAGACAAGTTGCTTTAATGATGAAGCCTTATCATGTGTGAAGGTGCCAGACACAGGGCGCAGTACCGATAGTTGTGCAGTGTGAGGTTACCCTTGTACCACGCTGCCAGGGCCTCCACCCATCATCCTGGAGGAAGGGACTGTGGATCAGGGAATGAGAGAGTTTCCTGCATTGGGCCAGTGGTGACACTGCTGGTCTTCTCGCTCCGGTAACTGGGCAAAAGGAGACAAGCCAGGGACAGGTCACTTCCCTGCAGAAGGAATCACCTCATGTGAAATCGCCCATGGTCTAACCTGTGCTGGCAAAATGCAAATGGGCCCAGTCAAGGAGCGTGGAGTCAGGCTGAAATGCTTTTGTCAAGCTGTGCCCCATGAGTTTTTCTTCCCCAGTGGCCTATGTGTAGGGGATTGCGTTACTCAGACTATATCACAGATTGGCTAAGCACTTCTGCCCTTGTCCAGGAATTTATGGAGTTCACCGAAAATTAGTGTGAGTGGTGCCACAAAGGAAGGCATCTCTCCTCAGGAGACACTGCAGTGAGGATAAAAGGGTAGCCATATTGAGGTACTTTCACCTCTGTAGGACGCTTTGATTTTCAGTGGGTTCCTTGCATTTTAGGGTGCCTCAGGCCACAGGAGGGCCGAAGCCCTGGAGTAGATAGAGTAAGGGTATAGTAGATTGAGGGAAAGGGGTGCAGGCAGGAGGGATTTGGTGGCAAGCACGTAGCCTGCTCCTTCCAGAGTTGACAGTGGTGGTGAAGAAAGCACTGTAATTCATGTGAGCGGATAGGGACTTAATGCCACAGCTGGGCTCCAAGGTTTTATCAGTGTGCCTGCGAAGTCTCTCGCTGTTGAGGATAAATTGGATCCTGCGTGAGGCTATCTGTCCCTGCTATAGTGTTTGATGTCCCTCATGCTGTCTGATCACTCTGAGTACACTAAGGATGCACTGCCCAACAGCCTCTCTCAGAGCAGGGAGGCTTTGAGAGCCACTTCCAGCAGTCCCTGTGCTTCCCTGCAAGGAAATCTGTATATCGCTAGCTGCTTGTCAAGGTACAGCCTCAGAGGGTGTATGACCCATCATGTAAATGTAGATGGTGTCAGGAGGCCTTGGTGCTGGACAGGATGGATGGTCCACCTCTGCCTGATGCTCACACTGAAGGAAAGGAACCCTGTCTTTCCAGCACAAAATTTTATGCTAGGGTTACTCTTGGCACTTCTCATATTGAGTCCCTAAAATCTGTCTGCTGGCAAAAGGGAAAGGTTTTCCAGTGATCCTAGGATCAGGTTGCCTTGGCACACGAGTCCAGGCCATGGTGGACTCCAGTAGGAGCCCTGTAGGAGTTCTTTAACAGACTTTACTCTCTGCTCTCCGTGATTGGGAAGGACACACAAATAGTTAATGATGTGGTTTTGTGTAGGATGCGCGTGTCCGCTATCCTTTCCTGAATAGACAATGGCTCATGCACACCAGGATTGGGTGCAGATTCAGCCTGGCTTTGGATGATGGGGAGGGATCAATTTTATTCAGTAGTCCAGCTGGGAAGGAAGTCTGAAACTGCCATAAGTAGAAGTGTGTGCCCTTGATCAGTCTTTGATCCAGCCCTGAGAACGTGGGTGTTGCCACTGTGCCTTGGGAACACAGCTGGGCAGATCTGGAACCCTGTGACAGCAGTTTGAAAACTCATAGGGTGCAATTCTTAGATGTTGTTCCAAGTAAAAGGCACATACAAACTGAAAATTTTCAATAATTACACACAGATACCGGGCTGCATTGCAGGGAAGGTAAATATTGGGATCTTGTTTTGCTGATGGTCAAATGATAGCCCTGCAATGCAGCCCGGTATCTGTGTTTAATTATTGGGCACGGCGACCCAATCACAGACTTCCTAGTCCTTTTAGGTAGCAGGTTCTCCCTGCAAGCATGAGCTTGCACGAGCAGGTAGGCTTCATTTCTCTAAAGGAAATGACTCTGGCGGGTGGTCACTGTCTTTGTCTTACAAAATAGTACTTAAGATGTCCATATGTAATCCTGCATCTGAGCATGCAAATAACATATATAATACATATATATATATATATATATATATATATATATATATATATAATATATACACATATATATGACATATATTTATATATATTATATATTATATAATATTCATATATATAATATATATATAATATGTATAATGTTATTCACATGCTCAGATGCAGGGTTACATATGGACATTTAGGTATTATTTAAATATATATATACACACACACACACACACACACTCACACACACACATCTATGGTGTATTCACCTATGTATGTGTATGCATACACTGAAATGTTATAAAAAACATTTGAACATAGAGCAATTGAGAACTCTGGGACAACAGAGATATGCCTAAGCGTGTCCCTGATGCATTGCCATTTGAAGGCAAACACACTGAAGGAGTGTCTTTGCACCCCTTGGGATAGAACAAAGAGAAAGAAACACTTGTGTCGACAGACCGATGCCATAGACACAGTAGACCAAATGGTCCTAATCAGCATATGCAGGAGAGAAAGAAACCCCAAATGAACCACATTTCCTTATGCTCTTGTCAAGCAAATGAGAAATATTTCCCTGAGGTGACCAATATATGAGAAAAACACCTTGAGGTAATGTTAGGGTGGCTGACTTGTACTCCAGGAGAGTACAACACTACTTTCTTCCATCAAACCTTCGCAGGTCGGCCTTATGAAACCACCATCCTCGGTCTTGCTCTGTGTCACAGCGAACTGGCTGGAAGGATGGGGTCAGACTGAAGAAATCTGTCATCTACGCTGTCCAAAAGCAGGAACCACTTGCCCTAGAAATCGTGTTGTGGGACAATTCGATCCCCTGTCACCGCCACAGGGAAGGTTTGTATCTGCCTGAGCTGCTGACCTGGGAGCAGGAGAGTTCATCCCTGGTGCTCTACCAAGCAATGGTCTCTGTGTTCACCAAGATGAGGAGATCCTGTTCGACTCCTGCCCTCCTGAGTCTCTTAAGACTTGTGCAGTGACAAGGCCAAATTGGAGGGACGTCTGTCAATGTTACTAGAATCTGTCAGTGAAAGAAGGCAGGTGTTCTAGCATGACCCACGATGAAAGGAATTTACAAAGGTGTAACCACACAGAGACTCAGATTATTTCGAGGCAATTGAGCGGTGGTTGCCCAAGACACTCTAGTATGTACTTTATTTGCAAAACCTCTAACTTGCTGTACCTCATAGAAAACCCAAGACTGAGAACATGGGGGAGTGAGAGACACAAAGACAGGGAATCAAAAGAGAAGGACATAGGGATACAAAGAGGTTACGGAAAGACAGTGGAAGAGAGAAGGAAGTAGGCAGTTAAGCAGGGAGGGAGGGAGGGATGGTGGGTGGTGGAGAGGGAGAGAGAGAAACAGTCTGACATAACGAGCTGTTCAATGACGGGCTTATATCCCTTGAGTACAGGAGGTCAACTCTGCAAATATGAAGGCCATAACTCCCCAAGTGCAGTGTCCGTGGCAGTGTCTGCAGTTGGATTCTCAGATATGCCTATCCCAAGGATGTATTGTGCTGTCCAGGTCCTATACCCTGGACTATTTCTAGAGATCTCCCTGTGATCAGCTGCATTAGTGCTACAAGACTGTTGGTAGGAAGCCCTGCCTTGCGCCCAGGCTCTAAGCAGGTGGTGCCCATGTCCATAAAAACACCAAGATGCCAACTTCAGTGGACTTTCTGCAGACTGGTCCTTGTAGAGGGCGGGACTGCACATTGGGAAGGGTGATTGACGGGGTGGTGAGGAAGAAGCCTGGTCCAGAAGCTGGCGGAATGGGGCAAGGTGGATAGGTGGCACTTAGACAGGAAGGGCCAGGGTCTGGAGTCGCCAGATCCTCTTTCTGATTGGTGGAGATGGGGTCAGGTGACTGAGCATGGCTCTGCCATCCTTCCAGCATATTCAGTGCAGGGTGGGCAGCCACATTCCACATGTGCCCTTCCTATCAGAGACCAGCAACCAAGCCTAGAAGCCCAGCTTTAGGATCCTATGATTGCAGCTGACAAATGTCCCTTCAACGTGACACATGTGCTACTGCCTTCTGCATCTTCTCCGCTGCATTTCTCAGGGCGGGGCCATATGGCAAGTGAGGCTGAGTCCCGGCGGGTCCAATGATCTGGCATCCTCAGGTGATTTAGCTCTGGGATTGTACCTTGAAGGGGCAGCGGCTCGAGCCGAGGGTCCCCTGGGCAGGGGGACTCCTGGAGACACTGCCTGCTTCTGCAGGTGGGAGGGTGGCAGAGGCCTCCATCCTCGGTGTGGAGGTGGAGCAGGAAGGAGAGGCTCTGGAGTGGCATCAGGAGGCAGTGTTACTTGTAGAGGACATGGTTCAGGTTTTGTTGATGGAAAAGGAGATGGTGACCGGCGGGTCGTAGTGGATGTGGTGGGCTATTGCTTCCACACAGCCTGCTTCCCCACACACACATACAGACTTTTCAAGCTGTGAGTCTGGCAGAGCTCCAAACACAATCAGGAAGCCCCTTCTGCACACAGGTTTCTTGTGGGGCTGTGTGTGGATACAGCTTTTAGGAACCAACACACTCCTCAGACAACGTGGACACAGGAGATATCATCCGCAGACCTAAGCAGTGCCTTTCCTGCACTGGCACACACAAGTAAAGTGCAGATTAGGGATTGTCAGGAAGCAGGCAGTGACAGATGATCCAGTAACTAGGGACGCACGCCAGTCCTGCGCATGTGTGATGCATGGCGGGAGCTTTTACTAACATTTATCTATTCGCCTTTGCTGTGCTTCCACTTGGGTATTGCAAATAGTGTTGTGATGAACACGTATCTGTTTAATTAGTCATTTCGATTTCTTCAGATTTATACCTAGAAGTGGAATTGCTGAGTCATTAGGAAATTCTCTTTTCGGTTTTCTAAGAAAACTCCAAACTGTGTTCCACATTGGCTGCATCAATTTGCGATTCCACCGACAGCATATGTTCCTGTGTTCCCTTACAATATCAAGGTATGGAAGCAACCCAAATACCTGTCCACGGATGAGTGGATAAAGAATGTATGATATCTATTTGATTCTTCAGTCTCATATGGAAGATTGTAACATTTTTACCTGCTTAATATTCCACAATGTAAACTTCACTTGCACTGTTCCTTTAAAGGAATACTTTTAAGAATCCTCAAAGATATGTGCTAATTTGCAAACCTGATTTGATGGACTTAATGAAACTTTATAAACTCAAACTTCCATGGATACATGCGTTTTTAAGTATTCTTATTAATAACCTTTGTCTACATTTACTAATAAATATCCTAAGACTGGCAGATCATTCTATATTTGTAAGAGTATACAGTATTAAACCTTTGGACTTACACTGATTTTCAATATTCCATGGTAAAGTTAGTGAGTGCTTCCTTAAATACAATGCTTTCTTTCCACCATTTACATACATTTATAAATATATATGTATGTATTTACATATGTACATATATTTACATAGGCACACACATATACACAATACATACAGAGAGTGACAAAAATTGTATACGTTTTAAGGAAGGAAAAGCTGTATTAAATTTGTAACACTCAATATATACTGATAAGAAAAAATGAACACAAGTCATGTGTATACATTTTCTGGAAACCCCAGTATATACATTCATATATATGTACACACACACACAAACACACAAACACACACACATTAAGGCACACTTACTTTCATTTTATTAAGCTACAAAGCTCAGGAAAGTTAACTGGCTCAGTTTTACTTTTCCACTAGAGTTGATATTCACTATTAATTTCTTATGTCAAGGATAGACGTCAGACTAACTCGATCAGTTTTCTTTTAGTGGAGAAAATTGATTACCTTACCATTATTCACACTTGAGCCATCTGTTGCTGTAGAATGGATGAGAAAATGGATGCATAATTTTATATTCCTAAAAACATTTATATCATTCCATATGTGCAATTTTTCTCTTCATGTATGCCATTCCATTAAGGGATATAAACACACACAAAATTTCACACTTAAGGGGCAAAAATTGTTTTGAAAGACCAAAAAAACCTTTTATTTTATACAGTTAGTTTTGCAAAGAGGAATATATGATTTGTTTAGCCCTTCATGCTGGCAAATAGGCACAGTTTCCTGGTGGTAATGTAAAAAAGGCTGCTTAATTTTTTATGCCTTTTTATGTTCAAAGACATGAAGGGAAATTTTAGAGAAACAGAGCAAGTCACCTCCACATTGCTTTTATGGTTGTTTTGATCAGGAGTAAAATCAGACAAAATAGTATTTTGTGGAATTTTGACTCTGAAAATCGTTAACAAAAGAGACATGAAATTTAAAGTGTTAAAGTTTCATATCTCAATAAAAATCAACAATTATGAAATTACTTTGAGAAATTCCAATTTTTCATCTTATCCAAAAATTCATGGTTGGAACATTAATACACACATCTACCCAAAACAACACTTTTTTCTTTTGGGGTATTCAACTGACAGAAACATGCACTTAAATTTTCTCTTCTCACAGATAATTTAGTACATAACAGTATTTTTTAGTATCTGTTTTGGCCTTATCTTTCTGATCAGCTTCCCCCACAAAGTCCTCTCAAAACCCTGTAACTTGAGCTACTATATGATTCATGAGTAATAGAGTACACCATCTCCATAGATGGTGAAAACTGTCATTCCTGTCTGTCACCACGATAATAACCACTTAGAGATGTATCACTTTGGCTGCTTGAGTATTTTTCATGTCATCTACCATATCCTTCTCGTGTGTTGTACTCATCATAACGACAACTTCCATCATAAGTCAGAGGGTGCCCTCGTGCTGGAGGTATTCCCCGAGGGTTTCCTGTCATGTCGATGGTCAAAGAACGAAACATAAACTACCTTACTAAATATTCTGGTACCATTACACCACGACACTATAAAGTGCTAACTAAATATCTGAAAATATGGTTTCATTTTCCTGTGCTCAGAAGGCAACAATGATGCTGCAGTAGTCAAAGGATCTCACGTTCATTTGAAGGAAAGTGTAAGAGTAATATCTGTAGCCTAAGTCATTTATTTAGAGTAAATGTCCAATTCACAGTTTCTGAAAATAGGCTGAGACTCTGACTTTAATATTGTTCCTTTGCTTCATACTGTTAAACACTCATTACTTTAAAATGTTAAAATAAGTTTTATTTAATGAGGAAAAAAGATAAGACTATCAATTTACCCTTAAAAACATTCTATTAGTTTAAAAGAGCTATTAAGATAATGATTATAAGACCTTCAACCTAGTGAAAAGTCCATAGTAGTGTTTTCCCTTCGTCGAATTAGAAGTAAAATAAAACAACACTGGCCTGTTAAGTCTAACTGTATGATTTTCAAGTCAAAAGAGGATTCTTAACATAGCTCCCACATGAATCTCTGTAAGAGCCTCTCCGTGTATGTTCAGAATAATCTCTATCATGACCCCTGTCACAGCCATCACAATCACTAAATTAAGAAGAAAAAAAAAAAAGAAAGAAAACAAACAGAGTATGAACCAATGTCCAAATTGAGAAATGGAATTTGATAAGAAGGAGAAAATTTCAGAGTACGTCTAGTATGTCTGCTAGAGGAATGTTCAGCCTGAGGACATAAATGGCTATAATCACGGTAACCTCTAGATTGTATTTTACAGCATAATCCTTGTATTCGTTGGAACTGCGATTATCTCTACTTCGATAACTGAAACAAATAAAGTAGCAAATATTTTAAAATGTACCTTCTGATATGCAGCAGAATATATTAAAACCTCTGACAAAGAAAGGACAAAGTATTTTAAAAGAACAAAGGACCTGAATACACTTGTCTCCAAAGAAGACATACAGCCAATGGGCAAGTGAAAACATGCTCAATATAATTAGTCATTGGAGAAATGCAAATCAAAACCAACATATGACACTACTTGACTCATAAGTTGGCTATATAATTTGCTTTTAAATGAAAGTTCTCCTCACTCTGGGTAGTGAACACCCAGTGTGGTATGTAGATGATATATTGCAGAATTGGACAATTGAAATCTATGAAATTTTACCAATCCTTTTCACCCCAGTAAAGTTTAATTAAAAAAGTAAAGAAAACAGAAAAGTAAAGTATCTAGTGCTGATGAAGATGTACAAAAATTGGAATCCTTCATACACTGATGATAGAGATGTCAAATGGCGCAGGTGCTGTGAGAAAGATGGGTGGTTCTTAAAAAGGTAAACACAGTTACGACATGACCCAGGAATGCCACTCCCTCAGTATATCCCCAAATAATAGAATATTTGCGTATTCTGTACCCAAATACTTGTACATGAATATTTACAACAGTAGTATGGCGGAAATAACCCAAATAGACAAACAGATG
Source organism: Rhinolophus sinicus (assembly GCF_057876585.1). Taxonomy (NCBI): domain Eukaryota; kingdom Metazoa; phylum Chordata; class Mammalia; order Chiroptera; family Rhinolophidae; genus Rhinolophus; species Rhinolophus sinicus. The sequence continues at coordinate 2,097,968 of NW_028290712.1, forward strand.
AACAAACTTGGTTAATTAACGACACCTACAATGGACTATTTATTTAATCAGTCTTGAGGTTGTGATTCACTGATTCATGCTGCAACATTGATGATTCTCAAAAACATTCATGCTAATGAAAAGAAGCCAGATAAAAATGTCACATATTGTTTTACTCCAATAGTATGATTCATCCAGATTGGAATGTTGATATGGACAGAACACATGTAAGTGTTTGCTAGTGCCTGGGGCAGGGGAATAAATTGGGAGTGATTGCTTAAACGTCAGCTCATTTTACTTGGGGGTAATGAAAATAATCTGTAACCAGATAGAGGTGGTGACTGCAAAACTGTGAATGTTATTGAATTGTTCACTCTTAAAATGTTGAATTTTATGGTAGATGCATTTCACCTGAACAAAATATATCAACTATGATATAATAGTTCACATATTTCATTGTCCTTTACCTATCTTTAGTAGAATAAGCACCATCCCTTTGTGTTATACAGTATTTTCTCCTGGAAGTGCCTGGCTCTCAGTGTGGAGGAGGTCCGTATTTCTTTTTCTCCCACACGATACTGGTCCTGCAATTTAAAAATGCCTACCTCAGAATTGAGCATAATGTTTCAAAGACAAAGAAACATTAAAAACAACATATGCATTCCTCTTTCCAAAATGATGTTCAATAATTAGTCTAAGATTCCATTGATGCTCATTTTGCATACCCTTTAAACTGTTATTGTTGAATAATGGTTTTATCCTCTGACATCTCCCCTCCCCTGTATACATTTTGCACGATCTTTACATTACCTTCAATAAATAAAACCTCAAAAATCTGAGCCAAATATAATTTTGACAACTACTTTCACATATTCAATATTTACATATGTCTTCTAAAATCTCTTACCTGTGAGTTTTTCTCCTCTATTTGTCATTGTCTTACTTCATCCATCTCTTGCTTCAAATATTGACAAGTCTTTGTCTTGTCTTCACTCTTACTACTTAATGTACTACTTCTTATAATCGCCCCATTACAACTAATTAGTCTTTTCAATACCCAAGTCTGGTACTATTACCACTCTCCCATTTTCTCCTGAGAGACTACAATATTAACCCAACTGAAGGGAAAAGAGCCTTGGTCATGGTCTCTCCCTGACCAGCGGCTGGCTCTCACCAGTTATGTGCTGGTCTGAGATATGATATGCAGTGCTAGCTCTGACCCAGCAACCTGCTGGACCGACACAAAGGAACAAAGTGCAGGTGCCGTCCATTTGAAAGATATACTCTTATTTCAGCACATTTGCTGTACACCACCTTTGTCTCTGTACGGTATAAAATTGTCTGGCTGTTTCACGAGGTTGGTGGTTGACACATGACGAGGGTGCTGGCTGTATCCAGAGAAGGGGGTGAGTATTCGCCCTAAACCTGAATAAAGTATGTCTACTTTACCTTCGACTCCACGTATCCTTTCCAGCTCCCTGAGGCCCACACACATTAATCCTAAGACTCAACCCACCAGGACACCTAGCAGAGTGAGCAGGATCTAGGTCAGGTAAGAGATCTCTACACCCCTGGACAGAACATGTGCCTCCACACAGTTTGTGGAACCTGGTGGCCACTATTCTGTAGAGCTGGGCCTCCTTGGAGGGGTGGGAAGAAATGGATGGTTCTCAGGCCAACACAGGAAAAAGCCTTGCAGGTTTTAACTGAGCAGGTGGTGGAACAAGCCAGAGGTGCTGCCAGCTGTGTGGGCTCGATGTGCCTCAATGTGCTGTGTGGACATTCATTGAAGAGGAAATGCTTGCTGAAGTGGCCTGAGTGTGGGACCTAGTCTCAGAAGAACCTGCTGGAGGCCTGAGTCCGTCAGCTTGAGGAGGAACTCTGCAGTGTGTGGGGGGGTGGTGCCTGAAGCAGACACCATTCTTGAGATCCCGACAGAGCACACTGGGGAGGATGAAGATGTCCCACACCCCTGCATTCGGCCCACTGTAAAACAAGAGATAAAACATGAACAACCTTTGGTGCCCGGGGGTGTTGCTGCTGGCAACACAGCCGTGACTGAGTTCACCAATTACATTCCTTATACTCCCATGGAGCTGTGAGACTTGGTGAAGCAGCGATTGCAATGCTCCGGCGACCCACTCCAGGCGTGGAGGCTGTGCTTCTGGGACGAGGGAGCAGATAGCATTCTCTGTTCCCCAGGTGAAATGGAAAAGCATGCCTTCGCGATGGTGGACCCATCTCTACAGCAATGGCTACATATTGCCACAGGCTAGTTCAAGGCCAGGGCAACAAATGCTTAATGGAGTGTTTCACTGCTGTCGTGCACACAGTGGGGGTAAATGTAGGCAAGCTGCCTCAGACTGTGAACAAATGGCAATCATATATAAAACATGCACAAAGCATTGGTGAAATGGGTATGAGACATTCTATGTTTGACTCTAACACACATGGGCCAGGTGATGAGCATTTTATGATGAACATGAGAGATTTGTCTTTGGGTCCTTGGTTGCTGTCCTTGAACCCTATGTGGCACGGCAAATTAATGAATTCACAACCACCATGGCCACCCTGGAGATGTGGAGGGATTGTGGCAGTGGAAATTAGGGCACAAGGTCTTATAGGTTAAGACAAGAAGTCCAAAATAAAACTATGGGAGGCAGACCTGAAGGCCCCAGAGGATGATGCTATGCACACGTGAAAAGATATCTTAGCAGCGGGGGTTGATCAAGGAAAAAGTAGACTGACAACCTTGTGGTCTTGTTGAAACTGTAGAAAGAATTACTTTAAGAAGAGCCATTCTGGCAAAACCCCAAGGAGAAGTCTGAGAAAGTGTGATCCACGTCCCTCTGGGAGTTCATTTTACCGCAGGAGGCTAGCTACTTTCAGTTTGTCTGGTGTTAGTGGGTGGCAAGGCACCCAGTCACACAGAATGAACGCAGATATCCATACATTGATCTTCTTCTACTGTACAGAGGGTTTGGCCCTAGTTGACAACGGAGCAAACTGCAGCCTTATCTATGGGAACGCAGAACTGCTTCATGGACCAGCAATCTACATTGATGGCTATGGGTAGAAGACTTTGAAGATGAAAGCCATTTACTTACCACTGGGTATAGGAAGGCTTCCCACCCATACCTACACAGTGTATGTCTCCCCCGTCCTGGAATATACTGTAAGGGTAGATAAGCTGAATGGCCTCAGGTTACAGACTTTGGTCACAGAGTTCTGCCTCTGAATCCAGGTAACAAAAATGGTGATACGCAGATATGCTCAGTACCCCCCGTTGTGTATTGCTGCAACCCAATCACGTGGTTACAGTGTGACAGTATCGACTGCCAGATGTGGTATGAGGATTGGACACAGAATTTTAGAGCTGGAGAAAGCACACATTGTTGAAACCAATGCACAGTGCCTTTAACTTCCTGGTGTGGCAGTGAAGAAACCAGATGGAACTTGATGAATGACTATAGACTACAGGAAATTAAATAAGTTGACACCACCTCTCCATGCTGCAGTGCCTTCAATTCATGATTTTATGGACTGCTACACTATGCACTTGGAACATATTGCTATGTAGTGGATCTGGAGATCTTCTCTACTGATTTTGAACCTGAGAGTCAAGAGCAGTTTGCCATCATTTGGGACAGGCATCAGTGGACCTTTGAAGCCCTCCAACAGAGATATTTACATACCCCCCCCTATTTGCCATAGGCTTGAGTCCAAGATTTGGCACAGTGGAAACACCCATCCTCTGTGGCTCTGCTTCAATATGTAGATGATATATTACTAACATCTGATTCTCTTTCAGATTTAGAGCAAGCAGCTCTCAATCTCCTCTGCCACTTGAAGTCATGTGGCTGGGTGGTGAACGAGGAAAAGATTCAGGGCCCTGGCTTATCTATCAAGTTTTTGGTGTTGTGTGGTCAGGTAAGGAAAAGGTTATACCAGAAGCCGTTACTGTAAAATATAGGCATTTCTCCGACTGACCAAGGTCTCCCAACTACAAACGTATTTGGGTCTGTTGGGTTCTTAGCGGGTGCTTATAACCCATTTACCACAGATGGTAAAACCCTTATATGCCATGGTGAAGAAGGGTGCCTCATGGGATTGGACAGAGACTATACAACAGACATGTGTTGCCACTAAATGGGCAGTTCAACAGACACAGGTACTACAAATAGTAGATACAGGTCACCCGTTTGAACGTTCACGTAACCCATGAGGGGTACGGTTGGGGCCTCTGGCAGAAGCAGGAGCATCTCAGTCACCAGTGGGGTTCTTGTGACAATTGTGCAAAAGAGTGGAAGTCTGCTACTCCCTGATGGAAGCAATTGGTCACTGTGTACACAGCTTTGCTGGCTACCAAAGCCAACACAGAAACAACATGGTTATTGTGGACCCAGGTTATTGTGTCCAAAATAGACACCACTTGATTTGATCCGGGCGTGGGTAAGAGTAATCTGTGGGCTGAGCTAAGGGCTGTGTAGATCATCATCAGCCACGAGCCTGGTCCCCTGGTAATTTATACAGACAGTTCAGTGGTATTTCGGCACCTGATTTTGTGGCTCCCCATGTGGAAGCACCAAAAATGGTTGATAGGACAGTATCCACTGTGGACTCAAGCATATGGCAAGACTTCTGGCATCTAGGGCAGGAAAAAGAGGTGACCCTGATGCATGTTATGGATCACTCCCCTTTAACGCCCCAGGTAATGATGACACACTTGCCATAGCACAGGTCCAGTGGTTAAAACGGTCCCCTGCCACGGATGTGGCCCACTGGCTGCACAGAAAGTTGCAGCATGCTAAAAACAAAACCATGTAGCAGGTGAATTCTGGGAGCAGCCCTTGAAATGGCAGGAGATAGCTGGTGCCAGCCACCACTGTGTCGTTAGTGCCAAGGACAGCCAATAAGAGCTAAAACTCCCTAGGGAGACACAACTGCTCATGTGAGGGAGGGTGCCCCTCAACTTCCAGACAAATAGATTACCTCTGGACCCTATCCAAAGCCCAGCATGCCTCTTACACATTCACAGAAGTAGACTGTTACAGGATTATTGATTGCTTGGCCATGTCTGTTTGCAGACCAGTGACATACATTAGAGCTCTCACGTTGCTGTATGCCCTCTATGGGTGCCCACAGTTCATTGAAAGCAAAAGGGGTACTCACATTATGGTATAGAAAGTGCAGTGATTGGCTTCCAGGTCGGAATAGAATCACTGTTCCATGCCCTTTAGAATCCACAGACACACGGCATAATTGAGCTTTATAACAGCCTATTGAAACAAGGCCTTCATGTGTCGAAACACCCTCCCATGATGCCTGACTGGGCCTCGTGTCTGTGGAATGTTTTGAGAATTTGCATGAGAGGCCACGAAAGGGTGCAGCCTCACCGGTAGAGACTCTGCTACACTGGATGGCCACTCCCATACAACTACAAGTCACTACCAGTGAGATCCTATTATAGATGGGATATGGCAAAAATGAAAACATCCTGTTACCAACACCTGCACACTTGAAAGCATGAAAACGACTAAAATGGATTTGGCACTGGCAGGCCAAAAGTCCCCAATGTCATTGGTAGAGCCTGCTAGCCCATGGCGAGCTGGTGTGACCCACGATTGACAAGTGACTCCAGGGGTTGTGGCCAAGTGGCCACCACAGGTGACTGTGGTCTACGGAGGTCCCAGCACTGGGACGGTCTTGCGGGGACCTTTTCTGCTCCCACTGTGGCCTATCATGTGGTCCCCTATTCTTGACGTGTTGAAACCACACAAAGGACTTCCAACACTGCTCCAAACACGCGAAAGGTGTTGGGAGCAGAAATTGTCCTCTCTCAGGACAAACAGCTAGCATGTACCCTCCCAGATGGGAGGGATCTGCCATTGCTGTTTCCTATGTCAATTGTTTCTTTGAGCTCATAGGTGCCTGTAGGACAATACCATGGAGGCTGGGGCCAAACCTATACCAGAGAGGTCAATTCTCCAGTGTTGGATTTACACGGAGTTTCCGGCCAGCACCGTGACAGGGTTTCCATGGTGTATCTATGCAGCCAGTGCAGAGAACTGGACTTGGTTGCAAGGATGGAACCCTCAACAGGTAGGCTGGAACACAACCTGGCGACACGACCTCTCCAGCATGAGGGTGCAAAAAACCACACCATGGTGTGGCTGGGATATGTATGTAGGATGGGTCAGGTATCCCACGTATAAAGATGTAGAACTTACCCAGGTCGTCACTCTGTTTTGGGAATGACACACTGACACCAAAGACAGGTTGGTTACCTGCACCCCTATGTCAGAACAAGTCCCCGAGGGTCATATATGGTAAAGGGCAAAAGGAACAAGGGTTGGACGCCCCCACTTTTGACCCCAACGGGCGCCTGTGGGCTTTATGGCTGGCCCTAAACCCCTGTCCAGTAGATAGGGAATTGTACATGGGGATGGCCAAACCATCCAGCCAGTGTGCGACCCACACTAGAAACTTGACACCCAAAATTGGGATTCCCTTTACAGCCAGACATCACCTTGTCAAGAGGACACCCACATGGTTTTATCCCTTGGTTATTCGCAGTCCACAAGCTAGTTGTATTGTGCAGGAAACACAAATAACTGTACTTGCTGAGCACACTGCCCGAGCACTTAACCAAACCCACCAGGCCTTGCATTTCCTGATGGAGAAAGTCGACCGATGAAAAAGAGTCCTCCAAAACCGGATGGCTTTGGCCATTTTAACTACTGCCCAGGGAGGTACCTGTGCCATTGTACATGCTGACTACTGTTTATACATTGCTGATAATAAGACAAATATACACCAGGTACTGTCTGCCCTGACAGGAGAGATTACTGGAACTTAGTGACAGACAGGAGACCCCTTACAGGAATGGTGGGCCTGGCTCTCCTCCTCTTGGAGATGAGTTTTTGCTGCGTAGAAAAGAGGGGCTTGTGTCCTAGTGGCCTTCTTCTATTCTTCGTATTCCTACTGCATCTTCTGAATACAGGGCTCTGCCCTGTTGACAATAAGATCTACAGCGAAGGCCCGAGGCAGAAGAGACTAACTGGCAGGTGAGAAACCCTGGAGGGGTGCAGTGCAGGAAAAATAACCTTTGTCTGGCTCCCCCCGATAAGCTGCTGGACCTGACACAGCAACATGCTGGTCCAGGACGATGCTATACTGTACTAGCCTTCACCAGGTGACCTGATAATACACAGTGCTGGTGCCATCTATCTTACAGATGTACTCTTATGTAAGCACCCTGGCTATATGCCACCTTTGTCTATGTGTGGTATAAAAGTGTCCGGATGTTTCACTAAGGGGGCATATGAGACATGATGGGAGCTGCTGGCCATACCCAGCGAGGGGGCTGATGGTGCCCCCTAATTAAGCCTAAATAAAATGTCTACTTTGCCTTCGGCTCCACACATCTTCTTCCAGCTCCCCGAGGCACACGCACCTTACTCTGAGACTCAACAAACACCCAGAGAACAAATGATCACAAATGAGTTTCAAGATTTAATTTCCCATTTACATTAGTCTTTTCATACTATTCTTTTCAGGTCTCAGGATACTCCATCTTCTTATCTTCTACTTCTATGTATTGTTACACTGTCTATAATACTCTTTGGGCTTATCAATATTTTTATTGTGCTACTTCATGTCAAATTCTTTACGAATATTTTACAATTTATCGTCAAGTGGTTGACTCTATCCTAACACTACTAAATTTCAAAGTACAAGCTTAGACTCTGTAATGATAACAACATAGATTTGTACTGCATATCCGCACTAATATTTGAAGGATCACTTTAAGAGCACTGTATCTCATTTAAAATATGACTGTCTTTGATAAATAATATTCTCTTCATGTGCTAATTTTTACTCACAGCTCCTAGAGGTCGGCCTTTCACTTAGTTTTGTTCCTTCACTAGCTCAAACACTAACAGGAATGTATAGGCGTCTTGGTGTTTCGAAGTTGATAGCCATACTGTACTTAATTAGATTTAATTATCTTCTACATATGAAATGTATTTTTTTCAGTTGCTTTCTATTTCAGTTGACATTCCATATTGTTTTATATTGGTTTCAAGTGTACAGCACAGTGGTTAGACATTTCTGTAACTTACAAATTGATCCCCCTGATTAGTATAATACCTATCTGGAACCATACATACATTATTACAGTATTATTGACTGTATCCCCTATGCTGAAATTATATCCCCATAATTATGCTGTAACTGCCAATTTGTACTTTATAATTCCCTTCACTGTTTCAGCAGGCCTCCCAACCCCACTGCCATCAGGCAACCATCAGTTTCTTCTCTGTATGTGAGTCGTTTCTGTTTCACTCACTTATTTTTTTTTCTTGGATTCCATATGATAAATTAAATCAGATTGAACTGAGAGGCAAGAGGTTTTAGAAACAACGATTAGTAAGGAAGTATAATGTATCTTCCAATTCTGTGAGGTTTCAAGTTCATACCATATCAAGGGGCAAAGAGAAAAGCTAAAAGTGTAAGGGAACTAAAGTTGTCTTTTAAACTTCAGTATAATAGAAGATATGTTGTTATATGGATTATTAAGAGTTGTTTCTAAAGTTTTACTATGAGTTGTTTCTAAAGCCTCTTGCTACCTTCTCTGCTCAATCTGAGATGGGACACCTATCCCTTTCTAATTTATTATCTCTCCTTATATTTGATTCTACACTTCATCCCCTGCTTTGCTGCTTTAAATGATTTTTCAAACAATTTCATATTATTATGTTAGACCATTATGTTAAGAGTTTCAAGTATCTCTACACCAAACAGTCACAGATACTAATTTATGTCTTCCATATATTTAACAACTTTATGCACTTCTATGATTTCCACCCAACCGAAGATGTCTGAATCCTTAGATTTGCTTTTCAAGCCTTACTTTATTTTAAAATACCACCTATCCCACAATTATCTCCCTTCGAGCTACATGACAAAATACTTATGTTCTATCTGTTAAGCCATCATTACTTTTTCTTGTTATTTCCTTCTCAATAAAATGAATCTTAGAATCAGAAAATGTATGTCATGTGTATCTGTGAATATTTCTTAGTGTTTTCACATAACCAAAATTGATACCCTGCACATAAACACTATTATGGTCTTTGAACTGAAAATTTTTAATAATGTTTAGGTCGGGGAACCATTAGCAAGGATCATTGGTAAGAACTCATGTTGAGATTAAGACTGTATCCACCAACATTACACTAAAAAAAAAAAAAAATCCATCACGTGCCATCATGATCCAAAGAAAGAAAGGAAAACAGATTAAAATGGCAAGTCTTAGTTTTTGGTTTTCCTTTTGTCCATTTGGTAAAAACACATAGCCTAACTACACCATTGATCAGAATATTCTCTCACAGGACTTTACAGTTTTCACGAAAAGTTTCATCTTGAACCATGTGAACAATAAGTCTAGTAATCAAATATTATTAGCAGAAACTTTCAAAATTAGGAAGGATCCTGCATCAAACAGGGACTCAGAAGGAACTGCTTTTCCCACTGTAGTGTTAATTATCTATTGCATCCATAACTACAAGCTGAACATTATTTTCTCACCATGACTCAATTAATAACCTTGTGATCAGTGAATCTTTCCATGCACTTCCCACTCTCCATTTTGCTTGTTGATTTTAAAGTTAAGCATTCAGTTTATAGTAGCTCATTTTCATTAGTAAAAATGATTGTTTTTGTCTTACCTTGTCTTCCCACCCCACTGTTGTTCGAACCTACACCAGAACAGGCAGATGTTTTTAGAGGAGCACTTCCACTTCTTGATGATGGACCCCTTTTCACTGGATAGGGTCCCTTGGAAGAACTCAAGTTGAGATTAAGAATATATCCACCATCATCTGTGTTTAAAAATCATATTTTCTTTCTCTTTCTGACTTATTTCACTTAACATAATGTTCTCTAGGTCCATCCATGTTGTTGCAAATGGTAAGATTTCTTTCTTCTTTATGGCTGCGTAATACTCCATTGTATAAATGTACCACAGTTTCTTAATGCTTTGTCTTGTGCACCTGAAACTAATTAAATAAAAAAAAATTATGCTAATGATTAAAAAAAAATCATATTTTCTAGTTAAGTAGAATCAGCATTCTTTAAATGGTCAGATTTTGTTATTCTTTGTAACATTTCATTCACTAAACAGCACTGTGATCTCAGGCACTCATATTAGTCTAAACTAATAAACAATCGTCTCTTTATATGACATCAGTGCAATTCAAAGATTCACTGTAAAAGTCCATTTAGAAAAATCTAGGTAAAAAACAAACAAACAAACAAAAAACACTCAAGAAGCACTTTATATTGGTGGAAGAAACAGATCTGGGAAGAACTGGTGGGGTATAGAAATCTGGAGAAATTAAACGTAAAAGTACACTTTTTACATATAGGACAGAAATGGTGTTTTTCCATATAGGATGAAAATGTAACATCACAGGCATAATTTAAAATACTAAAAACCAAAATATGCATCAGAAAAAAAGCATCATCTAAAGATGAAGTTAAAGTTCAGTTCTTACATTCACTTACAAAATACTCCTAATTGTCAATGACAAGAAAATGCTCTGCCAAAGTAGAATGGTATGTAAGAAATTCGTACTTGATTAATGAAAACTCAACTTTTACTTTTCTAACTAGAAAAATCTCGGGTATACTCAAAGTATATGTTTATGCCAATTCCTCAATAAGAAATAAATGAGTACCTGTATTTATAGCACAATACAGATTCTGTATTGGTAATTTTTTCTCAAGATCAGAGTGAACGAAACAAAATACAACTATCTTAAACTGGGGCAAAGCCAGCAATTGCAGTGTTGGGAAATTTCCAAAAAAAAAAAAAAAAAAAATCTCACACATGTAATTGTCAAACATAAAGATAATTGTTTGATTTAGTAAGACTGGTTAACACATAAAATAAATGTGTTATTTTATTTTAAAGGTTTGTCTGATAACACGAATATTATGAAATGAAAAGTGCCTTCCTGTCATTCTGTTTGAAAGAAAGACTTCCCTGACAACAGTTCATAAGCATCTCTTTCAATAACTCATTATCTTCCAACATCCACAACCAAGAAACGGCACACACGTTGTCAGGCATGGGTTTTTAATATTTTTTTGACCCAGAGATACCTCTAAGAATCTAAATCAAGTTGTACGTATTTCCTGAACAGCAAAGTTCATTACAACAGACCCAGGAGGAAAACACTATCAGTGACAGAGATTTGTTTGCACATGTATTAACAGAAAACAAATATTTTTAGTCAATCCTAAAATAGGAAATTTTTAACCCTGAATTATGGGTACCGAGTATGATCTTTATTTCTATTGTGTAGTTTTCAAGATTCCCTAAATTTATATTATACAATGAGGTAATCTTTAGAATCCAAGAAAAAATAGATGTACTGTAATACTTTATTATGTATGAGTCACCAAATACAATGCATTTGAAGTTTGTGGCCCCCAAGTGCAAAATTTCAACATAGGATCAATAGAAATATGAGTTCTGTATTAAAACTGTTGAAGTTTTAATACAGAGCAACTACTAACAATGGTCAAACAGGGTCAATTTAGTTTGAAATTTATGTCATTTCGCTGTAATGTGATTCAGATGGTTTTCCACATTAACTATTTCAATCATTTTTTTAAGTATAATAACTATTTCCTCTTAGAAATCATTTAGATTGTCAAATTTAGTTCTTCATCTAACAAATCTTACAGTTTATCATGCATACAATGGATATATACAAAGTTTGAGAAACTTCCATACGTTCAAAGATACTGTTGTAAATCCTATGATTGCATCCTTATATTTTAAAACATTACCTATCCATGTGTACTCCACCTGAAGGACTCTCTCTTTCTTCTCCCGTTCCTCTTCTTTCAGATCTCAGAATTTTCGGACTGTCTCTGTTTCTTGAAGGAAGTGGTGGCCTCCGTCTATCATCATGTGCAAAAGACAGTTTGTCGGTTTCCTCTACTTTAATCGCTTTACCATCCCAAAACTAAAAATATGGAGTATTATATTAATAACATTATGTCAATTTTAACTTAAACGAAAATTTTTTTACAAACCTACTTACTGCCGCCAACTAAAATCAAGTTTGAGGTCAATCTTATGTTTGTTTTATTCAAAAGAACAAGTATTTTCTTCTGAAAAGTTTGGGTCCTTCACCATGCTAAGTATGTGAGACAATTAATTCCAGTACCAAAGTGCATGGAAAGGTTGTAAAAATTATATTAAATGTCCTCTAGTAAACAAGACTGATACCCCTCACACATTATGAGCAGATATATACATTTACTTTCTGTAATGTTCATCTCACATCATCTTTGTACTTACACCATTTCTTTAAATGCGTCAGCATACCAAGGGTATCCAAAATGAATATCATTTCAGAAAATAAATTGTTCAGTTATTCATTCAAAATTATTATGTTTTTCACATTCCATATTGTTTTTAGTATTTGTCATTAAAAAAAAAAAATACAATGCTCCACTCTTTCGCAGCTCTGTATTTACGGTAGTTCTAATAATTTTCTTCATTTTTCGCTCTTTAAATGGGACCCTTCCAGAATCTCTCACATTTTTTGCCATACTGAATTGTTTTATTCAAAAGTTTTACTTTAATAAAAATTTACTTCAATAAAAATTGTGATTAAACATAGGACTTCTACACTGATTTCTCATAAGTGCTTAAATTTCTTAATCTCCCAATAAATTATCAACAGTTTATCTTTTTTAAACTTAAATTTATTCGGGTGACATTGGTTGGTAAAATTGTTTCAAGTGCATATTTCTGTAATATACCAATATCTATATGTTACGTTCAGTTTGTCTTTAACAGAGATCAAAACAATTTTTGTAAACACAACTGGGATCATTAAAAATGGCTCTATATACAATCCCTCTCCTAGGTATCTAACCAAAAAATCTGAAAACATTTATACATAAAGACACGTGTGCTCCAAAGTTTATTGAAGCTTTGTGTACGGGGGTCAAGACATGGAAACAACCAAAATGTCCTTCGATAGATGAATGGATAAATATGTTGTGGTATATATACACAATGGAATACAATTCGGCGGTAAGAAAAGATGATATAGGAACATTTGTGACAACATGGTTTGATCTTGAGAGTATAATGCTAAGCGAAATAAGTCAGACAGAAAAAGCAGAGAACCATATGATTTCACCGATATGTGGTAGAGAAACCAAAAGCAACAAAGAACAAGACAAACAAATGAGAAAAAAACAACAACTCATAGACACAGACAATAGTGTAGTGGTTACCAGATTATAAGTGGGGGTGGGGGTGGGAGATGAGGGTAAGGGGGATCAAATATATGGTGATGGAAGGACAACTGACTCTGAGTGGTGAACACACAATAGGATTTATAGATGATGTAATACAGAATGGTACACCTGAAATCTATGTAATTTTACTAACAATTGTCACCCCAATATTTTTTTTTAAATGGAAGAAAAAAACACTTCAATTTTTCTGTCATACTTTTTGTAAAGCAATCTTAAATATTGCATTCCACCAACTTCGGGTACATATGAGCTCTAACCAATACCAACAGTCAAAACAGCCTGCTCTCACCGTAGGGCCTCATTTGAGGTTTCAGGTACAAGAATTTTCCATCTTCAAGCACGGCTGATTCCTTCCCAACAGACAAGATTCAGCTTACATCTCTTTATCTTTATGAATAAAAACACTACCCAATCTCTCTACAAGCTCTAACTAAACCCCCTACCGCCTCATTTTAACACTGACTGTGAATGATAAATAAATTGCATTTATTTACTTTTACTTGTATATTTGTTGTCATTTACCTAGAATACAATGCCTGGGTAAAACAGGCGCTTTGTCTCATTCACAAACATTATTCAGTTTCTACATCTCCACCTGGCACACAGTAAATAGAAAACAAAATATTTAGGTTAAGAAATGTAGGGAGAATTTCTACTAAAACTACATGTTCTCCTGATTAAAAACGAGGATAACTAAGAATCACCATCAATTATTCTCCTCAAGCCAAATAAATCTATCTCTACTGTACCTAACACAAAATCATGAACCAAATCCAACTTTCAGGTACTACAAAACCTATGAAATATGAACAAAATATAAAAGGGTTAATATATCCTGAGTGCCTGAAATGTACTAAAAACCAAGTTGAAAAAAACAACAACAACAAAAAAGAGTTAACATATGTATTCCACACTATGCAAGAACTTAAAAAGTGCTAAATGTGATTTAACAGGGAACAACTTAATATATGTTATATTGGATATAAAATGATATTATCTGCAGTATAATATGGGGGAAAGACTTTTTTTTAAATGGAGCAAAGGTGCAACCTCAGCATTTGAAGGAGACTTTCTTTTTTCTTGTTTTCATTTTTTTTTTTTAATTTATTGGTGTGACAATTGTTAGTAAAATTACATAGATTTCAGGTGTACAATTCTGTATTACATGATCTATAAATCCCATTGTGTGTTCACCACCCAGAGTCAGTTCTCCTTCCATCACCATATATTTGATCCCCCTTACCCTCATCTCCCACCCCCCCACCCCCTTACCCTCAGTGTCAATTTAAATCGACTAAGGTTCCCATACATTATCAACTTCTACCTAGACTCTGGCTAGAAATTGTGTCTGAAGTTGGACGGTGGACATACAGTGTGCCTAGAAAAACAGGAACAGCAATGCAGATTCAATCTAGTGAGAAGACTATGGCCAAATACACCGTATATATTATAAGGTTACCACTGTTTTCAAACCTTTAACCTATGAACTGTATTCATGCATCCCTTAAATAGTTAATGAAATTGAATTGTGGACTCATTCCACATTAAATTCAAACAATTACCAGTATCCCCCAGTAACCTCTATTTGGAAACTTGGTTCCAGCCAGTTTTAAATATAGTTGGATCCCATGAACCTAGAGGAAGAAAGGCGGAGTACTCAATTCCCCCTGTATCAAGATCGACGCAATGTTGGACTTCCTCGGCACTTAATATGCGCTTTACTTGGGCTCCATCTGCAGCAGGTACTACTACCTCTTGGGCACAATACAAGGTCAGTACGATCAGACTGTCAAGTCAAATGGATAGAATCAGTCTACTGAGTAAATATGAGATCATCATCAAATCCCAGAGGAATATTGAAGACACAGTTTGGATCTTGTTCCATCCTATCACTAATGTCACTGAGCCTTTCACTCACTATAAGTTGATATGATCAGACCCAGGATTCAGCACAAAGCTGACGTACTCCTAGCTGGGCCTAGTCAGTAACCCAAGCAGGGTGACCATTGATCCAGTCGAAAGCTGATATAATAAAACCATGATTATGGACTATACCTGAAATCATCATACTGTGTTCACCTACAATTTCAAATATTCAGACATAGGACCCCTACTAAAGAAGGTAAAAGTAAGCTTGAACCCACAAAGAAGCAAATCAATTAGATCCTAGATCTCCACTGAAATTGAAACAATCAGGTCCTGGACTGTCTGAGCTGATACAGCCAGATCTTGCTTCTGGAGAAAATCTGGTCAAATGAGACAAAAGACCAAGCCAGACTTTAACACACACAACCTGGATCTAGCCTGAAGCTAACATGGTTAGAGCATGGTGGACTTAGTCTGAAGGTGGTGTTATCCAAACTTGGTCAAAGTCTGAAGCATCTACATTCAGATTCTGGACACAATTGGAAGTTAATACAGCCATACATTGGTCAAAGTCTGTAGTTGAGGCAGTCAGACTTTGGATTTAAACTCAAACTGACACAATCAGAACCTGGAGCCAACCTGACTCTCAGACAGTCACTTCATGGCCTGAACCTGAGGCTGACATAGTCAGATCGCAGATTGAGTGTACACAGTCAAAACCTGGATTGAAACAGAATTTCACAGAGCGCACTCCTGGACACAACCCAAGGTCATTTAGTCAGACATGGGACTAGTCTGAGACTCATAATGTCTAACTTTGGTTTCAGCCTCATATAGCGACTGTCTCAGTGTGTCCAGAACCAGTTACCTAAATAGCACGTCACTGGATACGGTTCAAAATGGAAATAGTCCCTGGAACCAACCTCTGCATGATTAGGTAAGGGCCTGAATACAACATGACACTTACACAGTAAGGCCCTGGATTGAGCGAGAAGGTGATAAATTTAGATTATAGACCTTGGATGAAGCTGACACAATAAGACCCTGGATTCAGTCAGATATTGGCATTATCAAACATGGGACACAAAATGATGCTAGTACATCAATACCATGGACCCAAGTGCTCAGCCCCCAGCACTAAATCCCTGAACAGTTAGAAAATAAAACAGTCAGAAAATGAAATAGTCATACCATGGAATCAAGGTGAGTCCCAGGCAATAGTAAATCCTTAGAGCTGCCCGTAGCTGATAGTCACAATATTCACCCAAACAGCATCTTTACAGGTAAATCCCTGGGAACAAACTTAATAGTTTAACCACAGATCCAGGGTGAATCTTCTGCAGTACATCTCTGGATAGGCACTATAGCACGGACAGCCACATATGATTCTCCAGCAGTAAATTCATAAACACACTCTATAGCTGATGCAGCCATTCTGTGTACTCAGGCTATAATGTAATAATAACATGTTTGATAAATTTCCCCCCCAGAAAAATATTCAGGAGCCCTGACCTTGGTTCAAGTGGGGCTTATTGATCTTCAGGAACCTTCCCAAACTCAAACTGTAGGCATTCACCAGGCTATGCCCTACCTAGGTCCTAAGGGAACTTTGGACCTGGGCTTTATACCTGAAACAGTGATTCCATTTTCAACCCCTGGGATTTGCTTGAAGGAGAGCCTGGAAAAAGAGAAAAACATACAACTGATGATGCTGGCCCATCTGGTCCCTCATGAAGGGCAAGGAATGCACAAAATCCTGGTATGGGATGAGAATGACCCTTTTAGAAAGAGAGTCGTATCCTTCCACGTGTAAAAGTAGATTTATTATCTTTCTCTTCAGCCATATTGCTCCCTCTAACTACGCTAAAGCTAAAAACTTTCTTTATTTTCTGTTTTCCAAAACAGTCCTGGGAGTCTGCAAAAATAAGGCACCTAAGCATCCTTCCAGTCAGTACTTGTGCTCAGTGTTTACCCAAGCAAAATGGATTTACTTTCTGCACTAAAGTAAAGAGAGCTATGGGGGAGACTGCTGTTAGGTGATAAGCTGAGTGGGTGTGAAATGCAGGGAGAAATAGAGGAATAGTCTTCAACGCCAGAAATTACTTCCTACCCTCCTTTAAAATATCCATGGATATTTTCCTTGTTTCTTGCCGGTTGATGTGAGGGTATGTCTGTTGTGCCACCTGCAACAAAAGGTCAGGTGGGATTCTTGAATCATTTTGATGAACATTGCAAATAGCCCCACGTCTTCAACCAATTGAGCCCTTTTCTCTTCTGGCTCCAGGAGTTACAAGGCCCGTCCATACACCCTGGTCCCATCCAAGTCCCATGAATACCTATGCGTCCATCAATCTTTCACCATCTACCTCTATGAATACCTCATTTCTTATCTCCAATTCCGCTTGTATCCAGCCACACTTCATCTCTCTGCTGGACACTCAGAAAAAGCCATAGAAAATGGTAGTGAGGAGGTATGAAAAGGAACTGCAGAAGAGGATACCGGAAGTACAAAAGTAAAGTGGGGGGAAATCTCTCTTCCTGAGAAATGCGTAAACTTTTATACCAACCAACTAATAGGAATCATTTACCTCATGGTTTGCAGAGACAGTTCAGAGATGGTGTATTATTTAATAATACAATAAATTTAATAAATTTCACAATATCATTATGTGACATAAATGGCATGATTATTATAATTATCTAATCAATTACTCGGAAACCCAGAGAACTAGAATGAATCAATTACATTCTCAGGAGGAAAGAGAAACAGGCCCAGCATGGTGATTCAAACTTCTCATTCTTTTAACAAAGTTGTTTCTTTACTACCCTGTATTTCCTTACCTCTTTATGATAGAATTTTAAGTTGCATACATATTTTGGTATGAGGTAATGTATTACGATTTATGTACGTCCTATGTACCCAACCCTCTATTACATTGTGATTATTATCTTCCTCTTTTCCTTGACTATAATGAAACCTAACACAGTCATCAATAGTTGTTTCACAGTACTCTCCCTTCTTCCTCTAAAAATCTATTTCTCACTGAATGATGTCCCCATGCTATATTATCATGTTATTACCTAGCCTCATACTGCCACATCTCTAGCAAATCAGTTTTATAACGTAAATGAGGCCATGCCACTTAATTGTTCAAATGCTTCAATTGTTCACTCAGAGAACTCCAAGACTGTATTTAACTAACGTTTCTTATTTCTACATTCATTTTTTAAATACATGTATCTCCACCAGCTTAGTGCATGTTTTAACTGTCAGTGCTTCAACTCACTATTTGGAGAAACTCTAAACTTTGTTTCTTTAAATACAAGCTCTTTCCTGAGCTTCAAATGTGAATGTCTGTAGTAACACAGCAGCCTAGCCGACTGTCCCTCCCCCCGTGTGTTTCCTTGAGGAAAGAAAAGTATGTGAGACTGTGCCTTTTTGGGACTTTGCTTATCTCTGTTGTACACCTTATGTCTCTCTGTCTGGTCCTCAAAAGATGGTTTGCAGCCAATGACGAGTAAGATTCCACATAGGGGGAACAACTCAAGTCAGGTGGAACCGACTGGGGACCCCCAATGAGCTGCCTTAGAAGATCCGAAGATCCAAAAAGGAGCCTTGCCTCCACCCCCCCCCACCCCCGCCTGGTAAAAGCCATTGCTGACTCGGGCTTTCCTCTCTCACCTGATTGTGAGAAAAGTCATGAGGGCAATAAAGATCAGCTCTCTCCACTTATCTCAATGGAACTGTTACTACATGAGAGACTTGTCCCTGGGATGGTACATATCGTAGTTAAGACATCATGGGACTTGATGCTTCGGCTGTTAACAGACAAAGGGTGATCGATATAAACATTTTTTTCTGCTATGATGTATGAGTCTCACAGGCTGTGTAAGAAACAATGCATCTTTCTTGTGTTTGTATGAGTGTCAATAAAATGCACCAGTGGGCAGGATTAGAGGCTCCAGTCTATGGTGACTGTGAGACCCTTTGGCCCTCTGAGATTTAACTGTATTAAGTCTCTTTTTCTTTCTTTCTTAAAACTTAAGCCATCCCTTCTCGTTCCCTCACTGTCTGTATTGCCCTGGACGCGGCAAACATCTTCTTATTGTATATCTCGCTAAAATTTTAAAGTTAGTAAACTCAGTCCATTCCAGGTACAGCTAAATTTTTAAATTTTTCCAACATTCTGAATAGTTTTTTCTTTATTATTTCACTGACTACATTAATAAATCCTAACTAGCTCATAGTTCTACAAGGACAGCCATGCGAAAGTACTAAAATAGTACCCACTATTTTAATTAAACGGATCTTAAATTTAACCATAAAGAAATGGTGAACACACAGTGTGATATATAGATGATGTACTGCAGAATTGTACATCTGCATCTATGTAACTCTCCTAAAATTGTCACCCCAATGAATTTTAATTAAAAAAGCACAAAATAAAAAGAAATGATGAACTAGAAAGAGAGGGACATCATTTGCAGAGAAATAGTGTGGATAAAAAATTTCAGTTTATGCTTACAAGGGAAATAGCGTGGATAAAAAATTGCAGAGTTTATGTTTACAAGGGAATCTTATACTTAATATTGACATGTTTAGCAGAACTAGGAGGGATAAAAAAATTTTAGATGGGCCAAAGGTCAGGGGATAGGGTGGTGCTGGGAAATGTGTAATTGTGATCAAAGGCTACAAACATTCAGTCTAAATTGAATAATTTGGGTGTACTTATATACAGCACGAGCATAATAAAAATACTCTACTGTATACTTGAAAATTGCTAAGTGAGTAGATCTTAGATGTGTGCAACACTCACACAAATGCTAAGTATGTGACGTGAAGGATGTATTCCCTAACATCATTAGGGTAGCTCATTTGCATTATCTATGTTTATCAAATTATCATGCTGTATACCTTAACCTGAAATATGTCATATGTCAATTATATCTCAGTAGCGCTTAGCGGAAAGATGGATCAAAGATGACAGTACTGCTGAATTTACTTTTACTGTTTTTGTTTGTTTGTTTTATTCCTTAGCTTTGGCAGATCAGATTTCTCTGTGCTATGCAATGCCTTTGCAGGCTATGATCGTCAGTTGTGGCAATCAAATTCACAGTGGTTCCATTGTTAGCATCTCTTGGGTCCTCATTCCTGCCCACTGGGTCAGCAATATCTCAGCTTGAATGTTGCTGTTGTAATGCACTAAATGCAGTATCTCCAAATTACACTGCTGAAATCTCTTTGGACAAATTCATTGAATATCATGCCTGAACCATCTCTATTATCCCACAGGTCTTTAATTCAGGCTAAGCAAGACCGTTCCCTTAGTGTGTCTGATTATTGGTAGCTCAGTCAGATAACTCCTCTGTAAAAATTGTTTGTGCTCTTCAACTTTAGTCATGGATTTCTGATTTATGTGGATGTGAAATAGGAACTTTGTGCATCATGGCTACAAAAACACATTGAAAAGATTAATGTGGTGCCCTTTAATGGTTCATATTTCCAACCGATCTGCTCTAATCATTCTGCAAATGCACACATCGGAATCCTGAACACACTGCTGTTATATTGGGGCTGATGCATCCTGGGGTTCCTCTGGTACTTGTCAAGGTATCTACTATTATACTACATGGGAGATTCTGGTTAGGGACCGGAACAGTAAGAAAAGACCCAGCGTTGCTGCTCTTTCAAGAACTGCAGACTCCTATTCAGCTCTGAGCACTGTTGGGACATCTGAGGTCCTCGAATAGTTCAGTAGGTTGGCTCTCTGGGCCACAAATATTTCATCAAGGTCAGTAGTTACTTTGCTTGTGAGGGCAGTGGTTTTAAAATTAGTGAGAGGAAGGGCCCATGCGTTTTATATTACAGCTCATGGAAAAACTGTCATCATAGTTTTCTGCATTACTAATCCTAAAATTTTATATAAGTCAAATTTGTAATCTGAGACTTGTTTTTGCTTCGTGAGATAATGCTTTTCATAGGATTTTATAGATGAAAAATATTACAAGAGAGATCTTAATGTGTACAGTGAAGTTTCACATGTAAATTAGAAATAACTTGCCCCCACTTACTGCTAACTGTAGAACAAAGGAATGACATTTGTTTTGTTTTATTTATACTTATATAGAAAAAAATGAAGCTGGACCTCTAATGAAATTTGTAATTCAATAGTGGAACTGGGCTTGTTTATTGTGAAAAGCAGTATTGTAAAAGTGAGGAAATACTAAAATAGATAAATTGTGAAGTAAGATGCTAGTCATGCTGCTAAGAAAATAAATGAAACTTATTGGCATGGAAAGTTAGACAAAATAGATGGTATTGATCACGGTCTTAACCTCAGGGTCCCTTGGTATTTTTATTTTCTATCTTTCTTGGTAGGAGAGACAGATGAGAATGCAGAAATATTACAGATGCAGTTGATGAGACCTTCATGCCGTGTATACCTCTGCCCAGATACAGGCAGGTCTGCTTTATGACTGAGGCCAAAGGCTCTCACAGAAATGTGGTGAGCGGCTGCTTTAATTTAATTTCTATAATAAATGATAGAAAGTACAACTTTATCCATATACATAAATGTAGGCTACAGTATGCATAAATTGTAAATATAAGAATCTTAAGTCTTGCTGGGCAAGGAACAATTGTTCTTTAAATACAGAACTACCCCCCAAAATAGTATATTACTGATCTCTAGCTTATCTGACATTACGTATTTTTCTCTACCCACACTAAAACACCACCTTGGTGCTTTCCAAAACAATTAGGAATTTTATATAATTCGCCCTCCTCTAATTAAAAAAAAAAAAATTCATCCTCCACAGAATCCACGATATGTAAAACCTGTTTTATCTTCCTTTTTAAATTACATATCTATACTCTAATTATCATGGTTTTACTTCCATTAATACCTGTGATAAGAATGTATTTGGTAATAATGTTGGTTTCCTGATGTACATACTTGAATCCTCTTCGTTTAACATACCTTCTCTTCCTGCCCACTTGCAGAATCTAGGATTAAGAATCAGAGACGGTGACTTGAATCTAAATTCTACTTTTGACTTCACAGGAGCCAGTGAGTCCAGGCTGTACTGTTATGTGCAGACCGACGCCTGGCAGTGAAGCGGGAGACAGGCAGGCTTCACAAGTCTGCATCACCTAATGACCATTGTGAGCCCACACATTTTTCGTGGATTATCCAGTTCAACAAAAACAGGGCTTCCCATAAACCTCATGAGCCCCTCATGCCTTGGGTGGAAAAGCCCAAGTCATCTTGTCTGCTTAAACAGAAAACCACACTATCACTTTCTTCAATAATAGTTATTGCACTTCAGAGGCATTTGTAACCCAGTAGCTAACAAGGCATTGCTAAAGTTTCCCTCCCAGATTCTTTCTTAAAAAAAAACAAAAACAAAAACAAACAAATAAACAAAAAACTGTGGAAATAACGACTCATTTCTGTTTATAACATGAACATAATCTTTGGCGATGTGTTCCCCAATTACAGAGGCTTGATTCATTACATGTTGACCAAGAGAGTGACACCAGGTTTCTTAAAACTGAACAAAAGATGCAAATAAAACTCTACTTGACTTGTGACCATACACAAGAGTCTCCCATTTCCATACGTGTTTCTAATTACCGATTAACAACACACAACACGTACACCCACACACACACTCAAACACATTGTAAACACCCCGACTAACCCTGGCACAGAATGGCTTCCTTATTCACAGGCTCGGGCTGCAAGTGAAGGGCCTCCAGCGCCTCCAAGTGGGTGGGACCCAGGTCCCCGCACACCGACGTCCTGCCCGAAGGGGTTCCGGGGTATGTCCTCCCGCACAGTACCCAGGCCTGCTCCTCTTCCTCGGGGACCGCAGCTTGTGCCTAGTCTTCCCCACCTCCATTCCCCCACCTCCTAACCCCCACCTCTGTTTCATCCTTCACTACGTCCTGTGTCGCTACCTTGTCTTCTACCACCACACTGTCCACGCGCCTCATGTCCTCCACACACAGTATCACCTCAGGCCGTGCCGCCAGGGCCGCTCCTCCTGGCAGCACCACAAACCTGAGGACCTGGCCGCCGCCCCTGCCCCGGCTGCTGCGGCCTGCAGGGTCCCCAGGCGCCCACCGCACTGGAAGGCCAGCAGGCCGCTTCCTCATGAAGGCCCCCTCGCATAAGTAAAGCACCACAGCACGTGCGGATCTCCTTACCTTCCCGGGAACAGGCCGCACTCGCCATGTGCTACGATACCGAACTTGCGCTGCTCCGAGAGAACAGGGGCTGGAAGCGCGGCGCGGCCCACAAAGCAGACCCGGCGCGCCTCGCCGCGTCTCACTGAGCCCCGCGTGCTGCCGCCGCCGCACCACTAAGTTCTGGGCGCATGCGCCAAGTTCCCACCGCAGCGTGCCAGAAACCCGGATGGACTGATGGGCGAGCCACGCCCAGTCACGCGTCTGACTCTCCACCAATCGGTGGGAGAAGTGTGAGCCGCTGCGTCCGCAAACCACCCCTGGCCCAGGCGACCAGAACTCGCCTCTTAACGTGCAGCTCCCGTTCCGCCAAACCCTCCACCAGGAAGCCTTCTGGACGGGGCATTTGGTATCTCCGGGATAGCTACACTACCTACTGGAAAGCTTCGCAGTAACCAGAGTTTCACACTACCAAGTAGTACTGTGATATATGACCAGTGTCACTTGTCACACTGAGACACAGCCAGTTCTCCTGAAACAGACCGTGGTTGACGTCATGACCAGCATAGAATATCCCTGAGAGGGGATATTGGAGCATAAGCTGCAGACCCTGGTGGCATCTCTTGCTGTAGGTGACGATAGCCGTAATTTTTGCTGAGTTGAGCTCCTGGGCTAAAGACGAAAAAAGCACAACATTAAAAGGCTCATTCTGTGTTCCTGTCCATATGTTGCCTTCCCTCTCTCTGACCTCTTCCTCTGTCTCTGCTTCCTTCTTTCTCTCTTCCTCTCTTACTGCCTTCATTGCCTCCACCGCACTCCTTCTGGCTCTCCCTCCCCCATGTTCTCCCTCCTTGGTTTCTCTGAGAGCTCTAGGGAGCAGAGCCTTTGGAAATAAGAACCTCCCCACTTTGAGACCAAACCCACTCTGGTGCCCTAATACAATCTGAAACTCTCTGTGGTTACATCTTTGCAAATTCCTGCTCACATGGATCATGGAGGTACCCATGCATTGTTTTCATAGAAATATTCTAGCAACGCTCACAATCATACCTCCTGTTGGGTCTGTCACCGCATAAGTCGGAAACATGAAGACTCGGCATGGGGACAGAGTAACACACTCTCTCTATGTAAAACCGTGATCATCATTTGATGGAACAGATAAGATGAGATGTACTGCCTCCTGGTCAGCAGTGCAGACAGATGCACACCTTCCCTGCTGTGGTAAAATAGAGTGGAATTGTGTCCAAAGCACAAATCCTAGAGGAAGTGCTTCCTCTTCTTGTGCAGTGTGCATAGGAGAATGTTTCTCTGACCACACCGTCCTCCCAGCCCTATTGACCACAACAGAGTGCAAAGCAAAGTAATGCCTTGTCCATAACGATAACCTGTGCATGTTGTGGCCAAAGAAAGCAGTGTTTCACAGCAGCAAAGTAAGTTTGTGACAACTTATTCTGTTGTAATACACCTCAGCGACCCCACCCCCCAGCATTACCAAAAGGCATTTCTCTTCTAAACAGTAAACCTCGGGAGAAAGATTTCTCATTTACTTGACAAGAGCACAAATGTCAATTTGGGTTTTCTTCCATTCTGGCATATGCCGATTGCAACCATTCTTTCTATTTTACACAGGGAATCTGTCTCTGGACACAGGTGGTTCTTACTCCCTGTTTTATCCTGGGAGATATCCAGAGACAAGGATGCAGGATGTTGATGCTCACGTGGTGCTGTATAACTGAAATTGTTGGTCACTTGTATATCGCTGGGCAGTTTTCAATGACATGGAATTCATGTGCCATTTACAAGGGGTTTCATGTTTCATTGTGCACATATACATGGGTAGATGAATGCACATGCTGGACACATCCATATGTATACATACATATGCATACTATGGACATGTGCACCCATGTAGCCATGTGTACATGCAAACATATGTGAACATTCCCATGAATTCTGCCGTAGTTCAGGGATTGTTCTGAATCTGGTGTTGAAAACCTAGACCAAGACCGTTTATGTCCAGCTCCCTGACTGCACGTTTCTCTGCCCTACCCAAGGCTCCACACCTGTCCTCCTGCGCGATTCCACCTCTGGTGCTTTGTGCTTTACATAGTACTAGAAGGGATTGGTCCTTACTGATGATCTGGCAGGGGGAAATGGGGCAATAAGGATGGGGCAGGACTAAGATCCCACATCTAGCAGGGGCAATGCACACTAAAGGTTTTTTTGTTTTGCTTTTTTTTTTTTGATACAGCCTGGGAGACCCCACCACAGCAATTGTGCCAGAGCCTGCAATGCGTTAGAGAACCAGTTGAAAAAGTTAGAGCTGCTGGCATGGTGCCTGCGGCTGTAGGTTTCACATGCATAGTGCTAGTACCAATGAATTGGGGTGGAATGAGACAGACACTTTATATTCTGCAGGAAAACAAGATTATAAAAATGGGCTGCATCACATTCCAACTTTCACACACCACATGAGCATCCCAACTAGTCAGACTACTCTTACCCTGGACATGGATGACATACTCCTTTACTCTCACCTTATTGTGAAAGGAGGGGTTTCTGTGAAAGAACAATCTGATCTTGCAGACACCATGGCGATATCTGAATTCTTCAACTTGCCAGGAAAAAGTGGATGGGATGGTAGAAGCCTCTTTCCAGCACAACTGCCCTTTCCTGTTTCCAAGAGTAGATCGCGCTTCCCCTAGCCGCCCTCGCTCCCCAACCTCATCTGCAAATTCATCATGTAGCTAAGCATGTTTTCATTTTAGTCTCCGATCATGGCCTACATCTCTGCGTGGTTCACAAACTGCTTCAGGTCAAGGAGCCTGAAGGCTGGACTCTGGAGCTGAAAGGGCTCGGACACAAGAGCAAATCTGGGGAACAGCCTCGCATGGGCTGAGTATTCCATCACCTACGTCCACTGTTTCAACCCGACAGCAACAAGGCCCGCGGCGTCCCCCTGGGTGCTACATGTCTGTGCACAAACACAGTGAGGCACAATTTCCTGAGGACACTTCACCTCCACCTGACACCTGTGTGCCCCGACCTGGACAGAAGCCACTTATGTTCGGATACCACACATGCCTGGTTCTGACAGAAGAGATGGATATTCAGTGTCTCATGCCTGTAACATTATCCAGAAGGGAAACTGTGAGTCGCACACCAGTTGGGTATGAATAGCCCTCGTGTTATTCGTAATTCTGACTTGGACCTCTGCTGCTAGAGCCCAAGAACTTCCAACCTGTGCACAACATCCTTGCGGTCCCCAAGTTTTCAGGGTAAGAGTTGCAAGATTGCAGTCATAAGCCAGGGCTTGGCTCCATTAGGAATATTTCCTGAATGATCTGGCCCCTGGTTTTCCTGACTCCTGTACTAGCCAGCCACCACCTGGTCCCTCCCTCACAGCATCAAGGGTACGACTGTGGCGCAGAGACAATGGACGCCTTGGATGAGGGTGCGTCTGACCCTTAGGTAGGGCTTTTGCCTCTGACTGATCCCGAGTTGCAGGTGACACTGGACAACTTGGAGTCACTCAAAACTACCAGTAGGTACCCAAAACACCCAAAAAGTACTCAAATTAAACAGAAGACCCTTAGGAACACCAGAAGCACTCAAGGCATTCAGTGGGATGCCATAATACCCTGTGTGCACTACAGCCAGCTGGTAAAAACCATGATCACTTTTAGTCACTCAGAACTATAGGGGGATATCAGACAACCTGGGAGCATTAATAACTACATGCTGATGATACAGTTTAGAAGGTACAATGATCACATCCACAGGTATATGTGGATTACTGAGTGCAGGTCATGACTGCCAGAAGACCTTGTGACACACCATGCATTAATCATTACATGAAACATCTATACAATCCTGGGGTGTTGGACAACTACTGGTCTCTCACAACAATCATGTGACTATTGTCACAATCAAGGGCCTGTCAGAATAATACATGTGCTGATCAAGAGACACAGTAGACTACCAGGAGAGCTGTGATAGAATCAACCAGATTTCATGGTGGGATGAGAGACCACTATTATAACATGAAAAGCACTCAGCAGCACGAGAAGGCACTCAAAAACACCTGTCCTTTAACAGGAAAAAGCATGAGGGGTACAAGGCCACCAGAGAGGTTTTGAGACATTCAGGTGGTGCTCTAGTTAAATAATGTTACCCTACGATGATTAGGATCGCAGCCTGGGCACCAGAGAGTGATCTGTGTTATACAGAGCACTTACCGGACCACGATGGGATGGAAAAAAAACACATCCAAAAGCTATCAGAGGTATCAGGTGATTCTCCAAACCACCAGGTTGCACCTGCAAAGATACTTAGGCTCACTAGTGGATGCTTTGGAATAACAACAACAACAAAACAAACAAACAAAAGAAACAAACAACAACAAAGAAAAAAAACAGGCAAATCAATGTCTATGGAGAAACCACAGATTACTGAAGGGATTAAGTACTAAGCATGATTATATGAAAAACAAATGGTCGAATACAAAAAAATGGCGGCGTGAGGTGAGTATCTGTAAGCTCCCCTGGAATTTACAAATAATCGAACAACAAAAACTCCACAAAGGACTCCCTGCACAGCAGACAGGCAAGACAAAGAGGCCTACTACTGACTGAAATCACCTACAGGTGGGAGATTCCCGCGAGCAGGGGGAGGAGGAAACGGAGAAGTGCGCGGAGACAGAGCCGCCCGGGCACAGGACGCAGACCTAGCAAAGTGCTCTGAGCTCGTTCCTTACCTGAACTACGGGCAGCTGCGGGAGATCAGAATGCTAGGGCTCCGCCAGGGCTCCACTGGGCTGAGGGGACAGCATATAACACGACTGAACGCAACGCTCACGGCAGAGACCTCGGAGAAAGGACTGAGGGAAAAAGGCTGGAAACGGTGGTTTGAGCCTGCACTGCCGACCAGAGAACGGAGCCTTAGGCACTGAGACTAGCCACCCCCTTCCTCCCCTCCCAGAGCTCGCCCCACCCCACCTGCCCTGTGCTAGAAGCGAAACAGTAGCAGTGTCAGATCAAAACAACAGAAAATTTGCTGTTTTGAGAACTGAGAACTGCAGACACAAATTCACAGCCCAACTAGTTCCGGCAAAGGGGAGGGAGCTGTGGAAGCAGACCCCCTGTGGTGGTGGTCCCCGCCATCGATCTGGGCCACCTCTCACAACTCACCCCGCCCCTGGCCCCACCTATCTGGGGGGATCCCTGCAGGAGTAAACAGAACTGCTGAAACATAGGGCTCTGAATCAGGAGCTGGAAGAGCTTTGGAACATCAAAAGCTCTCTGCATACCCACCGGGACACTGCGCCCTGTGACCTAGACGAACTATTAACAGAAGAGAAGCCCGTCTCCCAGGGAATCCCCCCTTTCTGTGAGAGCTAGAATAGTGCAGATAAAACATAGCACTACCTTGAGAGAGAAAAAAAAAAGACTGCAGTTGGAGAAAAAGTAAAACATTCTACCAACAAGTACTGGGAAACAAAAGAAAGTCCTCTTCCTATCATCCTGTTGCACAAGTCGCTCCTATAGATGTCTAGGAAGAGAAATAGTAAACCAGTAATTGTCATGAATACCCAAGGCAAAAAGATAGCTCAGAAAGAAAGTGAAAAATCTCCAGAAAAGGCACTTAAAGATACAGAAATATGTGACTTAATGACAGAGAATTCAAGATTGCAGTTCTGAAAAAACTGAACAAGATACAAGAAAACACAGATAGCAGTTAAATGAACTCAGAAACTCAATCAAAGCACAGCATGAGCATTATATGAAAGAGATCAAAAATTTTAAAAAAGAAGGAAATAGAATTTTTGGAGATTAAGAACTCAATAGAATAAATTAAAAATGAAATAACCAGCTTAGGTAGTACAGTTGACCACATGGAGGAAAGACAGAGACATCGAAGATAGAAACCTGGAAATGACGGATGGAAGAAGAAAGAGACTTGAGACTTAAAAGAAATGAAAGAAATCTACAGGAACTTTCGGAGTCCATCAGAAAGAGCAATATAAGAATAATGGGCATACCAGAAGGAGAAGAAAGCGAGAATGGAGCAGAGAATATATTCAAACAAATTGTCGATGATAACTTCCCAAACTTGTGGACAGAACGGGACCCTAGAATCCAAGAAGCAAATAGAACACATAGTTACCTCAAACCCAACAGGCTTTCTCCAAGGTACATTGTATTGAAGCTGTCTAAAATCAACGACAAAGAAAGAATCCTCAAGGCAGCCAGGGAAAAGAAGACAGTAACTTATATAGGAAAGCCCATTAGATTATCATCAGATTTTTCAGCAGAAACTCTACAAGCCAGGAGGGAGTGGAACCAAATCTTCAAACTATTGAAAGAGAGAAATCATGAGCCAAGAATAATATATCCAGCAAAGATATCCTTTAGAAATGAAGCAGGAATAAAGACCTTTTCAGACATACAGAGGCTGAGGGAATTTTCTAATACATGACGTGCACTACAAGAAATACTAAAGGAGGCTATTCAACCACCATCAACAGGGAATATTTGTGGCAACCAAAACTCAAAAAGGGGGAGAGTAAAGGCGTGAACCGGAATATGGGAATGGAGAAAGTAAGTGTGCTGAAGAAAATGGAATACTCTAAATATCAAACTTTCTTTTACATAACCTTAAGGTAACCACTCAAAAAATATCCAGAACTGAAATATATACTGAAATAAAAGAAGAAACAGAGGGAAACATCATAGAATACCACCACACAGAAATAATAGACAACAACAGAAAGGCAAAGAAACAATGGAGACACAGCCATACCAGAAAACTAAAGATAGAATGACAGGAAATAGTCACATATCAATAATCACCCTAAATGTAAATGGACTGAACTTACTAATAAAAAGGCACAGAGTAGAAGTTTGGATCATAAAACTAAACCCAACCATATGCTCTCTCTAAGAGACATATCTCAGCTAAGAGGACAAGCATAGACTCAAAGTTACAGGGTGGAAATTGACACTCCAAGCGAATGGTACCCAAAGAAAATCAGGTGTAGACATAATGATATCAGATGAAACAGACTTCAAGGTGAAAAAGATAACAAGAGACAAAGATGGACATTTCATAATGGTGAAGGGGACTGTACAACAAGAAGACATAACAGTCATCAATATTTATGCCCCCAATCGGGGAGCACCGAAATACACCAAGGAACTACTAACAGAACTAAAGGGAGAAATTGACCAAAATACAATTATACTAGGGGACTTAAATACATTATTGACAGCTATGGATCGATCATCCAAACAGAAAATAAATAACAAAATAGTAGCCCTAAATGACACATTAGATGAAATGGAAATAATTGACATATATAGAGCACTTCATCCTAAAACATCAGACTATACATTCTTTTCTAGTGTACATGGAACATTCTCAAGTATAGACCATATATAGGGACATAAAATCAATCTCAACAAATTTAAGAAGACGGAAATTATACCAAGCATATTCTCTGATCACAAGGCTTTGAAATTGGATATCAACTGCAAAAAGAAAGTGAGAAAAAAGACAAATACATGGGGATTAAACAACGTACTTTTAAAGGACTTGGTCAAAGAAGAAGTTAGAGGAGAGATCAAAAGATACATAGAAACAAATGACAATGAAAATACATCCTACCACAATTTTTGGAATGCAGCGAAAGCAGTTTTAAGAGGGAAATTTATCTCATTACAGGCCTATCTCAAGAAACAAGAAAACTCCCAAATAAATAACCTCATGCTACACCTTAAAGAACTAGAAAAAGAAGAACAAGTGAAACCCAATTTCAGCAGAAGAAAGGAAATAACAAAAATTAGAGCAGAACTAAATGAAATAGAGAACAAAAAGACAATAGAAAAAATTAATGTGACAAAGAGCTGGTTCTTTGAGAAGATTCACAAAATTGATAAACCCTTAGCTAGACTTACTAAGATAAAAAGAGAGAAGACACTGATTAACAAAACCAGAAATGTAAAAGGGGAAGTTATCACAGATACCACAGAAATACAAAGGATCATCCAAGAATACTATGAAGGACTATATGCCATCAAATTCAATAACCTAGAAGAAATGGACAAGTTCTTAGAAACATATAGCCTCCCTAGGCTGAACCATGAAGAAATGGAAAATCTAAACAGACTGACCACCAGTAACAAAATTGAATCAGTCATCCAAAACCATCCCTAAAGCTAAAGTCCAGGACCTGATGGCTTCACTAGTGAATTCTACCAAACCTTCAAAGAGGATCTAATACCAATCCTGCTCAAACTCTTCCAAAAAATTGAAGAAGAGACAGTATTCCCTAACTCATTTTATGAGGCCAACATTACCCTGATACCAAAACCTGGTAAGAAGAGCACAAAAAAAGAAAACTACAGACAAATATCTCCGATGAATACTGATGCAAAAATCCTAAATAAAATTCTAGCAAATCGAATACAACAATGCATTAAAAAGATTATTCATCACGACCAAGTGGGGTTCATCCCCGGGGCACAAGGATGGTTCAACATACGCAAATCCATCAATGTTATACATCACATAAACAAAATATAGGACAAAAATCATACGATTATATCAATTGATGCAGAAAAAGCATTGGACAAGAAACAACATCCATTTATGATTAAAACACTTAATAAAATGTGCATAGAAGTAAAATACCTTAATATAATAAAGGCCATATATGACAAGCCCTCTGCTAATCTCATAATTAAAGTTGAAAAACTGAAGCCCTTTGCTCTACGTTCAGGAACATGACAGGGCTGCCCCCTATCACCTCTGCTTTTCAACATAGTGTTGGAAGTCCTTGCCAGAGCAATCAGGCAAGATAAAGAAATAAAAGGCATCTAAATTGGGAATGAAGAAGTTTAATTATCACTATTTGCAGATGACATGATGCTATATATAGAAAACCGTAAAGACTCCACCAAAAAGCTATTAGAAACAATCAGTAAAGTTGTTGGCTACAAGTAAATACGGTAAAGTTGTTGGCTACAAATCAACGTACAAAAGTCCATTGCCTTCCCACATACTAACAATGAAATCTCAGAAAAAGAAATCCAAAAAACAATTCCTTTTGCAATTGCAGCAAAAATAATAAAATACCTAGGAATAAACTTAACCAAGGATATGACAGACCTATATGCTGAAAACTATAAGAATTTTTTGAAAGAAATTGAAGAAGACGCAAAGAAATGGAAAGATATTCCGTGCTCATGGATTGGAAAAATCAACATAGTTAAAATGGCCATATTACCCAAAGCAATATACAGATTCCATGCAATCCCCATCGAAATCCCAATGGCATATTTTAAAGAAATATAACAAAAAATCATCAGATTTGTTTGGAACCACAAAAGACCCCAAATTGTCAAAGCAATCTTAAGCAAAAAGAACTATAATGGAGGTATCACACTTCCTTACTTTGGCTTGTACTACAGGGACACAATAATCAAAACAGCATGGTATTGGCAGAAAAACAGACACATAGACCAATGGAATAGAATTGAGAACCCAGAAATAAAACCACATAAATATGGACAGACAATTTTTGACAAAGAAGCTAAAAACATTCAATGGAGGAAGACATGGAAACAACCAATGGAGGAAACAACCAATGGAGGAAGACATGGAAACAACCAAAATGTCGATAGATGAATGGATGACGAAGTTGTGGTATATATACACAATGGAATACTATTCGGCGGTAAGAAAAGATGATATAATAATGGAGGTATCACACTTCCTTACTTTGGCTTGTACTACAGGGTACAATAATCAAAACAGCATGGTATGGCAGAAAAACAGACACATAGACCAATGGAATAGAATTGAGAATGCAGAAATAAAACCACAATAATATGGACAGATAATTTTTGACAAAGAAGCTAAAAACATTCAATGGAGGAAAGACAGCCGCTTCAATAAATTGTGCTGGGAGAATTGGATAGCCACGTGCAAAATAATGAAACTGGATTGCTCTTTGTCACCATGTACCAATGTTAATTCAAAATGGATCAAAGACTTAAGCATAAGACCTGGCAAAATAAACTGCATAGAAGAAAACATAGGTACTAAACTTATGGACCTTGGGTTCAAAGAGCATTTTATGAACTTGACTCCAAAGGCAATGGAAGTAAAAGCTAAAATAAACGAATGGGACTGTATGAAACTTAAAAGCTTCTGCACAGCAAAAGAAACCATTGACAAAATAAAGAGGCCACCAACTGAACGGGAGAAGATTTTTGCAAACAGTGCCTCCGATAAGGGGCTAGTATCCAGAATATACAAGGAACTCATGCAACTCAACAACAAAAAGCAAACAACCCAATTGAAAAATGGGCAGAGGACTTGAAGAGACCTTTCTCCAAAGAGGACATACAAATGGCAAATAGACATATGAAAAAATGCTCAACGTCACTAATCATCAGAGAAATGCAAATCAAAACCACAATGAGATATCACCTCACCCCAGTCAGAATGGCGATCATCAACAAGACAAATAGTAACAAATGTCAGAGAGGCTGTGGAGAATAAGGAACCCTCATACACTGTTGGTGGGAATGCAGACTGGTGCAGCCGTTATGGAAGGCAGTGTGGAGGTTCCTCAAAAAATTACGAATAGAATTGCCATATGACCCAGCAATCCCTCTTCTGGGTATCTACCCAAAAAATCTGAAAACATTTAGAGATAAAGACACGTGTGCTCCAATGTTCATTGCAGCTTTGTTTACGGTGGCCAAGACATGGAAACAACCAAAATGTCGATAGATGAATGGATAAAGAAGTTGTGGTATATATACACAATGGAATACTATTCGGCGGTAAGAAAAGATGATATAGGAACATTTGTGACAACATGGATGGATCTTGAGAGTGTAATGTTGAGGAAATAAGTCAGACAGAAAAAGCAGAGAACCAAGTGATTTAACTGATATGTGGTATATAAACCAAAAGCTACAAAAGAACAAGACAAACAAATGAGAAACAGAAACTCATAGACACAGGCAATGGTTTGGTGGTTGCCAGAGGGTAAGGGGGTGGGGTTGGGGAGTGGGAGATGAGGGTAAGGGGATTGAATATATGGTGATGGAAGGAGAACAGACTCTGGGTGATGAACACACAATGGGATTTATATATGATGTAATACAGAATTCTACTCCTGAAGTCTATGTAATTTTACTAACAATTGTCACCCCAATAAATTTAATAAAAAAAAAAATCTCTTGTGGCCCTCAGATTTTGCAGATCACACCATGTAAATAACCTTTCTGAAATAAATAACCATTTTTTAACTGAATAAAATGTATACAGGAAAAATACACTGGTTTCATACAGTATGTCTTTGCTAGGACCAGTGTATTTGTGACGTAACAGCTGATAAGGTAGAAAACTGCTGTGATGATCTCGATCGTTTACACGTGTAGGCCTGCTAGAGCAACATTTCAAGCTGCAGTATTCAAGACTATGGAGATGACAGAAGGAGCTGAAGAAAAGTTGATTTGAAATGGCACAGGTTTCTTCAGGCATTCAATATATTTCTTGTAAGAGAGGATTCATAGTTCAGAAAACACCATTACATCTTTATGGGGAAAAACATACACTCATTGAGAACATGGACTTGTCAATTATTCACAAATAGGCATGGAGTGTCTGAGTGATCATTAATAAGAAAACCACGTTATACATACTGTGATTCTGAACAAATTGAAGATAATGATTTTTGTTCCATGATCTTTCCCAGAAAACTTGGAATATAGTTGCGAGCAACACATTTAATATGGAGGGATGAGAATGGAACTTCTATAGTGACTGATGATGAACTTCTCATCAAGAAGCTTTGGAAAGAAAAGCTCCTTTCAAAGTATTTGAAACTGGAACCATGAAATGTTTACTTAGACAGCTAAACGTCTATGGACTTAGTAAACTGTGACACACTTTTCAAAGATCTGCTTCTCCACATGATTTCTGGCAAAATAAAAGTCACTTCTGTGTTAAGTAAGGTAGTTTTTCTTATAATATGATAAAGTCTATAAATACCTCTCTTAAAATTATATAAAACTACTAAATTAATTTTATTTCAAAATATTGAGAAATGTTGTGCATTCTGAATTTTGACAAAAGTTGAACCCCCATTAAAATATTTGTTCACTGTTACATTAAATATAGAACCTGTTTTTCAGTTTAGGAAGTCAAATTTAGATTTCTATGCCCAATAACTAATTTTTGAAAATAGTGAACAGTGTAAATTTATAGATGACATCATGTTTGGGTAAGTTCGTGATTACATAATTATAGAGTTAATGTTCTTCATAGGATCTGTGGGTTCGTTTCTTCTTTTCTTTGTCAGTAAGTAACTTTCTTCCATTGTTTTAGATAGTTCTATCAAAATCTCTATTTTTAAACAAGGCTGTACCCATCTTGTACTGAGGATGAAAAGAAGAATTGGTATGAAAAATGGTTCTAAATCACTCGCATCGGTTCAAGATTTCAACAATAATTACTTTAGAGCAAAGTGTCACGTAAATAATCATAATTCTGGTTTTGTTGCTGACCCAAGTAAAATACACTTACTCTCAAACTCTACCCACCTAACTATGCCACAGAAGGTGAAGCCCCACCGAATCAGAGAATTGCACATACAACTGCTGCAATCACAAGTGATTTATAGTCTTCTCATCAGTTTTAGTTACACTGTTAAAACAAGTTGAAATGCATCCAAATCCTACTTCAACTCACTTGACCACCTTTCATATGCACTCTCATAGCAACTAAACTCAAAGACATGGCCCCATTTAGGATTTAATTGCAGTCATAACTTCTAATTCGCATTTCCACATTACATCTTGTTTACAGAGAAGGTATTTTGAAGCCTATTTTCCAATCATTCTTCATGATTTATCAGTCTCTTGGAGTCAACTTTCTAAACATATAATCAGCAGGGAAAACATGGTTCCCAATGACGATAACAGTTGATACACCTGTGACCTTTCAATCACCCATTGCCTGCATTGTAGGCACATCATTGTTATTGCCAATGACCTAAATGGCTACGCAGCATAACAAAGACTAAAGTTTGTGTTGGCGAGTGTCAGCAGAAGTCCTCATGCCCTAGTAAACTTTATTTCCTCAATAAAGTTACATGTTTACTTTGTCATTTTCTTGTCTCTATAATGGGAAATGGTTGGTTTAAAATATGACAGGAGCCTTTCAATGACAGGCTACTCACTCCATATTGAATATTTGGATATAGTGGTCATTATATTGGAATATTCAACATCATTCCTTCTAAGTAAATGGTATCTATATAATTATTTAAAAAGAGAAATGTATGGGTATAACAGGAAAAGAAGAACCTGGACTTAAGGAATTTCTGAGATAGCCCATTAGAATTCAAAGAGTTCTAAATTTGAAATGCATGAATATGGCAGATTTTGGCACTGAATTAGAAATCTGTCCTATGTTCAACAATACCAAATATCTGCATGAGTAATGAATGTGGGATATCCATGATATACTTTGTCTTTTACACGTTGCTTTAAAATCAGATGTGAAAACTAGACAGAAGCAAGAGACCTGGAAAGCTAGATATAACTTAGGCAATAACAGATGTTCTGAGGTATTTGACCAAAATATGTGCTTGCGACAATGTGAATGCCAGAGTAACATTGTATCTTCCAAAAGTCTCACCAATGTCAAGGCAGCTTTGCTTGTCCTGTTTAATTCAAATGATTCAGTTCACACTATGGAAACATCTCATATAATGTGATGTTTACCAAGAAATTATATGGGCAAGTGAAATGATACTCATAAGGTTGTTTAAAAGGACTCTACCAGTCACACAGAGTGTCCAAATTATTAAGCTTGAACCCTGAACCCTGATGGTAACACCGTTTTCATGGGCAGTGTACCCCTGAAATCTAGGTTGGTGGCAGTAGCACTTCATCTTAACAATCTTCCTGGGACATTGATCTAAATATGTAAATCTTCAAAGTCCTAAAGGCAGATAAATCACCTGCTGTAGGTTTTCACAATGAAGACGAAAATAAGAAATGTCTTTGATATGCCAGTATGTACTTTTCCAACAGGGAACACCTAAATTATTGAAAACAGTTTCAGAGTGGGACAGAGGTAGACTAAATTTACTGAATGACTTCTGCCACTGAGTCTCTCCACTGAGTGTTTCTATTTGCATAACAGGTTTTGAAGTTGACTAGCTGGACAGTTCAACAGATACCATCATTGTTTGACTTAGCTAAAACTCCAGTGATTTACACATGTCTGCCTAGGCACAACATAATGAATTGACGGTTCCATTGCTCCACCAGCGTTCCTTTCCATCAAGGAGAAAGAGACATATTTTCTTGGGGTTCAGATATCACCGTTCTGTGGATACCTGGGTTGCAGCTGGAGTCAAGACTGCAGTCTTGATTTGCACTAAAAAGCCTTGCACATATTATTCTCCAGAGTGAATTCAGGTTTTAGGTTTTCTTATTATGTTAGCTGTTTACGACATGAGTAAAAGCTACTAAGCTTCATGGGACAGTTTCGTAGGTGTGACAGAAGACAGTGTTCTCTTTCCAAGAAAAATAACTTTCTCACTGGCATCAAAAGCAGTTACTATAATTTGTATTGGCCTCAGTTTCCTAAACTTACATTGATGACACAGAATCAAATTGATTTTCCCCATGAAGTTGTCTTTGTCACAGGATGCAATTGGCAAAATGGAGAGAATGCTTGATCATTTTTAGTAAACAGGGGCATGTTTCTTCTCTATGTTAAGAAAATACATATTATGATCTGTTTGACTCATTTGCTGCCTTGATTCATTTCAAGTGTTTTTTTTTTTCAAAATCTGTAACAAAAGCAGAAAAAAGATCCCCAAAAGTTGATAGTTTCACTATTTTATGCATTTAATAATAACAATTGGAGCTTCTTTGTATATAAATGACATTATCTTAATTTATAAAATAATATGAGATATATTCATAGAGATATATTTCATCATCACAGCAAAAGGGTAATTTTTAACAAAATCTGCCATTAAAAATGCCCCCGAGAATAAAAAAGCAAACTCTTTTCATCATAGAGCAGAAGTCAAAGCATATATCTATTGTATGACCTTATTAAAGCAGCGCTGATGATACTGAAACACATGTAATAAAGAGACTCTTCAAGAAATGTGGACCTAAGGGATTGCCTCAGGAACTGGAAAAGTCAAGTCTAAGTTCCTATAGGGAGAGCATTACTATTTTATTCCCTGTTTTACTTCTCTCTTATCCAAATTTGAATCTATCTGATTGTAAACATGACTCTACAGTACAAGCTCAAAACAATTAGATAAATCCACCTACCTGTGACCAAAATGTACCCCACTTGACATAAAATATTAAAGCCAAACATTATTAGGAACCAGTATATTTTTCTTCTGTGTAGTATTTTCCTAAAATATATTGCAGTTATGAGAAGTATATAATACAGGTGGCAATATTTTTTTCATTATTGCCTGATAACAAACTCAAATACATTCAGGACTTAGAAAATAAGAGAAATAAAGTAACAAGAAATGCACTTGGAAATACAAACCTACAAGTAAATATTAATCGCCTCTTTTCTCACATGGCCATAAATAACAAGTCATTGAGAAAAGTCAAATGACACCAACAATAGATGTTTAAAAGTACAGAAGAGAATAATGAAACCACAAGTCAGAAAGGACTGTGTGACACGTCTAAAACTAACAACAATTGTAGGTATAAACAGAGCAGTCTGCATTTCCAGGCCTCACGCGGGACGTAATGGGCTGACAAGTAAAACCAAGGGACACTTGGGATAACCAGATTGGGCACAGAATCAAGTGCTTTGTCACGATCATCTGAGATCCTTTAAAGCTAACACAGTGCTCTTTGAATTAACAGAGGAAATAAAGAATATTTTTGCTTCACTCTTTACCAGTATGAGCAACACTAACAACCTGCAAACCCTAGGTTAAAAAACAAAAAATCTTAAAAAAAAAAAAAAAGAGGGTATTCACTGAAATGTGCCCAACATATATCCTGCATGCAGTTAGGAAAAGCAGGAGATGCTAAGGACAACAGGATGGCCTTCCAAATACATATAAATATGCTGGTCCACAAGAATGTGCTAGGGATGCCTAGAGGAAATCATGACTATCAGGGGCACCCAGAACTACTATGAATCACTATGGAACCATGGGTGACCTGGGGCTGCGAGGACATGTTCCAACATATTATTATGTGCTGAGGACATCAGAGATACACGCAGAACCAGCAGTGGATTCTGCAGCAACTGAAATGCTAAGATGATGTGGGATATTCTACCAGAAACACCAATACACACATAGAATAACCACCATACACTCGGGATCAG
The DNA here is from genome assembly GCF_057876585.1 of Rhinolophus sinicus. NCBI lineage: Eukaryota > Metazoa > Chordata > Mammalia > Chiroptera > Rhinolophidae > Rhinolophus > Rhinolophus sinicus. The sequence goes on from NW_028290712.1 coordinate 2,137,779, forward strand.
TCACCATAAACCAACAAGACCTGGGAGTTTGCCAAACATACCAGCGTGAGTTAGGACCACCTGGATGTCCTCTACAGTAACAGGCACAGTGGTATTTACCATAATGTTTCAAGACCACAGGATGTTATCAACATCAATGTGGGTACACATGGTCCACATTTGTGGGCAAAACATTTTCAATACCACCACACTAACCACCATGGTGAGCCACAAAATGAATAGGCTGAACAACACCAACAACTCCAGTGAACACTCAAAATAATGAGGGAGCTGTCATTACCACTACAGGTCTCTCAGGGCAATGATTTAGCTAGTGACACCATAAAAGTTGTACTCAAGACAAGCAGTGCTCATCAAGGACCACCAAAACTTAGAACAAGCGGTTATACAGAATCTCTAATGTGTTAAGAGGCACCACAGGACATGCTCAGTAACACAACCAAAACCTAAGAATCAGTTGAGGAACCCAGAAAAAGTAGGGTCAAGGAAGGATGAGCAGATTGATCTCAGTGCCATCAGATTGAGCCAAAGTACTAACAATGACTGAAAACAACCAATAGGTGATTAGGCAAACAAACAGGTGCACTGAACATGCATAATCACTGGGGAGACATCAGGATAACCAGGAGATATTTGTGGAAACCAGGAGGCCTGTGAGACTACCAATGCACTAACAAGAACATCAAAGGTGCTGAGTCACCTGCTGTTATTAAGAACATCAGAAATACTCAGAAATCCCCAAACTCCAGAGGGACACCAGCACTGGGTGGGGCATAGAAGACCTAAAGGACACTGAAGTTCATCAGGGAAAACCCTGGACAATGAGGATAGGCTCATAAGCATTAGGGTGCATCCAGGACCAGCAGGGGTTCCTCAAGAACACCAGACACTAATACAACAAAATCTCCAGTGGGTACACAGTACAATAAAGGATCATTTAGACAAGCATTGTGAGCTCTGGATACAAGGGGGCAATAAATGTTTATTCCAGGACCATTTTCATTCACAAGCACATGGGGTAACTGAAATGGACCGTAGAAACCCCAGGACCACTAGAGATGCTGCAAATCACCCGGGTGAACTCAGGAACACAAAAACCTCTCAGGGTAATCAGTTCTAGGAGTAATACCAAGGTTGACAGAGGTCCAGATCCAGCTTTTGGGAACATCAGTGAGGAAAAACCACCTGGAGCCAAATGAAATCAACAGTGAAAAATAGAAGACAACTACAGGTTCATTAAATTTTCCTGGGTACACAGCAAAATCAAGTGGTGTTGATTTTCCTGAGCAACCTTTGTTTTCCTTAGTCGTTCCTGAAATATTTGGTTGTGCCTCACAATCTTGAATAAAGTCCTAAGATCCAATATGCCCCAGGCTGGTCTTAATTCTTCTAGTAGATATGAGCAGGCTTTAGAAATCTTGACAACACCACGGTGACACTGAATACTACTGATACAATTAGTAATGCTCTTAGAGCCTCTTTGCGGTGTTATTCATTTTAAGGATGGACTGAACATGCCATAGTTATTATTAATTATTTAATTGAATAAACAAAACCTGATAGACATAGACAATAGTATAATGTTTACCAAAGGATACAGAGGGAGGGTAGGGGTAGATGAGGGTGAATGGGATTAAATGTATGGTGAAGGAAGAAGAACTGCCTCTGGACGTGAACAAACAATGTGATATATAGATGACGTATTACATAATTGTCCACAAAATGCTTATTTTGATGGACTGCATTTCAGTGATTGTCTGTATTTCCAGTTGCATTCAGGGCTCTTTGCTATCCTGAGTGTCCTTTACTAATTCTGAAAATACTGTTTTGCACTGAGTTTCTTGTGTTACTCCTAATTGTCCCCTTTGGTGCTGAACTATATTTGAACGTCCTCCAAATAGAATGCCATCATATTCCTAGAAACTAGCAGTATTCCCAAGATCCCTGTGGTTGCCTGAGTTTCCCCATGTAGTCATGACCAGTCTATAATAGTCCTGGGTGCACCATGGTAATTGTGAACACATCCTGTTCCTCCTGAGAACTCAGTGTTTGCTCTGGATGTCTCCTGCATGTCCTGATGTCCTTCTGGTTATCCTGAGATTCCTTTTGTTGCCTTAATGCTAAATTGAAGTTCTGATAGGTCCCCTGTACCTCTAAAAGACCTCGGCTGGGTTTACACAAAGATTTTTTTTTGTGTTGTCCCATGGAAATCCTGATTATACCCTGACCATCCCTAGTGGGTTTTGTAAAACATTCATTTTTCATGCCACCTCACAGGCTTCAGGTTTCCTGAGTGTTCCTGAGTAACCTCTAGTTGTCTTGAGTGCCCCTATTTTTTCTGAAGGCTAAATGACCCTGAAGATCTTCTTGGCAATCATTAATTTTATAATGGTTCTGAGGACTGGAATGCTTTGAAGCTCCAGGACTTTAGGAAAATAATCATAATTAAATTATGACCACCTGGCACTATGTGGAACACCAGTGCATCATTTAGGTCCACCAGGATTCAATCAGGAATACCAGGACCTCAGTACACACTTAAAATAAGAAAGAGCAGAACTAAATACATGTCAATTTTTTAATGTCCAGATATTAATCACAATAACAGATATCAAGTTTACCAGGGCACTATGAGGACCATACACATGCGATCAGGGCAATAATGGTATTCCAGGATTTAACACATTCAGCCCAGTCCAACAGAGAACACAAAAGACGTGTTCAGAAAAGGTGGGTGCATTAAAAGTTATCAGAGGGCACTCATAAACATTTTAAAGTGCTTAAGTTTATAACAAGCAACAGTGGACACTATAAAATACTAAGTAGAGCCAGGGTAACATCATAGAAAACTGAATGGTCTTAGGAAAACAAGGGGGCACTTGGAAAACACAAACAGGGCACTCAGGGCCACTAAGTCACTATGAGGATTCCCAGAGATCATTAACATCATCTGTCATGGGTCAGAAACTCTATTTTTCTTTCAAGAAAGCTTTAATTATTCAGGACATCCTGAGTGTGCCCAGGAACATCAGTGCATTATCATAATCACCACTGCATGCTCTCAATATGAGGTGTTTCTCAGGTTTACCAGGAAACCCTCAGGCAAAGCTATGGGAACGCACAGAACCCAAAGAGTGCTCAGAGGCTGCAACGTGTGCTCAAAACCACCATGGCACATTAATGAAAACCAGGAAATGAATATGAAAAGTAGTGTTGTTCACATGCTGACAGGTGAGGAGTCGCAGCACATTGTGTTTCAGAGATTACTTTCAATAGGTAATGATTTTCTCCTTTCCAATTCACAGTGACTGAAATCTGAGAAAATAACGTTAAAAATCAGTGCTCTCTCTGTAAAAAGATAATCTACTCCATCAGGCAAATATCCACCATCACACTGATTTGTAGCAAGAGCACTTATCCCATTGGGCCCTAAATTTCACTGGCAGTGTTTTATTTTAGAACTGATGTGCTTTCTCATCAAATGGATCTAGGAGGCAGGGCCCCCAAACATTAGAGGACTTGTGGTATTTTAGAGGTCACCTACTGGAAATATCCCTTACATCATTTTGGTAAAATTCACACCACCAGTTTACCTTTGGAAATTTAAAATAATACAATTCAATTTTGTAATATGTGAACAGCATTGTGTTTTCCTCAATCCTTGCTGTCTAACACAGTTTTCTGATTACAAGCTATCAATAGAAACCCAAGCCATGCAACTTTCACTTCCCTTACACGCTGCCCTGCACCATTTGTCCTGGCAAACACTGACATGCCTTCTTTCCACATGAATTTGACATTTTTGGTCTGTTATCTTAATAGAGAGACAGTGTATGTGGCTTTGGGTTGCTAAATTCTTTCTCTTGTCAATTTCACAAGACACTTTCTTGCAGTGACCAGTATCAGGATGTCTGTCACTTTTATGACTGTATCTTGTTTTATTGTATACCTATACCATCTTCCCTAATGCATTTATTACTTGACCTGACGACATTGCCTTTCTACATTTTTACCATTTTCCACAGAGCAGTTCTGAATTCTGTCTAGGAATTTCTTGGCATCTATTTTAAACACTATGGTGTATGTATCAATGGTCACGTGACCTCTTCATTCTCAATATCTTGGACAAATAACGAACTGTTTTCCACAGTAGGTATATCATTCTTTGTATCCACAAGACACATGTGATCATTCCAGTTCTTCCACATCATATTGTCAACGCACATGTGATCTTTTTTCTATGGTTGATTACAGCATTCTAGAAGGAGTAGCATATTGTCTCATCATGCTTTCAATTTTCCCTCTCTGACTGATAAAGTGTCCAATTTTCATAGCAAAATGTTATAGTCTGTGTGGCTTCAATAAAAGATGTGTATATCTCACTGTCCCAAAAGTCCAAACTGAAGGTTCCAGAACATTGCTTTCTCAGGAGGGTCTGTCAACAAGAAACTGCTCAGCAGGGTCTGACGCTAAAGACATCAGTAGGAATGAACAGCCCTAGCTAACCCACAGAATTCAGCCTCCTCAAGTCTCACACTCTCTTGTCTGTCCAGAACTGAGGTGTAATCCATGCCCAGCAGCCACCTGGTCAATCACATATCAGTATATTCATGTATCACAAAAAGACAACTATAACATCACCATCGCCTCTCCCAGAGGCTGCAGCCACTTTAATCATTTGCTACCCAGAGTCTTATCCAGAACAAACCTTCCAATTTGAGCCATGAGTGTGACTTCACCATTCTCTGTGCTCCATAGTGATTTCTTACTCATACTACAAAAACCCTTGGGCCCAGTCATAAAGAATTGTGAATAATCAACTTGAAATGTCAAAGAGGAGTAAGAAATGACATGTAGTTGGTGGGAGTGCTGGCTCCAAAAAGTGCCCCATCAAAGAGTGTTCCCAGATGAATGTGAGCTCCAGATAGAAGCAGATCGGCTCTTCTAGTCTCTGATGGTGATTTTTAACAAGAACCACTTATCATACCTAGCAAGTCAGGCCATCAGGTTCTTGATAGTCCTCATCATTAGCTGATTAATTCAAGGGAGTGTTGGTACATGGAGAGAAAAAATGCACGTTTGTAAGGTGCTCTGTCACTTCTGACAGGCAGGGTGGGATCCATGGGTCTGTCATCTGAACTCCCCGATGCGTGTCTATCAACAGTTGATTTCAGAGGGTTGGATGTAATTCAGTAGAGGTCAGGTTTGCCAAGAATTAGCTAAGAAATAAAGGAAGGTCCACTTTCTTTTTTGTGGTCGCAGAAGCTGGATAAGTATATACTGCACTTCTCCATATTTTACTTGTCAAAGACACTGAAATTCTCTGGGGGAAGAGAGTCTCTGTCACCCTTAGCAGGTGACATAACAAAGAATTCGAAGTCACAATAGATTCTCTAACCACACATGGAGTCCCACTTGCAAAATATAGAAAGTCTATGAGTAAAAGGGAGAACATTGGGAATGTTTCCTCAATTATGAAGATCCTAATATTAAAGTAATGCAAATAATATGCACAAAATATAAAAGATAAAACAGATTGGGCCGCTGAATGAGGCCCTCAGTAATATGGACTAGAATAGGAGATGCATATCATACCCACAGCAATCCAAGTTTTAGACTGATTTATACTTCAGGTCATTCAGGATAGCACATGCTTGAACCCCTCAAGTGACCACAGCCATTGCCTGGCTCTCTGTCCAATCCTTCCTTTACACTTGAAGGAAATGTCTATGCTCACAGGTGAGGAGGCCCATCACGTTTTGTTTCAGAGACTTCTTTCAATGTGTAATGATTCTCTGCCTGTCAATGCACAGTGAATGAAATTTGTGAAAACGCCTTTCCAAAATCAGAGATCTCTGTAAAACAGTAATCTACTCCATTGGGGAATTATCCACCACCACACCTCTCTCATCAGGTCCTAAATTTCACTTGCAGTGTTTGTTTTAGAACTGAGGAGCTTTCTCTTGTAGCCCAAAGGTTCTAGGAGGCAGAGCCATCAAAACATTATAGGGCTTGTGTTTTAGGAGAGATGCCCTACTGGGAATATCCCTTAAAATGTTTTGGTAAAATTCACACCACCAGTTTGCCATTGGAATATTTAAAAAATACAATTCAGTTTTGTAATATACCAACAGCATTGTGCTTTCCTCAATCCTTGCTGTCTAATATCATTTTTCTGATTACAAGTAATACAATTCATGGAACTTTCACATCCCACCCACGCTGCCACACACCTTGTACCATGGCAAACAAAGACCTGCCTTCTTTCCCTATGGATTTGACATTATTGGTCTGTTGTCTGAATGGGGAGACAGGGTATGAGAACTTGGGATGCTAGCTTCTTTCTGGCCAATTTCTCAAGATACTTTTTTTTGTGGGGGCCCGTATCAGGACTTCTGTCAGCCTTATGACTGTGTCTTCTTTCATTTTATATATATAAAACCTTCTCTAATGCATTCATCAGTTGACCTGATAATCTGTTTCTACATTTTTGCCTTTATATACAGTGCAATTGTGAAGCAGAGTATTAATGTAATGCACACAATATGCATTAAATGTAATAGATGAAACAGATAGGCATGTCATAGGATGCCTTCGGTAACATGGTGGAGAATGGGAGAGGCAGAGGAGATCCACAACAATCCGAGTATTAGCCTGATTTACACGCCATGTCCTTCAGGATATCCCCTGCTTGAACCCCACAATAAACCACAACTGTTGCCCCAGCTCTCTGAGCTATCTTTCCTTTCCACTCGATGGAAATATTTATGCTCATAGGTGAGGAGACCCATCACAATATTTTCAGAGACTTCTTTCAATGTGTAATGATTCTCTCATTTCAATTAACAGTGAATGCAATCTGTGAAAAATTCCTTTCCAAAATTAGTGTTCTCTCTGTAAAAGAACTATGTAAAAGAAATTCATAGGGAAATATCCACCTCCACACATAATTCTAGCAAGGGTACTTCTCCCACTGAGACCTAAATTTAACTGGCAGTGTTTTCTTTTGAACTGAGGAATAGACCAAGAAGAACCACAGAATTCACTCTGCCTACAGACTCACACTTTGTCTGCCCAACACTGGAACTGTAACCCATGTAACCCGTGTAATCCATGTCTAGGGAGCTTTTGCTCCCTAGACAATCACACACCAGTATCCTTATGTTTCCCAAAAATATAACTGTGACATCATTATCCCATGTCCGAAAGGCCATAGTCACAGAGGTGCCTTGCAAGATTTGCTGCTCCAGAGACTTATCAAGGACACTCCTTCCACTTTGAGCCCTGAGAATGACTTCACCATTCTCTGTGCTCCATAGACACATCTTTATCATACTACAGAGGCCCACGATTTTGACAAGCAGGATGGGCTCCATGGGTCTTCCACCTTAATTCCCCTATATGTGCCTACCAACCAGCTGATTTCACAGGGTTGTATATAATTCAGTAGAGGTCAGGTTCACCAGAAATTACCTAAGAAAGAAAGGAAGGTCCACATTTTTGTGTGTTGGCTCATTACCTGGATCAGTATATACTGTAGTTACCCATGTTCTATCTGTAAAAGACACTGAATTGATCTGGGGAAGACACTATGTGTCACCTCTTAGCAGGTGATGTAACAAAGAATTTGAAGTCATGATAGATTCACTGACCACCCATGGATTACCACATGCAAAATGTACAGAATGCATCAGAAAGACATTCCGGAGGAGTTCCTCAGTCACATTAAAGAGAATGGGAGAGGCACATCAGATCTGCAGCAATCCGAATAACAGCCTGATGTAGAATCCAGGTGCTTCAGGATAGCCTTGGCTTGAATGTAGCAAGAGACCACAGTCATTCCCGCAGATCTCACACCAATTCTTCCTTTCCACTTGAAGGAAATGTCTGTGCTCACAGGTGAGGAGGCCCATCACGTTTTGTTTCAGACACTTCTTTGAATGTGTAATGATTCTCTCCCTTTCAATTCACAGTGAATTAATTCTATGAAAACACCTTTCCAAAATCAGTGTTCTCTCTGTAAAACGACGAACTACCCCGTCAGGGAAATATCCACCACCACACTTATTTCTAGTAAGGGCATTTCTCAGATTGGGACCTAAATTTCACTGGCAGGGTTTGTATTTATAAGTCAGCAGGTTTCTAATTTCTCATAAGCAGCCTAGCAGGCAAGGCCAGCACAACCCTAGAGGACTTGGGGAGTATAAGGGAGACCTACTGGGAATATCCCTTTTATTGTTTTGGTAAAATACACAAAACACATGTTTGCCACTGGAACCTTAACAAAGTTCAATTCAATTTTGGAATATGCCAACAGCATTGGGCGTTCCTCAATGCTTGTTCTCTAATACCATTTTCTAATTACAAGCAATCACTATTAACCCAAGCCATGCAAATTCCACCACCCATCCATGTTTCCCCACAACTTGTGGCCTGGCAAACACTGACCTGCCTTATTTCCCTATGAGTTTGACATTGTTATTCTGTTATTTTAATGGATAGACAGCGTTAAGTGGCCTTCGGATGTTAGCTTCTTCTCTTGACAATTTCTCAAGATACTTTCTTGTGGTGGGCAGTACCAGGATTTCTGTCACGTTCATGACTGTATCTTGTTTTATTTTTATTCATATACCACCCTCCTAATGCATTCAACAGTTGACCTGCTATTGTGTTTCTACATTTTTTTCTGAACGTGCAGTGAAGTTATGAATTCTGTTTAGGAGTTTCTGGGCATCCGTCTTAACCACTATTGTGTATATATCAATATTCACATGAAATTTTCATTCTCAACATACAGGACAAACAATGAACTGTTTTCTATGGTAGATACATCATTCTATGTATCCAGCAGAGTCATGTGAGCATTCCAGTTCTTCCAAATTGCACTGTCAACGCACATGTGATCATTTCTCTTTGGTTGGTCACAGCATTCTTGAAGGAGTGGCATAAAGTCTCATTGTGCTTTTGATTTTCCCTCCCTGACTGATTAAGTGTCCGATTATCATAGCAAAATGTTATAGGCTGTGTGGCTTCAATAATAGAAGTGTATTTCTTACCGTCCAGAAAGTTCAAGATGAAGGTGCCAGAATGTTACTTTCTCAGGCGGATCTGTCAACAGGAAACTGCTCAACAGGGACTGATGATGAGGGTGTCAGGAAGAAAGAACAGCCTGAGCAGAGCCACAGAAGCCGCTTTCCTCTCAGACTCACACTCTGTTGTCTGCTCAGCACTGGAGGTGTAATCCATGCCAAAAGAAACCAGCCAATCACGTATCAGTATCCTCATGTGTCACAAGTAGGCAACTGTGACATCATCATCTCCTCTCCAGGAGGCCACCGCCACAGTGGTGCTTTTGACAAGTTGCCGCTCATGGATTTATCCAGGACAGCCTAGTCACTTTGAGCCCTGTGTTTGACCTCACCATTCTTTGTGCTCCATACAGCCTTATTTTCATACTACAAAGGCCCTTGGCCCAACCATTATAACTTTCCAGGAATCACCTTGCTACTTCAAAGATAAACAAGAACTGATGTGCAGTGTGTGAGCGCTGTCTACAAAAAGTGCCCATCAAAGACCTTAACTGGATGAACGTGAGCTCCAGATAGAAGCATATCAGGTCTTCTAATCTCTGTTGATGATTTTCAAAAGAACCACTTAACATAGCTAGCAATTTGGGGCTTCAGGTTCTTGATTGTCCTCATCATTTGCTGAATAGTGTCACGGGAGTGTTGGTACATGTATAGGAAGGAAAAACATTTGTATTGTGCTCTGTCACTTCTGATAGGCAGGATGAGCTCCATGGGTCTGCACTCTGAATTCCCCAGTGCATGCCTATCAAGCGGCTGATTTCAGTGCGTTGCACGTAATTCATTAGAGGTAAGGTTCGTCATGAATTACCTAAGAAAGAAAGGAATGTCCACTTTCTTTTTGTGTAGGCTCAGTACCTGGCTCAGTATATAATGTACTTCTCCATATTCTACTTGTGAAAGACACTGAATTTCTCCTGGTGAGACACTTTCTGCCACCCCTTAGCAGATGACATAACAAATAATTGGAAGTCACGATAGATTCACTGACCACACAAGGAATTCCATATCCAAAAATTTGCAGACTCTATGAGCAAAAGGGTGAAAATTGGGAATGTTGCCTCAGTTACGAAGATCAGCGTATTAAAATAATGCACACAGCATACACAAAATGTAAAAGATGAAACAGATTGGCATGCTGTACGAGGCCCCCTCTATCATGGAAGAGGAAGGGAGAGCAACAACATGTCCACAGCAATCCGAGTTTTATTTTTATTTAGGATATATGTCCTTCAGAATAGCTCTGGCTTTAACCCCACCTGAGACCACAACTGTTGGCCCAGCTGTCTGACGAATCCTTCCTTTCCACTTGAAGGAAATATCTATGCTCACTGGTAAGGAGACCCATCAGGTTTTGTTTCAGAGACTTCTTTCAATGTGTAATGATTCTGTCACTTTCAATTCACAGTGAATGAAATCTGTGAAAACCCCTTTCCAAAATCAGTGCTCTCTATGTAAAAATGGTAATCTACTACATCAGGCAAATATCAACCACCACACTGATTTGTAGCAAGGGCACTTCTCCCATTGGGACCTAAATTTCACTGGCAGTGTTTGTTTTTAGAACTGAGGAGCTTTCTCATATATCCCAAGTATCTAAGAGGCAGTGTCATTGCAACATCAGAGGACTTGTGTTTTAGGAGAGGTGCTCTACTGGGAATATCCCTTACATTGCTTTGGTAAAATTCACATCACCAGTTTTCCATTGGGATATTTAAGAAATACAATTCACTTTGTAACATACCAACAGCATTGGGTTTTTCTCAATGCTTGCTGTCTAATACCATTTTTTTGTTTACAAGCAATCAGTAGAAATCCAAGACACGCAACTTTCAATTCCCATCCACGCTGCATCACAACTTGAGCCCTGGCAAACACTGACCTGCCTTCATTCCCTGTGAATTTGACATTGTCGTTCTGTTATACTAATTGAGAGACTGTGTATGTGGACTTGGGATGCTAGCTTCTTTCTCTTTCCATTTTCTTAATATACTATCTTGAGGTGGCAAGCATCAAGACTTCTGTCCCCTTTATGACAGTATCTGGTTTCATTTTATACATATAATACTTTCGCTAATGCATTCATTAGTTGACCTGATATTGTGTTTCTATATTTTTGCCTTTATGTACAGTGCAGTTGTGAATTCTCTTTAGGAGTTTCTGGGCTTCCGTTTTAAACACTATTTTGTATATACTGAAGTTCACATTATATTTTCAATCTCTAAACAATGGACAAAAGTGAACTGTTTTACATGATAGTTATGTCATTCTCTGTATCCAGCAGAGACATGTGAGCATTCCAGTTTTTCCACATCATGTTGTCAAGACACATGTGATCATTTCCCTTTGGTTGATCACAGCATTCTTGAAGGTGTAGCATAAAGTCTCATTGTGCTTGTGATTTTCCCTCCTTGTGTTATAAATTGTTTGATTTTCATGGCAAAATATTATAGGCTGTGTGGCTTCAACAACATAAGTGTATTTCTCTCCATCCTTAAAGTCCAAGATGAAGGTGCCAGAACTTTGCTTTTACACTAGTGTCTGTCAACAGGAACCTGCTCAGCAGGGTCTGATGCTGAGGGCCTCAGGAGGAAAGAACACCCGGAGCAGAGCCACTGAAGTCAATCTCTTCACAGACACACATTCTTTTGTCTGCCCAGCACTGGAAATGAAATCCGTGCCAAGGAGGGCCTGGCTAATCACTCCCCAATGTGTGTCTATCAGTATCTTCATGTGTCACATAAAGGAAACTGTAACATCATCATCCCCTCTGCAGGAGGCCACAGCCACTGAGGTGCCTTGGAAAATTTTCTGCCCAGAAACTTATCCAGGACAGTCCTTCTACTTTGAGCCCTGGGTGTGGTTTTGCCATTCTCTGTGCTCCATAGAGCTTTCTTCTCATACTACAGAGGCCCTTTGGCACAGACATAATGACTTGCCAGGAATCACCTTGACCCTTCAAAGAGAAGCAAGAAATGGCATGCACTTGGTGTGAGTGCTGGCTCCAAAAGTGCCCCATGAAAGAGTGCTACTGAATGAATGAAAGTTCCAGATAGAAGCAAATGTGGTATTCTAGACTCTGATGGTGATTTTCAACAAAAACCACTTATCATACCTAGCAAGCTGAGGCTCAGTTTATTGATTGTCTTCATCATTTGCTGAGTGGTTATCAAGGGCATATTGGTACACGGAGAGAAAGGATAGACATTCATATGGTGCTCTGTTAATTCTGACAGGCAGGATGGGCTCCATGAGTTTTCCATTGGAATTCCCCAATGTGTGTCTATCAACTGGCTGATTTGGGAAGGTTGGATGTAACTCAGTAAAGTTCAGGTTCACCAGGAATTACCTAAAGAAGAAAAGAAGGTCCACTTTCGTTGTGTATGGGCTCAATAGCTGGCTCAGCATATTCTGTAGTTCTCCATAATTTACTTGTCAAAGCCACTGAGTTTCTCAGGGAAAACCCTGTCTGCCACCACTTAACAGGTGACTTAACAAATAATTGTATATCACTATAGATTCACTGACATTCCTTGGAGAACCACACACAAAATGTACAGAATGTATGAGGAAAAGGGTGAAAATTTGGAATGTTTCCTCAATTATGAGGATCAGAATATTAAAGTAACGCACACAACATGTGCAAAATCTAAAAGATGAAACAGATACCCATGCCATAGCAGGCCCTGAATAAAACGGAAGAGAATTGGAGAGTCTCATCAGATCCACAGAAATCCAAGTTTTAGTCTGATTTAGACTCCAGATCCCTCAGGGTACCCTGGCTTGAACCCTGCAAGAGACCACAGCCATTGCCCTGGCTCTCTGAGCAATCCTTCTTTTCACTTGTAGGAAATATATATGGTTACAGGTGAGGAGGCCAATAACATTATGTTTCAGAGACTTCTTTCAATGTGTAATGATTCTCACCCTTTCAATTCACAGTGAATGAAATCTGTGAAAAAGCCTTTCGAAAATTAGTGCTAGCTGTATAAAACCACAAGCTATACTGTCAGGCAAACATCCACCACCATGCTTATTTTGAGGAAAGGCTCTTCTCCATTTGTGACCTAAATTTCACTGGCAGTGTTCATTTTAATAACTGAGGAGCTTTCTAATGTAGCCCAAAGGATGTAGGAGGCAGGGCCATCACATTAGAGGACTTGTGGTTTATGAGAGTTGCCCTACTGGGAATATCCCTTACATTGTTTTGGTAAAATTCACACCACCCCTTTACCATTGGAACCTTTAAAAAACACAATTCAGTTTTGCAATATGCCACCAGCATTATGCTGTCCACAATCCTTGCTGTTAATACCATTTGTCTGATTGCAAGCAATCAATACAAACCCAAGTCATGAAATTTCACTTCCCATTCATGACGCCACACACCTTCTGCTCTGGCAAACTCTGATGTGCCTTTTTTCCATATGAATTTGATGTTGTCGTTCTGTTACCTTAATTGAGAGACATCATATGTGGCTTAGGTTGCCACCTTCTTTCTCTTGCCAATTTCTAATGGTATTTACTTGCTGTGGCCTGCATCAGGACTTCTGTCACCTTTATGACTGTGTCTTGTTTCATTTTATACACATACCACTTCCGTCAATGCATTTATCAGTTGACCTGATATTGTGTTTCCAATTTTTGCCATTATGTACAGTGCAGTTCAGAATTCTGTTTAGAAGTATCTGGGCATCTGTTTTAACTTCAATTGTGTATATATGAAATATCACATGAATTTTACATTCTCAACATACTGGACAAATGGTGAACTATTTTCCTTAGTAGCTATATCATTCCATGTATCCACCAGAGAGACCTATGTGCATTCCAGCTCTTCTACATCGCATTGTCAATGTACACATGATATTTTCTCTTTGGTTGATCATGACATTCTTGAAGGAGTAGCATATTGTCCCATTGTGTTTTCAATTTTCCCTTTCTGGTGGATAAAGTGTCGGATATTTATAGTAAAATGCTATACATTGTGTTGCTTCAATACCAGAAGTGGTTTTCTCACCGTTCTGAAAGTCCAAGATGAAGTGCCAGAATGTTGCTTTCTCAGGAGGTCTGTTAAAAGGAAAATGCTCAGCATGGTCTGACGCTGAGGGTTTCAGGAAGAAGGAACTGCCCAAGCAGAATGACAGAAGTTGATCTCACAGACTCACACTCTGTTGGCTGCCTAGCACTGGAGCTATAATCCATGTCCAGCAGCTGCATAGCCAATCACATGTCAGGTACTTCATGTGTCACAAATCAACAGCTGTGACATCATCATCCCCTCTCCAGGACGCTGCAGCCACAGTGGTGCCTGGAACATTTGCTGGAAGAGACTTATCCAGGACAGTCCTTCCAATTTGAGCCCTGAGTGTGATTTCAAAACTCTCTGTGCTCTGTAGAGCCATCTTTCTCATCCTACAGAGGCCCTTGGGCACAGCCACAATTACTTGCAGAAATCACCTTGCCTCTCAAAGAGGAGCAAGAACTGACATGCAGTTGGCATGATCACTGGATCCAAAAAGTGCCCCATCAAAGAGATTTACTGGATGAATGTGAGTTCCAGATAGAAGCAGATCAGGTCTTCTACTGTCCGATGGTGATTTTCATTGAGAACCACTTATCATACCTAGCAAGTTTGGGCTTTAGGTTCTTAGTCATCCTTATCACATGCTGTGTGCTGTCAAGGGAGTGTTGTTACATGGAGAGGCAGTATACACATTTGTATAGTGCTCTGTGTGTTCTGATAGGCACAGTGGGCTTCATGGGCCAGCCAACTGAATTCCCCAATACATGCCTATGAACCGGCTGATTTCAGAGGGTTTGATGTTATTCAGTAGAAGTCAGGTTTGCCAGGAATTTCCTTAGAAAGAAAGGAAAGTCCACATTTTTTTGTGTTTTTGCTCAATAGCTGGCACAGTGCATACTGTGGTTCTCCATATTCTACTTCTCAAAGACAGTGACTTTCTCCGGGGAATTCACACTCTGCCAACCCTTAGAAGGTGACATAACAAAGATCTTTAAGGCACAATAGATTCTCTGACCACATAGGGAGTCTCACTTGCAAAATGTTCAGATTCTATGAGTAAAAGTGTGATAATTGGGAATGTTTCCTCAATTATGAAAATCAGAGTATGAAAGTAACACACACACACAGCATGCACAAATTTTAAAATATGAAACAGGCATGTCATAGGAGGCCCTCAGTAACATGGATGAGAATAGGAGAGGCACAGCAGATACAGACCAATCCGAGGTTCAGCCTGATTAGACTCCAGGTCCTGCAGATAGCCCAGGCTTGAACTCCACAAGAGACCACTGTCGTTGCCCTGGCTCTCTGACCAATCATTCCATTCCACTTGAAGGCAATATCTATGCTCACAGGTGAGGAGTCCCATCACGTTTTGTTTCAGAGACTCCTTTCAATGTGTAATGATTCTCTCCATTGCCATTTACAGTGAATAAAATCAGTGAAAACTCCTTTCCAATATCAGTGCTCTCTCTGTAAAACAGCAGTCTACTCCTTCAGGAAAATATACACAACCACACTTATTTCTGGCAAGGACACTTTTTCCATTGGGACTTAAATTTAACTGGCAGTGTTTGTTTTAGAACTGAGGAGCTTTGTCATGTATCCCAAAGGGTCTAGGAGGCAGGGCCATCACAACATTAGAGGACTTGTGGTTTAGGAGAGTTTTCCTACTGGGAATATCCCTTACGTTGTATTGGTAAAATTCACAACACCAGTTTTCCATGGGAACCTTTAAGAAATGCAACTCAGATGTATATCATTAAAATGGCGTCGTGAGGTGAGCCTCTGTAAATCTCCCCTGGAATTTAAAACTAATCGAACAATTATACCACGACAAAGGACTCCCTGCATAGCAGACAGGCAAGATGAAGAGGCCCACTACTGAATTCACTTAAAGGAGGGTGAATCGCGCAAGCGTGCGAGTAGGCTATGGAGAAGTATGCAGAAGTAGACCTGCGGGCACAGGATGCACACCTAGCTTAGTGCTCCAAGCTTGCTGCATCCACGAGCGGATTCAGGTGATGGAAGAACTCGGACTTCTAGGGTTCTCGTTATGGACCACAGGTCTGAGCGTACAGCATATAAAACGAATGAACCCAACACTCACAGCAGAGATCTTGGTGAAAAGACTGAGGGAAGAAGTCTGAAAATGGTGGTTTAAGCACTCACTGTGGAGCAGAGAACTGAAACATTAGGCACTGAGACTAACGCCCCTTCTCTACCCTCCCAAAGCTCGCTCACCACCACCTGCCCGGTGATTGAAGTGGAGGAGTAGCAGTGTCATTTCAAAACAACAGAACATTTGCTGCTCTGAAATCTGTGGACTGCAGACACAGATTTGCAGCCAAACTATTTTGGGCAAGGGGAGGGAACTTTGGAAACAGGACGGGCTGTGGTGGTGGTCACCGAAATTGCTCTGGGACACCTCTCTCAACTCACCCCACCCATAGCCACAACTATCTCTGAGGATCCTGCAGGAATAAACAGAACTGCTGAAACATATGGCCTCTGAATCTGGTGCAGGAAGGGGTTTGGAAATTCAAAGCTCTCTGCATAACCACACGGAAACTCAGATCTGTGACCCAGGTGAACTGTTAACAGAGGAGAAGCCTATCTCCAAGTGAATCCCCCCATTGTGTGAGAAGGAGGAATAGTGCAGAGAATACATAGCATGACAGTGAGAGAGAAAAAAAGGCTGCAGTAGGAGAGAAAATAAAACATTCTACCAACAAGTACTGGAAAAAAAGAAAAAGAAAGACCTTTCTATCAACCAGTTGTGTAAGCCACTCCTGTAGATAACTAGGAATAAATAGTAAATCAGTAATTGCCATGAATAACCAAGGCAGCAAGACAGCTTAGAAAGAAAGTGAAAAGTCTCCAGAAAGGAATTAAATATATGGAAATATGTGACTTAACGACAGAGAATTAAAAATTGCAGTTCTGAAAAACTCAACGAGATACAAGAAAGCACAGTAAGGCAGTTTAATAAACTCAGAAACACAATCAAAGAACAACATGAGCATTTTACCAAATAAATTGAAATTTTAAGAAAAGAACCAAATAGAATTGCTGCAGATTAAGAACTCAATAGAAGAAATGAATGAAATAGCCAGCTTAGGTAGTAGCGTTGACCAGATGGAGAAAGGATTCAGTGACATTGAAGCTAGAAACCTGGGAATTACACGGATGGAAGAAGAAAGAGACTTGAGACGTAAAAGAAAAGAAAAACTCTACAAGAATATAAGAATAATGGGCATAACAGAAGGAGAAGAAAGAGACAAGGGAACAGATAACATATCCAAACAAATTGTCAATGAGAACTTCCCAAACTTGTGGACAGGACTGGATCTTTGATTCCAAGAAGGAAATAGAACACCTAATGAGTTCAATCCCAACAGACGTTATCCAAGGCACATTGTATTGAAGCTGTCTAAAATCAAAAACATGGAAAGAATCCTCAAGGCAGCCAGGGAAAAGAAGACGGTAACTTACAAAGGAAGCCCATTTAGACTATCATCAGATTTTTCAGCCGAAACTCTAGAAGCGAGGAGGGAGTGGAACCAAATATTCAAACTATTGAAAGAGAGAAATTGCGAGCCAAGAATAATATATCCAGCAAAGGTATCCTTTGTTATGAAGGAGAAATAAAGACTTTTCCAGACATACAAAAGCTGAAGGAATATACTAAAACACGATGTGCACTACAAGAAATACTATAGGAGGTTATTCGACCACCATCAATGGGGAAAATTTGTGGCAACCAAAACATAAAAAGAGGGAGAGTAAAGGCCTTAACTGGAATATGGAAATGGAGAAAGTGTGCTGAAGAAAATGGAATACTCTAAATAGCAAATTTTCTTCTACTGAAACAAAAGAGTAACCACTCAAAAACAAAAATCCAGAACTGAAACATATACTGTAATAAAAGAAGAAACCGAGGGAAACATCATAGAAAATCACCCCACGGAAACAACAGACAACAACAAAATGGAAAAGAAACAATGGAGACACAGACTTACCAGAAAACTAAAGATACAATGACAGGAAATCCTCACATATCAATAATCACCCTAATTGTAAATGGACTGAACTCACCAATAAAAAGGCACAGAGTAGCAGATTGGATAAAACAACTAAACCCAACCATATGCTCTCTCCAAGAGACACATCTCAGCTACAAAGGCAAGCAGAGACTCAAATTGAAAGGGTGGAAATTGACACTCCAAGCAAATGGTACCCAGAGAAAATCAGGTGTAGCCATAATGATATCAGATGAAACAGACTTCAAGGTGAAGAAGATAACAAGAGACAAAGATGGACATTTCATAATGGTGAAGGGGACTATACAACAAAAAGACGTAACAGTCATCAATATTTATGCCCCCAATCAGGGAGCACCGAAATATACCAAGCAACTACTAACAGGAAGAGATTGACCAAAACACAATTATACTAGGGGACTTAAATACATCATTGACAGATATGAATAGATTATCCAAACAGAAAATATGGAAATAGCAGCCCTAATTGAAACATTAGATTAAATGGACAAAATTGACATATATAGAGTACTGCTTCCTAAACCATCACATTATACTTTTTTTTTTTTCTAGTGGACATGGAATATTCTCAAGGATACACCATATATTCAGGCATAAAATCTGCCTCAGCAAATTTAAAAAGATTGAAATCATACCTAGCATATTCTCTGATCACAAGGCTTTGAAATTGGATATCAACTGGAAAAAGAATCAGTAAAAAACACAAATACATGGAGATTAAAAAACATGCTTTAAAGAACGACAGGTAAAAGAAGAAATTAGAGGGGAGATCAAAAGATACATAGAAAAAATGACAATGAAAATACATCCTACCAAAATTTTTGGGATACAATGAAAGCAGTTTCAGAGGGGAATTTATGTCATATGAGACCTATATCAAGAAACAAGTAAAATCCCATATAAATAACCTCATGTTACACCATAAAGAATTAGAAAAAGAACAAATAAAACCCAAGGTCAGCAGAAGAAATGACTTAACAAAAATCAGAGCAGAACTAAATAAAATAGAGAACAAAAAGACAATAGAAAAAATCAATGTCATAAAGAGCTTGTTCTATGAAACGATAAACAATATTGATAAGTCCTTGGCTAGACTTACTAAGATAAAAAGAGAGAAGACACTAATTAACAAAATCAGAAATGAAAAATGGGAATATATCACGGATACCACAGAAATACAAAGAATGATCCAAGAATACTGTGAAAGACGATATGCCACCAAATTCAATAACCTAGAAGAAATGGACAAGTTCTTAGAAACATATAGCCTTCCAAGGTTGAACTATGAATAACTGGAAAATCTAAACATACCGATCACCAGTAACAAAATTGAATCAGTCATCAAAAACCTTCCCAAAAGCAAAAGTCCTGGATCAGATGGCTTCACTATTAAATTCTACCAAACCTTCAAAGAGGACCTAATACGAATTCTGCTCAAACTCTTCCAAAAAAATTGAAGAAGAATCAGTACTCCCTAACTCATTATATGAGGCCAATATTACCTTGATACCAAAACCTTGTAAGTACAACACAAAAAAAAGAGAATTACAGACCAACATCTCTGATGAATACAGATGCAAAATCCTAAACAAAATTCTAGCAAAATGTAATAAAACAGTGCATTAAAAAAGATTATTTCTCACGACCAAGGGGGTTTATCCCCAGGGCACAAGGAAGCTTCAATATCCCCAAATCCAACAATGTGATACATCACATAAACAAAATAAAGGACAAAAATCATATGATGATATCAATTGATGCAGAGAAAGCATTTTACAAGATACAACATCATTTATGATTAAAACACTTAATAAAATAGGTATATAAGGAAAATAAGTTAACATAATAAATGCCATATATGACAAACCCCCAGCTAATCTCATAATTAATAGTGAAAAACTGAAGCCTATTGCTCTACATTCAGGAACAATACAGGATTGTCCCCTATCACTTCTGCTTTTCAACAGTGTTGGAATTCCTTGTCAGAGCAATCAGGCAAGAAAAAGAAATAAAAGACATTCAAATGGGGAATGAGGAAGTTAAATTATCACTCTTTTCAGATGGCATCGTGCTATACATAGAAAACCCTAAAGACTCCACCAAAAAGCTATTAGAAACAATCAACGAATACAGTAAAGTTGCCGGTACAAAATCAACGTACACAAGTCCATTGCATTCCTATATACTAACAATGAAATCTCAGGAAACAAAATAAAAAATAAGTCATTTTGCAATTCCAGTAAAAAGAAAAAAATACCACGGAATAACCTTAACCAAGGATGTGAAAGACCTATATGCTGAAAATTATGTGACATTTTTAAAAGAAATTGAAAAAACACAAAGAAATTGAAAGAAATTCTGTGCTCATGGATTGGAAGAATCAACATAGTTAAAATGGCCATATTATTCAAAGCAATATACAGACTTAATGTAATCCCCATCAAAATACCAATGGCATTTTTAAAAGAAATAGAACACACAAAAAAATCATCAGTGTGTACATATACCACAACTTCTTTATCCATTCATCTATCGAAGGACATTTTGGTTGTTTACATGTCTTGGCCACCGTAAGCAATGCTACAACGAAAATTGGAGCACACGTGTCTTTATCTATAAACGTTTTCAGATTTTTTGGGTAGATATCCAGGAGAGGGATTGCTGGGTCATACGGCAATTTTATTCGTAATTTTTTGAGGAACCTCCACACTGCCTTCCGTAACGGCTGCACCAGTCTGCATTCCCACCAGCAGTGTATGAGGGTTCCTTTTCCTCCACAGCTTCTCCTACACTTGTTACTATTTGTCTTGTTGATGATAGCCATTCTGACTGGGGTGAGGTGATATCTCATTGTGGTTTTGATTTGCATTTCTCTGATGATTAGTGATGTTGATCATTTTTTCATGTGTCTATTTGCCATTTCTATGTCTTCTTTGGAGAAATGTCTCTTTCTTCTGCCCATTTTTCAATTGGGTTGGTATATATACACAATGGAATACTATTTGGCGGTAAGAAAAGATGATATAGGAACATTTGTGACAACATGGATGGATCTTGAAAGTGTAATGCTGAGAGAAATAAGTCAGACAGAAAAAGCAGAGAACCATGTGATTTCACTGATATGTGGTATATAAACCAAAAACAACAAAAGAACAAGACAAACAAATGAGAAACAGAAACTCATAGACACAGACAATAGTTTAGTGGTTACCAGAGGGTAAGGGGGGTGGAGGGTGGGAGATGAAGGTAAGGGGGATCAAATATATGGTGATGGAAGGAGAACTGACTCTGGGTGATGAACACCCAATGAGATTTATAGATGATATAATACAGAATTGTACACCTGAAATCTATGTAATTTTACTAACAATTGTCACCTCAATAAATTAAAAAAAAAGAGTAATGCAAATAAAAACCACAAGGAGATATCACCTCACCCCAGTCAGAATGGTTATCAACAACAAGACAAATAGGAACAAGTGTTGGAGTAGCTGTGGAGAAAAATGAACCGTCATACACTGTTGATGGGAATGCAGACTGCTGCAGCCTTTATGGAAGGCAGTGTGGTGTTTCCCCAAAAATTTACAAACAGAATTACCATATGACCCAGCAATCCATCTCCTGGGTATCTACCCAAAAAATCTGAAAACATTTATCCATAAAGACACGTATACTCCAATGTTCACTGCAGCTCTGTCTATGGTGGCCAATACATGGAAACAACCAAAACATCCTTATATAGATAAATGGATAAAGAATTAGTGGTATACATACACAATGGAATACTATTTAGTGGTAAGAAAAGACGATATAGGAACATTTGTGACAACATGGATGGATTTTCAGAATATAATGCTAAGCGAAATAAGTCAGACAGAAAAAACAGAGAATCATATAATTTCAATGATATGTGGTATATAAATCAAAAACAACAAAAGAAGAAGACAAAAAATGAGAAACAAAAACTCATAGACAGAGACAATAGTTTAGTGGTTACCAGAGGGTAAAGGGGAAGGGAGGAGGCAGATGAGGGTAAGCAGGATCAAATATATGGTGATGGAAGGAAAATAGACTCTGGGTGGTGAACTCACAACGGGATTTATAGGTGATGTAGTAAATTTTTGTACATCTGAAATCTATTTAATTTTACTAACAATTGTCACCCAATAAATAAAAACAGCTTCATTAAAAAATAATAAATCTTTAAGAAAAGTGCAACTCAGTTTTGTTATATGCCAACAGCACTGTGCTTTCCTCAATCAATGATAATAACATTTTTTTCTGATTACAAGCAATTAACAGAAACCAAAGCCATGCAACTTTCACTTCCCATCCACACTGCCCCACAGCTTGCGCCCTGGAAAACGCTGACCTGTCTACTTTCCCTATGAATTTGACATTGTCGGTCTGTTTTCTGAATCCAGACACAGCGTATGATACTTACTTGCTAGTAAGTTTCTGTTGCCAATTTTTCAAGTAACTCTCTTGCGGTGTCCAGCATGAGAACTACTGTCACCTTTATGACTGTATCTTGTTTCATTTTGTACATATACCACCTTTGCTAATGCATTTATCAGGTGACCTGATATTGTGTCTCTGCATTTTTGCCATTATCTACACTGCAGTTCTGAATTCTGTTTAGGAGTCTCTGGACATCCTTTTTTAAACACTATTATGTGTATATATATATATATATATATATATATATATATATATATATATATATATATATATATATATATATATATATATATATATATATAAATAAATAAATAGTCATAGGATATTTCATTTTCAACATCCTCAAAAATAGCAAACTGTTTTCCAATGTAGCTATATAATTCTATGTATCCAGAAGAGACATGTGAGCTTTTCAGTTCTTCCAAATTGCAATGTGAATGCACATTTGATATTTTCTCTTTGGTAGATTACAGCATTCCTGAAGGAGTAGCATATTGTCTCATTGTGCTTTCAATTTTCCCTCCCTCACTGATAAAGTGTCTGATTTTCATAGCAAAACATTACGGACTGTGTGGCTTCAATAGGATAAGTGTATTTATTACCATGGGGAAAGTCCAAGATGAAGGTGCCAAAACATTACTTTCTCAGGAGTTTCTGTCAACAGGAAACTGCTCAGCAAGGTCTGACACTGAGGGCATCAGGAGGAAGGAACAGCCTGAGTAGAGCCACAGAAGTCGCTCTCCTCACAGACCCAAACTCTGTTGTCTGCCCAGCACTGAAGCTGAAATCTGGCCCATATGCACCTGGCCAATCACATATTTGTGTCCTCATGTGTCACAAAAAGAAAACTGTTACATCATCATCCCCTCTCCAGGAGGCCGCAGCCAAAGAGGTGCCTTGGTCCATTTGCGCCCAGAGAGTGTTCCAGGACAGTACTTCCACTTTGACCCTGAGTGTGACTTCACCATTCTCTGTTTTCCATATAGACTTCTTTTTCATATAACAGAGGCCCTTGGGCCCGTCCATAATGACTTGCCGTGAATCACCTTGAAACTTCAAAGAGGAGCACGAATAGACAAGCAGTTGGTGTGAGCTCTGGCTCCAAAAAGTGCCCCATCAAAGAGTGTTACCAGATGAATGTGAGCTCCAGATAGAAGCAGATCAGATCTTCCAATATCTCCTGCTGATTTTCAACAAGAACCACTTTTTATACCTAGCAGGTCGGGTTCGGGTTCTTGATTGTCCTCATCATTTGCAGAGTAGTGTCAAGGGAGTGTTGATGCACAGAGAAGAAAGATACACATTTGTATGGTTCTCTGTTCTGAAAGGAAGGATGGGCTCCATGGGTCTGTCATCAGAATTCCCTGATGCATGTCTATCAACGTGCTGATTTCAGAGGGTTGGATGTAATTCAGTAGAGGTCAGTTTCACCAGGAATTACCTAAGGAAAAAAGGAAGGTCCACTTTATTTGTGTGTGTGCTCAGTAGCTATCTCAGTATGCACTGTAGTTCTCCATATTCAACTGTTCAAAGACACTGAATTTCTCTGGGGATCACACTCTCTGCCACCACTTATCAGGTGACTTAACAAAGATCTTCAAGTCACGATAGATTATCTGACTACACATGGAGTCCCACTTGCAATATGTATAGACTCTATGAGTAAAAGGGTGAACATTGGGAATATTTCCTAAATTATGAAAATCAGACTATTAAAGGAAGGCACCATACATGCGTAACATATAAAGATGAAACAGATATGCATGCCATAGGAAGCCCACAGTAACATTGAAGAGAATGGGAGACACACAGCAGATCCACAGGAACCAAAGTTTTATCCTGATTCAGACTCCTGGTCATTCAAATAGCCCAGGCTTGAACCTCGCAAGATCACAGCCATTACTACAGCTCTCTTACCTAAATTTCCTTTCCACTCGAAGGCAATATCTATGCTCACAGGTGAAGAGTCCCATTACGTCTTGTTTCAGAGACTTCTTCCAATATGTAAAGATTCTCAACCTTACAAATCACAGTGAATGCAATCAGTGAAAACTCCTTTCCAAAATCAGTGCTCTCTCTGTTAAATGGTAATCTACCCCATCAGGCAAATATACACCACCACACTGAATTCTAGCAAGGGCAATTCTCCCATTGGTAACTAAATTTCATTGTCTGTGTTGGTTTTAGAACTGAGGAGCTTTTTCATGTATCCGCATGTGTCTAGAAGGCAGGACCATCACAACATTTGAGGACTTGTGGTTTAGGAGATCTGCAATACTGGGAATATCCTTTGGATATTGGAACCTTTAAAAAATGCATTTCAGTTTTGTAATATGCCAACAGCACTGTGCTTTCCTCAATCCTTGCTGTCTA
The DNA here is from genome assembly GCF_057876585.1 of Rhinolophus sinicus. Classification (NCBI taxonomy): domain Eukaryota; kingdom Metazoa; phylum Chordata; class Mammalia; order Chiroptera; family Rhinolophidae; genus Rhinolophus; species Rhinolophus sinicus. The sequence continues at coordinate 2,162,789 of NW_028290712.1, forward strand.
GTACCATTTTTCTGATTACACGGAATCAATACAAACCCAAGCAATGCAACTTTCACTTCCCATCCATGATTCCCCAAACCTTGTGCCCTGGAAACACTGACCTGTCTTCTGTCCCTATGAATTTGACATTGTCGGTCTGTTATCTTCGTTGAGAGACAGCATATGAGATCTTGGGATTCTAGCTTCTTCTCTTTCCTATATCTCAAGTAATTTTCTTGTGGTGTCCAACATCAGGACTACTGTCACCTTTATGACTATATCTTGTTTCATTATATACATAGGCCACCTTCACTAATGCATTCATCAGGTGACCTGATATCGTGTCTCTGCATTTTTGCCATTATCTACACTGCAATTCTGAGTTCAGGTTAGGAGTTTTTGGGTATCCATTTTAAACACTATTGTGTATATATCAATGGTCATGATATATTTTCAATCTCAACATCCTGGACAAATAATGAACTGTTTTCCGCTGTAGCTGTATCATTCTATGCATCCAAAGGGAAATGTGAGCCTTCCAGTTCTTCCGTATTGCACTGCCAATGAACATGTGATATTTTCTCTTTCGTTAATCATAACATTCTTGAAGGAGTAGCATATTGTCTCATTGTGCTTTTGACTTTCCGTCCCTGACTGAAAAAGTCTCCGATTTTCATAGCCAAACGTTATAGACTGTGTGGCTTAAAAAAGATAAGTGTATTTCTCACCATCCTGAAAGTCCAAGATGAAGGTGCCAGACTTGTGCTTTCACAGGATGGTCTGTAAACAGAAAACTGCTCAGCAGGATCTGACACTGAGGATGTCAGTAGGAAGGAATAGCCTGAGCTGAGCCACAGAGTTTGTTCTCCTCACAGACTCACACTCTGTTGTCTGCCCAGCACTGGAGCTGTAATCCAAGCAAATCAGCAACCTGGCCAAACACAAATAAGTGTCCTCATGTGTCACAAAAGACAATGGTGATATCATAATCCCCTCTTCAAGAGGCCACAGCACAGAGTAGCCTTGGACAATTTGTGGCCAGGGAGTTACCCAGGAAAGTCCTTCCACTTTGACCCTGAGTATGACTCATCAATCTCTGTGCTCTGTTGACCCTTCTTTCTCAAACTACAGAGACCCCTGGGCCAGCCATAATGACTTGCCCTGAATCACCTTGCCTCTTCAATTGGAGTCAGAACTGACATGGATTTGGTGTGAGCGCTGGCTCCTAAAAGTGCCCAATCATAGAGTGTTACCAGATGAATGTGAGCTCCAGATAAAAGCAGATCGGGTGTTGTAGTCTCTGATAATGATTTTCAACAAGAAACACTTATCATACCTACCAAGTCTGATTATTAGTTCTTGATTATCCTCATCACTTACTGAGTAGTGTCAAAGGAGTGTTGGTACACAGAGAGGAAAGATACACATTTTTATGTTGCTCTGTCAGTTAGAACAGGCAGGATGGGCTCTATGATTCTGCCATCTGAAATCCCTGATATATGCCTATCAACCAGTTGATTTCAGAAAGTTGGATGTAACTCAGTATAGGTTAAGTTGACCAGAAGTTAGCTGAGAAAGAAAGGACGGTCCACGTTTTTTGTGTGTGGGCTCAGTAGCTGGCTCAGTGTATATTGTATTTCTACATATTTTACTTGTAAAAAACACTGAGTTTCTCTGGGGAAGACACTCTCTGCACCCTTTAGCAGGTGACAAAACAAAGATTTTTAAGTCACGGTAGATACTCTGACTGTACATGGACTCCCACTTGCAAAATTTACAGACTCTATGAGTAAACGGGTAAAAATTGGGAACGTTTCCTCAATTATGAAACTCAGAGTATTAAAGTAACACACATAACGTGTGCAAAGTGTAAAACATAAAATAGTAAGGAATGCTGTAGGATGCCCTCGTAACATGGAAGATAATGGGACAGGCACTGCAGATTTGCAGTAATCCGAGTTTTAGCCTGATTTAGAAGCCAGAACTTCAGGATAGCCCATGCTTGATCTCCGCAATAGACCACTTCAGTTCCAACGGATCTATGACCAGTCCTGCCATTCCACTTGAAGGAAATATCTATGCTCACAGGTGAGGAGGCCATCATGGTTAGATTCAGCAACTTCTTTCAATGTGTAATGATTTTTTCCCTTTCAGTTCTCTGTAAATGAAATCTGTGAAAGCTCCTTTCCAAAAGCAGTGCTCTCTCTGTAAAATGGTAATATACTCCTTCAGGCAAATATCCACCAACTCACTTATTTCTAGCAAGGGCAATACACACATTGGAACCTAAATTTCACTGGCAGTATTTATTTTGAGAACTCAGGAGCTTTCTCATGCAGCCCAAAGTGTCTAGAGAGCAGGGACATCACAACATTAGAGGATTTGTGGTATTTGATAGGTGCCCTACTGGGATTATCCCTTACATTGTTTAGGTGAAATTCACACCACAATTTGACTGTGGAACTTTGAAAAAATACAATTGAGCTTGTGGTATGCGAACAGCCTTGTGTTTTCCTTAATCCTTGCAGTCTAATAACATTTTTTTCTGATTACAAGCAATCAATAGAATCCCAAGCCACGCAGTTTTCACTTCCCTTCCATGCCTCCCCACACCTTGTACTCTGGCAAACACTGACCTTCCTTCTCTCCCTATGAATTTTACATTGTCATTTTGTTATCTTAGTGGAGAGACAGCATATGTGGCCTTGGGATGCTACCTTCTTTCTTTTGCCAGTTCCTCAAGATTGTTTCCTATGGTGCCTAGCATGAGGTCTTCTGTCACTGTTATAACTGTACCTGGCTTCATTTTATACATATACCACCTTCGCTAATTCATTCATCAGTTGACCTGATATTGTGTTTCTCTATTTTTGCCATTATATACTTTGCAGGCCTGAATTCTGTTTAGGAGTTTCTGAGCAACTTTTTTACACACCATTGAGTATATATCAATGGTCAAGAGATATTTTGATTCTCAACATACTGTACAAATACCAAACTGTTTTCCACAGTAGCCATATCATTCTATGTATCAAGCAGAGACATAAGAGTGTATCATGTCTTCCCCATGGAATTGACAATGCACATGTGATCTTTTCTCTTTGGTTGATCACAGCATTCATGAAGGAGTAGCATATTGTCTCATTGTGCTTTAGATTTTCACTCCCTGACTGATAGAGTGTCCAATTTTTATAGCAACATGTTATAGACTATGTGGCATCAATAAGAGAAGTGTATTTCTCACCGTCCTGAGAGTCCAAGATGAAGGTGCCAGAACATTTCTTTCTCAGGAGACTCTGACAACAATCAACTGCAAATCAAGGTCTGATGCTGAGGGCTTCAGAAGAAAGGAACAGCCAAACAGAGCCACAGATTTTGTCTCCCCACTCACAGACTCACACTCCCTTGTCTGCCCTTCACTGGAGCTGTAATCCATGCCTAGCAGTTGCCTGGACAACCACATATCCGTTTCCTCATGTGTCACAAAAGTACAACTGTGACATCATCATCCCCTCTCCAGGAGACCGCAACCACCGAGGTGCATTGGACCATTTACTGTCCAGAGACTTATCCCAGAAAGTCCTTCCACTTTGAGCCCTGAGTATCATTTCAACATTCTCTGTGCTCCACAGAGCCTTCTTTCTGATAGTACAGAGGTCCTTGAGCCCAGACATAATGACTTGCAAGAAATCACCTTTCCACTTCAAAGAGGAGGCAGAACTGACTTACAGTTGTTCTGAGCGCTGGCTTTACAATGTGCCACATAAAAGAGTGTTACCAGATGAATGTGAGCTCCAGATAGAAGAACATCAGGTGTTCTAGACTCTGATGGTGATTTTCTACAAGAACCACTTATCATACCTAGCAAGATTGGGCATCAGCTCTTTGATTGTCCTCATCATTTGCTGAGTAGTGTCAAGGGAATGTTAGAACACGGAGAGGAAGGATACACATTTGTATGGTGCTCTGTCTGTCTCACAGGCATGATGGGCTCCCTAGATCGGATGTCTGAATTCAATGATAAGTGCCTATAAACTGGCTCATTTCAGAGGGTTGCACATAATCCAGTAGAGGTCAGTTTCTCCAGGAATTACCTAAGAAAGAAATGAAGGTCCACTTTGTTTGTGTTTGGGATCAGTTGCTGGCTCAGTATATATGGTAGTTCTCCATGTCCTACTTGTCAAAGACACAGAATTTTCCCAGGTAGACACTCTCTGCCACCCCTTAGCAGGAGACTTAACAAATAACTGGAAGTCATGATAGATCACTGACCACACATTGAGTCCCACATTCCAAGTATGCAGAATCTAAGAGTAAAAGCGTGAAAATTGGGTATCTTTACTCAATTATGAAGATCAGAGTATTATAGTAACACACAGCATGCACAAAATGTAAAAGATAAAACATATAGGCATATCATAGGAGGCCCTCAGTAACATGGAATAGAATGGGTGAAGCACAGCAGATCTGCAGCAAACCAAGTTTTAGCCCTATTTAGAATCCAAGTCCTTCAGGATAGCCCAGGCTTGAACCACACAAGAGATCTCAGCCGTTCCCTATCTCTCGGACCAATCCTTCCCTTCAGCTTTAAGGAAATGTGTATGCTAAGAAGTGAAGAGGACGATAACCTTTTTGTTTCAGAGATTTCTATCAATGTGTAATGATTTTCTCACTTTCAATTCACAGTGAATGAAATCTGTGAAAACTCCTTTACAAAATCAGTGCTCTCTCTGTAAAATGGTAATGAACTCTATCAGACAAATATCCACCACCACACTTATTTCTAGCAAGGGCACTTCTCCCATTGGGACCTAAATTTCACTGGCAGTGTTCGATTTTAGAACTGAGGAGTTTTCTCATGTAGACCAAAGTGTCTAGGAGTCCCGTCCATTACAACATTAGAGGACTTGTGCTTTAGGAGAAGTTCCCTACTGGGAATAACTCTTACAATGCTTTGCTAAAATTCACACTAACAGTTTGCCATTGGAACCTTTAAAAAATACAATTCAATTTTTTATATGCCAGCAGCATTGGGCTTTCTTCACTACTTGCTAATACAATTTTTCTGATTACAAGCAATCAATAGAAAACCAAGCCTTGCAACTTTCATCCCCATGCATGCAGCCCCACAACTTGTGTCATGGCAAACACTCACCTGCCTTCAATCCCTATGAATTTGATAATGTCGTTCTGTTATCTTAATGAAGGGACAGCATATGTGGTTTGGTATCCTAGCTTCTATCTCTTGCCAATTTGTCAATATACTTTCTTGCGGTGGCTAGCATCATGACTTCTCCTTTATGACTGTATCTCGTTTTATTTTATACATATAACACGTTGGTTAATGCATTTATCAGTTACAGAAATTGTCTTTCTACATATTTGCCATTATCTAAAGTGCATTTCTGATTCTATTTAGTAGTTTCCTGACATCTGTTTTAAACACTATTGAGTATCTATCAATGGTCATGTGACATTGTCATTCTCAAAATACGGTACAAATATGGAACTGTTTTCTTGTTAGTTATATCATCCTATGTATCCAGGGAGACATGTGAGAATTCCAATTCTTCCACATCACATTGTCAATGCACATGTGATCTTTTCTGTTTGGTTGATCACAGTATTCTCAAAGGAGTAGCATATTGTCTCATTGTGCTTTCAATTTTCCCTCCATGACTGATGAAGTGTTCAATTTTCATAGCAAAATATTATAGACTGTGTGTCTTCAATAACAGAAGTGCATTTCTCACCGTCATGAAAGTCCACAATGAAGACACTAGAACGCTGCTTTCTCAGGAGTATCTGTCAACAGGAAACTGCTCAGCAGGGTCTATCGCTGAGGTTATCAGGAGGAATAGCCAGAGCAGAGCCACAGAATTTGCTCTCCTCGCAGACTTGCACTGTGTTGTCTGCCCAGCACTGGAACTCTACTCCGTGCACAGCAGACACTTGGCCAATCACATATCAGTATCCTCATATGTCACAAAGAGACAACTGTGACATGATCATCCCCTCTCTAGGAGCCCGCATCCACAGAGATGCCTTGGACCATTTGCATCCAGAGAGTTCTCCAGTACAGTCCCTCCACTTTGAGCCGGGAATATGAGTTCACAATTCTCTGTGCTCCATAGGGTCTTATTTCTCATATTGCAGAGGTCCTTGGGCCAGGCCAAAATCACTTGCCTAGAATAACATTGCCACTTCAAAGAAGAGCAAGAACTGACATGCAGTTTATGTGAGCGCTGGTTCCAAAAAGTGCCACATCAAAGTGTGTTACCTGATGAAGGTGAGCTCCAGATAGAAGCAGATAGGGTCTTCTAATCTCTGCTGCTGATTTTAAAGAAGAAAAACTTATCATACATAGTAAGTCAATTCATAAATTTCTTGATTGTCCTTTTCATTTGCTGAGTAGTGTCAAGGGAGATTTTGTACACGGAGAAGAAGGATACACATTTATATGTTCCTCTGTCAGTTCTGACAAGCAAGATGGGCTCCAAGGTTCTGCCATCTGAATTCCTCAAAGCATGCCCATCAACTGGCAGATTTCAGAGAGTTGGATATAATTCAGTAGAATTCAGATTCATGAGGCATTACTTAAGAAAAAAAGGAAGGTCAACTTTCTTTTTGTGTGGGCTCAGTAGCTGGATCACTATATACTGTAGTTCTCAATATTCCACTTGTCAAAGACACTGAACTTCTCCGGGGAAGACACTCAAAGCCACGCCTTAGCAGGTGACGTAACAAAGAATTGGAAGTCACGATCGATTCACTGACCACACATGGAGACCCATGTGCAAAATATACAGACTCCAAGAGTCAAAGGGTGAAAATTGTAAATGTTTCCTGAATTATAAAGATCAGAGTATTAGAGTAACACACACAACATGCACAAAATGTAAAAAAAATGAAACAGATAGGAATGCCGTAGGTGGCCCTCAGTAAAATGGAAAAGAAAAGGAGAGGCATAGCAGATCCGCAGCAATCCGAGTTTTGGCCCAATTTAGACTCCAGGTGCCTCAGGATATCTCAGGCTTCAATCCTGCAAGAGACCACAGCCATTGCTCCAACTTTCTGACCAATGTGTCCTTCCTACTCGTAAGCAATACTATGCACGCAGGTGAGGAAGCCCATCACGTTTTGTTTCAGAGACTTCTTTCAATGTGTAATGATTCCCTCCCTTTCAAGTAACAGTGAATGAAATCTGTGAAAACTCCTTTCCAAAATTAGTGCTGTCTCTGTAAAACGGTATTCTATTCCATCAGGCAAATATCCACCACCACATTTATTTCTAGCAAGTGTACTTCTGCAGTTGTGACCTAAACTTCACTGGTAGTGTTTGTTTCAGAAAGGAGTAGCTTTCTCATGTAGCCCAAAGATTCTAGGATGCAGGGCCATCACATCATTAGAACACTTGTGGTTTAGCACAGGTTCCCTACTGGGAATATCCCTTATGTTGTTTTGGTAAAGTTCACACCTCCAGTTTGCTATTGGAATCTTTAAAAAATACAATTAAGTTTTGTAATATGCCAACAGCATTGTGCTTTCTCAAGCCTTGCTGAATAATACAATTTTTCTGATTACAAGTAATCCATGGAAACCCAAACCATGCAACTTTCACTTAAAATTAACACTGCCCCAAACCTTGCATCCTGGAAATCACTGATCTGCCTTGTTTCCCTATAAATTTGAGTTTGTTGGTCCATTATCTTTAACAAGAGACAGCATATATTTCCTTGGGATGCCAGAGTCTTTCTCTTGCCAATTTCTCAAGTAACTTACTTGCGGTGGCCAGCATCAGGAGAACTGTGACCTTTATGACTGTATCTTGTTTCATTTTATACACATATCCCCTTCGCTACAGCATTGATCAGTTGACCAGATATTGTGTTTCTACATTTGTGCCATTATCTACACCGAGTTCTGGATTCTTTTTAGGAGTTTCTGGGCATCCGTTTTAAACACTATTCGGTATATATCAATGTTCAGGTCATATTTTCATTCTCAACATCCTGAACGGATAACAAACAATTTTCCACGGTAGCTATATAATTCTATGTATCCAGCAGAGACAATTGACCTTTCCAGTTATTCCACATCACATTGTCATCACACATATTATAAAACCTCTTCCTCTTTGGTTGATCACCACATTCTTAAAGGAATAGCACATTGTCTCACTGTGCTGTCGATTTTCCTTCCCTGACCAACGAAGTGTCTGATTTTCATAGCAAAATGTTATAGACTGTGTGGCTTCAATAACAGAAGTGTATTTCTTACAATCATGAAAGTCCAAGATGAAGATGTCAGCACGTAGCTTTCTCAGGAGGGTGTCAACAGTCAACTGCAAAGCAAGGTCTGTTGGTGAGAGCTTCAAGATAAAGAAACAGCCTGAGCAGAGCCACAGAATTCGGTCTCCTCACAGACTCACACTGTCTTGTCTGCCCAGCACTAGAGCTTTAATCTGGGCCCAGCAGCAGCATGGCCAGTCACATATCACTGTACTCATGTGTCACCGAAAGACAACTCTGACCTCATTATCCATTCTACAGGAGGCCACAGCCACAGAGATGCCTTGGACCATTTGCTTCCCAGAGAGTTATCCAGGAATGTCCTTCCAATTTGAGCCTTCAGTGTGACTTCACCATTCTCTGTGCTCCTTAGAGCCATCTTCTCATACTACAGAGGCCTTTTAGACCACCCTAAATGACTTGCTAGGAATCACCCTGAAACTTCAAAGAGGGGCAATAACTGACATGCAATTGTTGTGAGCGCTGGCTCCATCAAGTGCCCCCTCAAAGAATGTTTCTGGATGAATGTGACCTGCAGATACAAGCAGAGTGCATCTTCTAGTCTCTGAAAGTTATTTTCAACCAAAACCACTTATCATACTTAGCATGTTTGGGTATCTGGTTCTTTTCATCATGTGCTGTGTAGAGTCAAGGGAGTGTTTGTACATGGAGAGGAAGAATACACATTTATATGGAGCTCTGTCAGTTCTGAAAGGCAGGGTGGGCTCCATCGTTCTGCCATCTGAATTTCTTGATGCATGCCTATCAACCAGCTGAATTCATAGGGGTCGATGTAATTCAGCAGAGGTCTGGTTCACCAGGAATTACCTCAGAAAGAAAGGCATGTCCACTTTGTGTGTGGGCTCAGTAGTTGGCTCAGTACATACTGTCGTTCTCCATATTCTACTTATCAAAGGCACTGAATTTCTCTGAGGAAGATCCTCTCTGCCACCCCTTAGCTGGTGACATAAAAAAGAATTGCAAGTCTCAATAGATTCTGTGAAAACACATGAGCACCACATGCAAAATTTACAGACTCTGTGAGTAAAATGGTGAAAATTGAGATTTTTTCCTCAATTATGAAGATCTGAGTTTCAAAAAAGCACATAACATGAACAAATGTAAAAGATGAAACTGACAGTCATGCCATAGGAGGCCCTCAGTAACATGCAAGCGAATGGCATAGACACAGCACATCCGCAGCAATCTGAGTTTTAGCCTGATTCAGACCCCAGGTCCTTCATGATAGCCCAGGCTTCAACCACACAAGAGACCATATCCGTTGTCCTGGCTCTCTGAATATCCGTCCTTTCCACTTTACGGAAATATCTACTCTCACAGGTGAGGAGGCCCAGCACGTTTTGTTTCAGAAACCTCTTTCAATGTGTAATGATTCTCTCCCTTTCAATTAACAGTGAATGAAATCTGGGAATACTCCTTTCCAAAATCAGTGCTGTTTCTTTAAAACTGTAATCTACTATATCAGGTAAATAACCACCACTATACTTATTTCTAGCAAGAGCACTTCTCCCATTGGGACATATACTGCACGGGCAGTGTTTGTTTTTATTTCTGAGGAGTTTTCTCATGTAGCCCAAAGTATCTAGGAGGAAGTGCCATCACAATATTAGAGGACTTTTGTTTCTGTAAGGTGCACTATGGGGAATATACCTTACATTGTTTTGGTAAAATTTACAAGCCCACTTTGGCCTTGGAACTTTTACAAAATACAATTCAGTTTGGTGATATGCCAACAGCATTGTGCTTTCCTCAATCCTTGCTGTCTAATACCGTTTTTCTGATTACAAGCAATCAGTAGATACCCAAGCCTTGAAACTTTTACTTCCCATCCACACTGCTCAATATTTTGAACCCTGGCAAACACTGATATGCCATCTTTCCCTATGAATTAGACATTTTCATTCTGTTATGTTCATGGAGAGACAGCGTATGTGGACTTGAGGTGCTAGCTTCTTTCTTGCCCATTTCTCATGATGTGGTTTTCATTATCAGGACTTCTGTCACCTTTATGACTGTATCTTTTTTCCATTTTATACATATTCAACCTTCGCTATTGCATTCATTAGTTCACCTGATATTGTGTTTCTACATTATTGCCATTATCTACAGGCAGTTCTGAATTCTGTATAGGAGTTTCCCAACATCCGTTTTAAACACTTTTGTGTATATGTCAAAGGTCATGTGATGTCTTCAATATCAACATACTGGACAAATAGAGAACCACTTTCCAAGGTAGCTATATCATTCTTTGTATCCAGCAGAGACATGTGAGCATTCAGATTCTTGCACATCACATTTTCAATACACATGTGCTCTTTTCTCTTTGGTTGATCACAGCATTCTTGAAGGAGTAGTATTTTGTCTCATTGTGTTTTCAATTTCCCCTCCCTGACTCATAGTGTCCTATTTTCATAGCAAAATATTATAGACTGTGTGGCCTCAATAACAGAAGTGTATCTGTCATGGTCTTGAAAGTCCAAGATGAAGGTGCCAGAACGTTGTTTCTCAGGAGAGTCTGTCAGCAGGCAACTGCTCGGCAGTGTCGGAAGCTGAGGGCATCAGGAGGAAGATACAGCCTGAGCAGAGCCATATAATTCACTATCTTCAAAGATACACTCTCTCTTGTCTGCCTAGCATTGGAGCTGTAATCTGTGCCCACCAGCCACCTGGCCAATCGCATATCAGTATCCTCATGTGACCCAAAAAGATAACTGTGACTTCATCATCCCCGCTCCAGGATGCCACACCCACAGAGTTGTTTTGTAGTGCACAGAGACTTATCAAGGACAGTCCTTCCACTTTGAGTGTTGAGTGTGACCACCATTCTCTGTGCTCCGTAGAGCCTTTTTTCTCGTACTATAGAGGCCCTTGGGTGCAGCCATAATGACTAGCCCAAGAGGAGGAAGAACTAACATGCAGTTGGTGTGAGTGCTGGCTCCAAAAAGTGCATCATCAAAGAGTGTTACCGGATGACTGTGTGTTCCAGTGAGATGCAGATAGGGTCTTCTTGTCTCTGATGGTGATGTTCAACAAGAATAACTTATTAACCCTAGCAAGTCATGTTATCAGGTTCTTGATTGTCCTCATCATTTGCTGAGTAATGTCAAGGGAGTGTTGGTACACTGAGAGGAAGGATACACATTTGTACGGTGCTCTGTCAGTTCTGAGAGGGAGGATGGGCTCCATGGGTCTGCCATCTGAATTCTCTGATACATGACTATGAACCAGCTGATTTCAGTGGGTTGGCTGTAATTCAGTAGAGGTCAGGTTCACCAGGACTTTTCCAGGAAAGGAAGGAAGGTCCACCTTCTTTTGTTGTGGTCTCAGTAGTTAGTTCAGTATATACTGTAATACTCTATATTATACTTGTCAAAGACACTGAATTTATCTGGTGGAAGACACTCTGTGATACCCTTTAGCAGTAGGCATAACAAAGAATTAGAAGTCACAATAGATTCTCTATCCACACATGGAGTCCCACATGCAAAATGTACAGACTCCATGAGTAAAAGTGTGAAAATGGGAATGTTTCCTCAATTATGATGACTAGAATATTAAGGTAACACAGAAAACATGCCCAAAATGTAAAAGATGAAACAGAAACTCATGCCTTCAGAGGTGCTCAGTAACAGGGAAGAGAATGGGAGAGGCTCAGCAGATCCGCAGCATACTAAGTTTTAGCCTGATTTAGACTCCAGGTCATTCATGATAGCCCATGCTTGATCAGGCAAGAGACCACAGCTGTTTCCCCAGCTATCTGACCAATCCTTCCATTCCAATTTATGGAAATATTTATACTCACATGAGAGGAGCTCCATCACGTTTCGTTTCAGAGACTTACTTCAATGTGTAATGATTATCTCCCTTTTCATTCTGTGTGAATGAAATCTGTGCAAACATCTTTACAAAATCAGTGCCCTCTGTGAAATGGTAATCTAGTCCATCAGTAAAATATTCACCACCTAACTTAATTCTACCAAGGGCACTTCTCCCAGTTAGATCTATATTTCACGGGCAGTGTTTGTTTTCAGAACTGGGGTGTTATCTCATGTAGCCCAAAGGGTGTAGGAGACAGGGCCATCACAGTATTAGAGGACATGTGGTGCTTGAGAGATGCCCAACTGAGATTATACCTTATAGTGTTTTGGTAAAATTCACACCACCAGGTTGCCATGGGAACCTTGAAAAAATACAATTCAGTTTTGCAGTATTACAATGGTACAGTTTTCCTCAATTCTTGCTGTCTAATACCATGTTTCTGATTACAAGCCATCAATAAAAGCCAAAGCCATTCAATGTCTACTTCCCATCTACACAGCTCCATACCATGTGCCATGGCAAACACTGACATGCCTTCTTTCTCTATGAATTTGACTTTGGTAGTCTGTTTTATTAGTGGAGAGGCAGCATATGTGGCCTTGAGATGCTAGTATCTTTCTTGACAATTACTCAATCTACTTTCTAGCAGTGGCCAGCATCAGGACTTCTATCACTTTTATGACTCTTTCTTATTTCATTTTATACGTATACCATCTTTGATGATACATTCATCAGTTGATCTGATATTGTGTTTCTACATTTTTACCAAAATCTACAGTGCGGTTCTGAATTCTGTTTTGGAGTTTATGGGTATCCTTTTTAAACACTACTCTGTACATGTCAATGATCACATGATATTTTCATACTCAACATACTGGGCAAATAGCGAACTGTTTTCCATGGTAACTCTATCATTCTATGTATCCAGCTGAGTCATGTGACTGTTCCAGTTCTTCCACATCGCATTGTCCATGCACATGTCATCTTTTCTCTTTTGTTGACCACAGCATTCTTGAAGGAGTACATATTGTCTCACTGTGCTTTCGATTTTCCCTCCATGACTTATAAAGTGTTCGATGTTCATAGTAAAATGTTATAGACTGTTTGGCACCAATAAGATAAGTGTATTTCTCACCATCCTGAAAGTCCAAGATGAATGTGCCAGAAATTTGCTTTCTTATGATGCTCTGTCAGCAGGAAACTGCTCAGCACTGTCTGACGCTGAGGGGGTCTGGAGGAAGCTACAGCCCGAGCAGAGGCACAGAAGTCACTCTCCCCACAGACTCACTCTGTTGTCTGCCCAGCAATGCAGCTGTAATCTGTGCCCAGTGGTGCCTGGCCAATCACATATCAGAGTCCTCTTGTGTCACAAAGAGAAAACTGTGATATAATCATCCCCTCTCAAGGAGGCCACAGCCCCATAGTTCCCTTGGAACTTTTGCTCCCAGAGAGTTATCCAGGACAGTCCTTCAATTTTCAGCCCTGAGTGTGAGTTTACAATTCTCTATGCTCCATAAAGCCATCTTTCTCATACTACAGAAGCCCTTCTGCCCAGCCATAATGACTTGCCTGGAATCACCTTGCCACTTGAAAGACGAGCAAGAACTGCCAAGAAATTGGTCTGAGCAATGCTTCTAAAAAGTGCCCCATGAAAGAGTGTTGTGGGATGAATATGAGCTCCAGATAGAAGCGGATCAGGTCTTCTAGTCTCTGATTGTGATTTTCAACAAGAACCACTTGTCATACCTAGCTAGTCAGGGCATCAGGTTTTGACTGTCATCATCATATGCTGTTTAGTGTTAAAGGAATGTTGGTACAAAGAGAAGAAGGATACATATTGTATGGTACCCTGTCATTTCTGACTGGAAAGATGGACTCCATGGGTATGCCATTTGAATTCCCCAATACATGTGTATAAACCGGCTGATTTCAGAGGGTTGGATATAATTCCCTAGTGGTCAGGTTCACCAGGAATTACCTAAGAAAGAAAGGAAGGTCCACTTTCTATGTTTGTGGGCTCAGTAGCTTGCTCAGGATATAATGTATTTCTCCATATTCTACTTGAGAAAGACTCTCAGTTTTTCCGGAGGTAGACACTCTCTGCCACCCCTTAGAAGGTGACGTAAGAAAGAATTGGAAGTCACGGTATACTCTGATCACACATGGAGTCCCACGTGCAAAATGTACAGACTCTCTGAGTAAAAGTGTGAAAATTGGGAATGTTTCCACAATTATGAAAATTAGAGTATTAAATAACACACACAACATGTGCAATATATAAAAGATGAAACAGATAGGCATGCTGTAGGAGGCCCTCAGTAACATGGAAGAGAATGGGAGAAACACAGCAGATCCGCAGCAATCTGAGTTTTACCTTGACTTAGACTCTAGGTCCTTAAGGATAGCCCAGGTTATAATCCTGCAGGAGACCACAGCTGTTGCAGAGCCTCTCTGACCAATCCTTCCTTTCCACTTGAAGAAAATATCCATGCTCATAAATGAGGAGGTCCATCAGGATTTGTTTCAGAGAATTCTTTTAATGGTTAATGATTCTCTCCCTTTCAATTCACAGTGAATTAAATCTGTGAAAACTCCTTTCCAAAATCTGTGCTCTCTCTGTAAAACGGTAATATACTCCATCAGGCGTATATCAACCACCACACATATTTCTAGCAAAGGTACTTCTCTCATTGGGACCTAAATTTCACTGCCAGTGTTTAGAGGACTTGTGGTTTAGGAGAGGTGCCCTATTGATAATATCTCTTAGATTATTTTGGTAAAATTTACACCTCAAGTTTACCATTAGAATCTTTGCAAAATACAATTCAGTTTTATAATATGACAACAGCAATGCGCTTTCCTTAATCCTTGCTGTGTAATACCATTTTCTGATTACAAGCAATCCATAAAAACCCAAGCCATACAACTTTCACTTCCCATCCTCTTGTCCCCACAACTTGTGCCCTGGCGAACACTGAACCGCCTTCTTTACCCTACAATTGGTCATTGTCGTTCTGTTATCTTAATTGACAGACAGATTATGTGTTCTTGTGATGCTAGCTTCCTTCTCTTGCCAATCTCTAAAGATATTTTCTTGCTGTGGCCAGTATCAGGACTTCTGTCATCTTTATCACTGTATCTTGTTTGACTTTTATACATATACCGCCTTCATGAATGCTTTAATCAGTTGACCGGATATTGTATTTCTATATTTTTGCCATTATCTACAGTGAGGTTTTAAATTCTGTTTAGGAGTTTCTGGGCATCAATTTAAACACTATTGTGTGCTTATCCAGGGTCACATGATATTTTCATTCTCAACATACTGGACAAATAGCAAAGTGTTTCCAAGGTGGCTATATCATTCTATGTATCCACCAAAGATATGTGAGTATTCCAGCCCTTCCACATCAAATTGTCAAGGATCATGAGATCTTTTCACTTTGGTTGATCACAGCATTCTTGCAGGAGTACCATATTGTCTCATTTTAGTTTCAATTTTCCCTCCCTGACCAATAAAGTGTCCGATTTGCATTGCAAAATGTTATAGACTGTGTGGCTTCAATAATAGAAGTGTATTTCTCACCATCCTGAAAGCCCAAGATGAAGGTGCCAGAACATTGCTTTCTCAGGAGGGTGTGTCAACAGGAAACTGGTCACCAGGGTCTGACGCTGAGAGTGTCACGAGGAAGAAACTGTCCAGGCAGAGCCACAGTTGTTGCTCTCCTCACAGATTCTAACTCTGTTGTCTCTCCAGCACTGGTGCTTAATCCATGCCCAGCAACCACCTAGCAAATCACATAGCAGTATCCCCATATGTTACAAAGAGACAACTGTGACATCATCATCCCCTCTCCAGGAAGCGGCAGCCACAGAGGTGTCTTGGACTATTTGCTGCCCAGAGACTTATCCAAGACTGTCCTTCCACTTTGAGCCCTGAGTGTGACTTCATCATTCTCTGTGCTTTGTAGAGCCATCTTCTCATACTACGGAGGCCCTTGCGACCAGCCAAAATGACTTTCCTGGATTCACCTTGCCACTTCAAAGAAGAGCAAGAACTGACATGCAATTTGTGTAAGCGCTGCTTCCAAAAAGTTCTCCATCAAAGAGTGGTCCTGGATGAATGTTAGCTCCAGATTGAAGAACCTTGGCTCTTCTAGTCTCTGATGGTGATTTTCAACCAGAACCACTTATCATACCTAGCAAGTTTGGGCATCAGGTTCTTTATAGACCTCATCATGTGGTGAGTAGTGTCAGTACATGGAGAAGCAGGATACACTTTTGTATGGTGCTCTGTCATTTCAAACAGGCAGAATGGGCTTCATGAGTCTGCCAACTGAATTCCAAATATGTATCTATCAACCGGCTGATTTCAGAGGGTTGGATGTAATTCAGTAGAGGTCAGGTTCACCAGAAATTACCTAAGAAAGAAAGAAAAGTCTACTTACTTTGGGTGTGGGTTCAGTAGCAGGCTCAGTATATACCTAATTTCTCCATATTCTACTTGTAAAAGACACTGAATTTCTCTGGGAAAGACACTCTCTGCCACTCCGTAGCAGGTGATGTAACAAAGATTTAGAAGACATGATAGATTATCTGACTTCACTTGGAGTGCAACATGAAAATGTACAGAGTCTATGAGTAAAAGGGTGAAAATTGGGACTGTTTCCTTAATTATGAACATCAGAGTATTAAAGTAACACACACAACCTGCACAAAATGTAAAAGGTGAAACACATAGACATGCCATAGGAGGCACTCAGTAACATGTAAGAGAAAGGGAAAGGCACAGAAGATGCACAGCAATCCGAGTGTTAGACTGATTAAGACTCCAGGTTCCTCAAGATAGCCCAGGCTTGAACCAGCAAGAGAGCACAGCTGTTGCCCCGGGTCTCTGAGAAATGTGTCCTTTCCACTCGAAGGAAATCTGTATGCTCACAGGTTAGGAGGCCCATCACATTTTATTTCAGAGAATTCTTTCAATGGGTAATGATTCTCTCTTTTTCAATTCAGTGTGAATGAAATTGTTAAAACTCATTTCCAAAGTCTGCTCCCTCTCTGTAAATTGATAATCTACTCCATCAGGCAAATATCCATAACCAGACTTTTTTCTAGAAAGGGCACTTCTACCATTTGAACCTAAATTTCACTGGCAATGTTTGTGTTTAGAACTGAGGAGCTTTCTCATGTAGTCCAAAGGGTCTGGCAGGCAAGGTCATCACAACATTAGAGGAATTGTGGTTTAATAGAGGTGCCCTAGTGGGAATATCCCATATAGTGTTTTGTTAAAATTCACGCCACCAGTTTGCCTTTGGAACATTTAAAAAATGCAATTCACTTTTATAATATGCCAACAACATGTGCTTTACTCAATGCTTGCTCTCTAATACCATTTTTCTGATTACAGGAAACATATACCATGAAACTTTCACATCCCATCCACTCTGCCCCAAACCTTTATCCCTGGCAAACACTGACCTGCTTTCTTTCCCTATGAATTTTACATTGTCGTTCTGTTTCTTAATGGACACACAGAGTACATGGCCTTCAGATGCTAGTTTCCTTCTCTTGCCAATTTCTAAAAATACTTTCCTGTGGTGGCCAGCATCAGGACTTCTGTCACCTTAATGACTGCATCTGGTTTTATTTTATACATGTACCACATTAGCTAAAGCATTCATCAGTTGTACTGACATTGTGTTTCTACATTTTTGCTGTTGTCTATAGTGCTGGTTTCATTTCTACTTAGGCATCTGTATTAAACACTATTTTTGTACATAAATAGGCATGTGCTATTTTTATTTTCAACATCCTGGACAAATAGAGAACTGTTTTCCACAGAAGCTGTATCATTCTATGTATCCAGGAAAGACATGTGAATGTTACAGTTCTTCCATATCACATTGTCAATGGACATGTGATTTTTTCATTTTGGTTGATCACAGCATTCTTTAAGGAGTAGCATAGTATCTCATTGTGCTTTCGATTTTCCCTCCATGACTGATAAAGTGTTTGGTTTTCTTTGCAAAATGTTATACACTGTATGGATTCAATAATATAAGTGTACTTCTCACCGTCCTGAAAGTTCAAGATGAAGGTGCCAAAACATTGCTTTTTTAGAAGGATCTGTCAACATGAGACTGCACAGCAGTGTCTGATCCTGAGGGCACCAGGAGGAAGGAACAGCCTAAACGGAGCCTCTTAAGTCCCTTTCCTCACAGATTCACTCTCTGTTATCTGCCAGTGACTGGATCTATAACGCAAGACCAGCAGCAGCCTGGCCAATCTCACATCAGTATCCACATGTGTCACAAAAAAACAACTGTGTCATCATCACCCCCTGTCTAGGAGGCCGCAGCCACAGAAGTGCCTTGGACCATTTGCTGCCCAGAAACTTATCCAGATCACGCCTTCCATTTTGAGCCTAGTGTGACTTCACTATTCTCTGTTGTCCGTAGAGCCATCCTTCTCATACTGCAGAGTTTCTTGCACCCAGCTATAATGACTGGCTTGGAATCACCTTGCCACTTCAAAGAGGAGCAGGAACTCACATGCAGTTGGTGTGAGCGCTGACTCCAAAATGTGCCACATCGAGTTTTACGGGATGAATGTGAGCTCCAGATAGGAACATATTGGGTCTTCTAGTCTCTGATGGTGATTTTCAACAAGAACCACTAATCATACCTAGCCAGTAGGAGCATCAGGTTGTCGATTGTCCTTATCATGTGCTGAGTAGTGTCAATAGAGTGTTGGTATATGGAGATGAAGGATACACATTTGTATGGAGCTCTGTCAGTTTTGACAGAGAGGATGGGCTTCATGGCTCTGCCATCTAATTCCTTCCTTCATGCCTATCAAGCGGCTGATTTCAGAGGGTTGGATGTAGTTCAGTAGATGTCAGGTTCACCAGGAATTACCTAAAAGACAAAGGAAGGTCCACTTTTTTTTGTGTGTGAGCTCTGTAGCTGGATCAGTATATACTGTGGTTCTCCATATTCTACTTGTCAAAGACACTGAATTTCTCTGTGGAAGTCAGTCTCTGCCACCCCTTAGCAGGTGACATAACATAGATTTGGAAGTCACAATAGAGTCTCTGACTATATGTGGAGTCCCACATGCAAAATGTACAAACTCTCTGAGTGAAAGTGTGAAAATTAGGAATTTTTACTAAATTATCAATATCAGAATATTTTTTTTAAATTTTATTTTATTAAATTTATTGGGGTGACAATTGTTAGTAAAATTACACAGATTTCAGGTGTACAATTCTGTATTACATCATCTATAAATCCCATTGTGTGTTCATCACCCAGAGTCAGTTCTCCTTCCATCACCATATATTCGATCCCCCTTACCCTCATAAGAAGCACATAACATATGCATATGTAAAAGATGAAACAGATAGGAATGCCATAGGAGGCCCTCAGTAACATGGAAACAAATAGGAGGGGCACAACATATCCACAGCAATGCCAGTTTAACTTGTGTTTGACACCTGGTCCATCAGGATAACCAAGGCTTGAAAGCTGTAAGACACCACAGCCCTTGCCCCCGCTTTCTGACCAATGCTTCCTTTTGACTCGAAGTAAATACCTACGATCACAGGTGAGTAGGTCCTTCAAGTTTTGTTTCAGAGATTTCTTTCAATGTGTAATGATTTGCTGCCTTTCCATTCACACTGAATGAAATCTGAGAAAACTCCTTTCGAAAATCAATCCCCTCTCTCTAGAACGTCAAGCTACTCCATCACGCAAATATCCATCAACAGACATCTTCCTAGCAAGGGCACTTCTCTCATTGGGACCTAAATTTCACTGGCAGTGTTTGTTTTTAGAACTGAGGAGCTTTCTCATGTAGCACAAAGGGCCTAGGAACCACGCCCATTACAACATTAGAGGACGTGTGATTTATGAGAGGTGACCTACTGGGACTGTACCTTACATTGTTTTGGTAAAATTCACACAACCAATTTTCCATTGGACCTTTAAAAAATAGAATTCAGATTTGTAATATACCAACACATTGTGTTTTCTAAATCCTTGCTGTCTTTTACCATTTTTCTGATCCCAAGCAATCAATAGAAACCCAAGCCATGCAACTTTCACTTTCCATCCAAGCTGCACCACAACTTGCGCCCTGGAAAACAGAGACCTGCCTTCTTTCTCTGTAAATTTCATATTGTCGATCTTTTATCTGAATGGATAGACAGCATATTTGGATTTGGGATGGTAGATTCTTTCTCTTGCCAATTTCTCAATACACTTTCTTGTGGAATCGGGATTTCTGTCGCCTTAATGACTGTATATTGTTTCATTTAACACATATACCTACTTCGTTAATTCAATCATAAGTTGACTTGATATTGAGTTTCTACATTTTGCCATTAACTACAGTGCAGTTCTGAATTCTGTTTAGGAGTTTCTGGGCATCTGTTTTAAACACTATTGGGTCTATATCTATGGTCAGGTTTATTTTTATTCTCAACATCCTGACAGATTCCCAGCTCTTTTCCATGGTTGCTACATCATTCTATGTGTCCCGCAGAGACAACTGAGCATTCCAGTTCCTCCTCATTGCATTATCAAAGCAAATGTTATCTTCTTTCTTTGGTTGATAATAACATTCATTAAGAAGTAGCATATTGTCTCATTGTGTTTTCGATTTTCCATCCCTGATCAATAAAGTGTCCAATTTTCATAGTAAAATATTACAGACGGTGTGGCTTCAATAACAGAAGTGTATTTCTCACTGTCCTGAAAACCCAATATAAAGGTGCCAAAACATGCCATTCTCAGGAGGATCTGTCAACAGGAAACTGCTCAGCAGGGTCTTACACTGATGGCATCAGGAGGCAGGAACAGCTCGAGGAGAGCCACCTAAGTCGTTCTCCTCACGGACTCAAACTCTGTCTGCCCAGCACTAGAGCTGTAATCCGTTCCCAGCAGCCACCTAACCAATCATATATCAGTATGCCCATGTGTCACAAAAAGACAACTGTGACATCATCATCCCCTCCCTAGGAGGCCGCAGCCACAGAGGTGCCTTGGAACTTTTGCTGCCAAGAGACTTATCCAGGACAGTCTTCCAATTTGAGCTCTGTGTGTGACTTCACAATTTTCTGTGCTCTGTAGAGCCATCTTTCTCATACTACATTGGCCATTGGACCCAGCCATAACTACTTGCCAGGAGTCACCTTGCCACTTCAAAGATGAGCAACAAATGACATGCAGTTTGTGTGAACGCTGGCTCCAAAAATGCCCAATCAAAGAATGTTACCAGATGAATGTGAGCTCCAGATAGAAGCAGATCAGGTCTTCTAGTCTCTGATGGTGATCTTCAACAAAAACCACTTATACTTACCAAGATGGGGCATCAGATTTTTTAGTATCCTCATCATTTGCTGAGTATGGTCAAGTGAGTGTTGGTACACGGAGAGGGAGTAGACACATTTGTAAGTTGGTTTGTCAGGATGGGCTCCATGGGTCTACCATTTGAATTTCCCGATGCATGTCTGTCAACTAGTTTATATTAGAGGGTGGATATAATTCAGTAGATGTCAGGTTCACCTGTAATTACATAAGAAAGAAAGCAAGGTCCACTTTCTTTGTGTGTGGGCTCAGTAGCTGGGTCAGTAAATACTGTAATTCTCCATATTCTACTTGTCAAAGACACTGAATTTCTCTGGGGAAGACACTCTCTGCCACCCCTTAGCAAGTGACATAACAAAGAATTGGAAGTCACGATAGATGCTTTGAACACACATGGAGCCCCACATCCAAAACGTACAGACTCTATGAGTAAAAGGTTGAAAAGAGGGAATGCTTCCTCAATTATGAAGATCAGAGTATTAAAGAAATAAACATAATATGCGCAAAATATGAAACACGACACAGTTAGGCATGTTGTAGGAGGCCCTCAGTAACATGGAAGAGAATGGGAGAAGAAAAGCAGATCGTCAGCAATCTGAGTTTTAGTCTGATTTAGACATCAGGTCCTTAAGGAAAGCCTAGGCTTCAACCCCTCAAGAGACTAGAGCCATTGCCCCAGCTCTCTGACCCATTCTTACTTTCGACTCGAAGGCAATATCTATGCTCACGGGTGAGGAATCCCATCACGTTTTGTCTCAGAGACTTCCTTCAATAGGAAATGATTCTCTCATTTTCAATTCACAGTGAATGAAATCTGTGAAATCTCCCTTCTAAAATCAGTGCTCTCTCTGTGAAACAGCAACTAGTCCATCAGACAATATCCACCACCACACTTATTTCTAGCATGAGCACTTCTCCCATTGGGACCTAAATTTCACTGGCTATGTTTGTTTTTGGTACTGAGATGCTTTCCCTTGTAACCCAAAGGGTCTAGGAGATAGGACCCTCACAACATTAGAGGACTTGTGGAGTATGAAATGTGCCCTACTGGGAATATCCCTTACATTGTTTTGGTAAAATTGACTCCACCAGTTTGCCATTGGATCCTTTAAAAATACAATTCAGTTTTGTAATATGCCAACAGCATTGTACTTGCCTCAATCCTTGCTGTCTAATATGATTTTTCTGATTACAAGCAATCAATAGAAACCCAAGCCATGCAACTTCCACTTCCCATTCCTACTTCCCCACACCTTGCACTGTGGGAAACACTGACCTGCCTTCTTAGCCTATGAATTTGACATTGTCGTTTTGTTCTGTTAATGCAGAGACAGTGTATGTCTCCTTGGGATGATAGCTTTCTTCTCTTGCGAATTAATCAAGAAACTTTCCTGCAGAAGCCAGTATCAGGACTTCTGTCATCTTTATGAATGTATCTTGTTTCAATTTATACATATAATACATATGGTAATGTATTAATCATTTGACCTTATATTATGTTTCTCTATTTTTGCCATTATCTACAGTGCACTTCTGAATTCTGTTTAGGAGATTCTGGGCATCCCATTTAAACACTATTGTGTATGTATCGATGGGAACATTATATTTTCATTCTCAATGTAATGGACAAATAATGAACTATTTTAACCATATCATTCTATGTATCCAGCAGATACATGTGAGCGTTCCAGTTCTTCCACATTGCATTTTAAATTCACATGTGATCTTACTCTTTGGTTGATCATAGCATTCTTGAAGGAGTAGTATATTGTCTCATATCGTTTCAATTTTCCCACTCTAAATGATAAATTGTCCGATAATCATAGCAAAATGTTATTGACTGTGTGGCTTCAATAACAGAAATGTATTTCAAATGGCTAGAAAGTCCAAGATGAAGGTGGCAGACATTGCTTTCTCAAGAGGGTCTGTTAACAGGAAACTGCTCAGCAGGGTCTGACCCTGAGGACATCAGGAGGAAGAAACAGCGTGAGCAGAGTCACAGAAGTTGCTGTGCTGACAGAGTCACACTCTGTGTTCTGCCTAGCACTGGAGCTGTAATCTGTGCCCAGCAGACCTCTGGGTAATCACATATCAGTATCATCATGTGTCACTAAAAACAACTGTGACATCATCACCCTCTCTCCAGGAGGCCTGAGCTACACAGTTTTATTGGACCATTTGCTGCCAAGGGACTTATCCAGGACTGCCCTTCCGCTTTGAAACTTGAGTGTGACTTCACCAACTCTGTGTTTCATAGAGCCTCATTTTTCATACTACAGAGGCACTTGGGCCCAGCCATAATGACTTGCCAGTAATCACTTTTCCACTTCAAAGAGGAGTAAGAACTTACATGCAGTTGGTGTGAGAACGGGCTCAAAAAACTGTCCCATCAAAAAGTGTTCCCTGATGAATGTGAGCTCCTGATAGCAGCAGATTGTGTCTCCAGTCTCTGATGGTGATTTTCAACAAGAACCACTTATCATATCTAGCAGATTTGGGCACAGGTAATATATTGTCCTCATCATTTGCTGAGTAGTGTCAAGGGAGTATTGGTACACAGAGGGGAGGATGCACATTTGTATGATGCTCTGTCAGTGCTGACAGGCAGGATGAACTCCATCGGTCTGACATCTGAATTCACCGATACTGCCTACGAACCGACTGATTTCACAGGGTTGGATGTAAATCGGTAAAGTTAACGTTCTCCAGGAATTAGCTAAGAAAGAAACGAAGGTCCACTTTCTTTGTGTGTGGGCTCAGGAACTGGCTTAGTATATACTGTAGTTCTCCAAATTCTGCTTGTCAAAGACACTGAATTTCTCCGGGGAAATCACTCTCTGCCATCACTGAGCGGGTGATGTCACAAAGATTTGGAAATCACGATAGATTCGCTGACCACGCATTGAATCCCACATGGAAAATGTACAGACTGTGTGAATAAAAGGGTGAATATTGGGAATGTATCCTCAATTATGTAGATCAGAGTATTTTAGAAAAACACAGCATATGCGCAAAATGTAAAAGATGACGCATATAGACATGCCATAGGAGGCTCTCCGTAACATGGAAGAGAATGGGAGAGGCAGAGCACATTCACATCAATCTGAGTTTTTGTCTGATTTAGACTACAGGTCCTTCAGGATAGCCCAGTTTAGATCCCCGCAAGAGACCTCAGCCATTGCTCGGCTTTCTAACCATCCTTTCTTGCCACTTGAAGGAAATAGCTATGCTCACAGGTGAGAAGGCCCATCACATTTTGTTTCAGAGACTTCTTTCAATGTGTAATGATTCTTTCCCTTTCAATCCACAGTTAATGCAATCTGTGAAAACTTCTTTCCAAAATCAGTGCTCTCTGTGTAAAACAGCCACCTACTCCATCAGGAAAATACCCACCAACACACTTATTGCTAGCAAGGGCAATTCTCCCATTTGGACCTAAAATTCACACAGTGTTGTTTTTACAACTGAGGAGATTTCTCATGTAGCTCAAAGTGTCTAGGAGGCAGGGCCATCAGAAAATTAGAGGACTTGTAGATTATGAGGAGGGCTCTACTGGGAATATACCTTACATTGTTTTGATAAAATTCACAATACTATGTTGACATTGGAACCTTTATAAAATACAATTCAGTTTGTTAATATGCCAACAGCATTGTGGTTTCCTCAATTCTTGCAGTCTAATACCATTTTTCTGGTTACAAGCAATTGATAGAAATCCAAACCATGCAACTTCCTCTACCCATTCATGCTGCCCCACAACTTGCGCCCTTCCCAAAAACTGACCTTCCTTCTCTCCCTATGAATTTGACATTTTCAGTCTGTTATCTTAATTGAGAAACAGCATACGTCACCTTGGGATGCTAGCTTCTTTCTTTTGCCAATTTCTCAAGATACTTTCTTGTAGAATCGGGACTTTTGTCTCCTTTATGACTGTATCTTGTTTCATTTTATACATATACTACATTCACTAATGCATTCTTCAGTTGACCTGATATTGTGTTTCTACATTTTTGCTATTATCTAAAGTGCAGTTCTGAATCTGTTTAGGAGTTTCTGGGCATGTGTTCAAACAGTACTGTGTATATAACAATGGTCACGTGATATTTTCATTCTCAACATCCTGGGCAAATAGTGAACTGTTTTCCACTGTTGCTATAATATTCTATGTATCCAGCTCGGACATGTGAGTACTCCAGTTCTTCCATGTCACATTGTTAATGCACATGTGATCTTTTCTTTTTGGTTGATCACACCATTCTTGAAGGCATAGCATATTGTTTCATCATGCTTTCAATTTTTCCTACCTGACTAAAAATAACCCGGTTTCATAGCAAATGTTATAGACTGTGTGGTTTTAGTAAAAGAAGTGTATTTCTCACTGTCCTGAATGTCCAAGATTAAGGTGCCAGAACTTTGCTTTCTCTGGAGGGTCTGTCAACAAGAAATTGGTCAGCAAGGTCTGACACTGAGGGTGTCAGGAGGAAGGAACAGCCCAAGCAGAGCAATAGAATTCACTCTCATCCCAGACTCACACTATGTTGCCTGCCCAGCACGGAAATGTAATCTTTACTGAGCAGCCATGTGGCAAATCACATATCAGTATCCTCATGTGTCACAAAAATATAAGTGTGACATCCTCATACCCTCTCCAGGAGACATGAGCCACAGAGGTGCTTTAGACTATTTACTGCCCAGAGACTTATCCAGAACAATCCTCTACTTTGAGCCCAGAGTGTGACTTCAACCTTCTCTTTGCTCTGTAAAGCCTTCTTCCTCATACTACACAGGCCCTTGGGCATAGCCTGGAATAACCTGGAATGACTTGCCTGGAAACACCTTGCCACTTCAAAGAGGAACAAAAATTGACATAGAGTTTCTGTGAGAGCTGGCTCCAAAATATGCCCCATCAAAGAGTGATACCAGATGAATGTGAGCTCCACATAGGAGCACATCCAGTCTTTTAGTCTCTGATGGTGATTTTCAAAAAGAACCACTTATCATTTCTATCAAGCTGAGGCTTCAGGTTCTTGATTGTCCTCATCATTTGCTGAGTAGTGTCAAGGGATTGTTGGTACACGGAGAGAAAGGATACACATTTGTGTGGTCCTCTCTCAGTTCTCACAGGAAGGATGGGCTCCATGGGTCTGCCATATGAATCCCCCGATACGTGCCTAGCAAGCGACTGACTTCAGAGAGTTGTATGTAATTCAGTAGAGGTCAGGTTCACCAGGAATTAACTAATAAGGAAAGGAAGGTCCACTTTCATTGTATGTTTGCCTAGTAGCCTGTTCAGTATATACTGTAGTTCTCCATATTCTACTTGTCAAAGGCATTGAATTTTTCTGGGGGAAGACATACTCTTCCACCCCTTAGCAGGTGACATAACAAAGGACTGGAAGTAACCTGAGATTCTTGAACCACATATGGATTCCCACATGCAAAATGTTAAGACTCTATGAGTAAAAGGATGAAAATTGGGAATGATTCCTCAATTATGAAGATTAGAGTATTAAGTAACACACATTATGGACAAAATGTAATACATGAAACAGATAGACATGCCATAGGAGGCCCTCAGTAACATGGAAGACAAAGGGAAATGCAAGCAGATCCACAGCAATCCAAGTTTTAGCCTGATTTAGTCACCAGGTCCTTCAGGATAGCCCAGGCTTGAGTCGGAAAAGACCATAGCTGTTGCCCCGGCTCTGTGACCAATCCTTCCTTTCCTCTTGATGGAAATATCTATGCTCACAGTTGAGGAGGCCCATCGCATTTTGTTTCAGAGACTTCTTTCAATGTGAAATTATTCTCTCCCTTTTAATTCACAGTGAATGAAATCTGTGAAAACTCCTTTCAAAACCAGTTCTCTCTCTGTAAAAGGGTAATTTACTCCATAACGCCAATATCCACCACCACACTTATTTTTAGCAATTTCACTTCTCCCATTAGCACCCAAATTTCACTGGCAGTGTTTGTTTTTAGAAGTGAAGAGGTTTCTCATGTAGCCAAAATGGTCTAGGAGGCAAAACCATCACAACATAAGAGGATTTGTGGATTATGAGAAACGCCTTACTGGGAATATCCCTTACATTTTTTGGTAAAATTCACACCACCAGTTTGTCATTGGAACCTATAAAAAATACAATTCAGGCTTTTAATATGCCAATAGCATTGTGCTTTCCTCAATCCTTGCTGTGTAGCACTATTTTTTCTGATTACAAGCAATTAATAGAAACCCAAGCCATGCAAATTTTACTTCCCATCCACGCTGTCCCATACCTTGCGAACTGGCAAACACGGCCTGCCTTCTTTCCCTATGAATTTGACGTTGCCGTTCTGTTATCTTAATCAAGAGACAGCATATGTTGACATGGGATGCTAGCTTCTTTCTTGCCAGTTTCTCAATATACTTTCTTGCTATGACCAGTATCAGGATTTCTGTCACCTTTATGACTGTGTCTTCGTTCATTTTATACATATACCACCGTCGCTAATGCATTCATCAGTTGACCCGATAATTTGTTTCTTCATTTTTGCCATTATCTACAGTACAGTTATGAATTCTGTTTAGGAGTTTCTGGGCATCCATTTTAAACACTATTGAGTATACATAAATGGCCACATGATAGTTTCATTCTCAATATCAGGAATAAATAGCAAATTGTTTTCCACCACAGCTATATGATTCTATGTATCCAGCAGAGACATGTGAGCTTTCTATTTCTTCCACATCACATTGTCAATGTCTGTGTGATCTTTTATCTTTGGTTGATCACAGCGTTCTTGAAGGAGTAGCATATTGTCTCATTGTGCTTTCGATTTTTGCTCTGTGACTGATAAATTGTCCGTATTTCATAGACAAATGTTATAGGCTTTCTGGCTTCAATAATAGAAGCGTACTTTTCACCATACTAAATGTCCAAATGAAGCTGCCAGAACGTTGCTTTCTCAGGAGTCTGTCATCAGGAAACTGCTCAGCAGTGTCTGACACTTCAGATGTCAGGAAAAGAAACAGCCTGATTAGAGCCACAGAGTCGCTTTACTCACAGACTCATACTCTGTTGTCTGCCCAGCACTGGAGCTGTAATCTGTGCCCAACACTGGCCTGACCAATCATATATCAGTATCCTCATGTGTCACAAAAAATGCAACTTTGACATCATCATCTCTTCTCCAGGAGTCCACAGCCACAGTGGTACCTTTGATCATTTGGTGCCCAGAGATTTATCCTGGACAGTCCCTCCACTTTGAGCCCTGACAGTGAATCCACCATTCTCTGTGCTGCATACAGCCTTCTTTCTCAGACTGCAGAGGCTCTAGATGCCAGACAAAATGACTTGCCAGCAATCACTTTGCCACTTCAAAGCAGAGCAAGGGATGACATGCAGTTCTTGTCAGTGCTGGCTCCAAAAAGTGCTCCACCAAAGGGTGCTCCTGCATGAAATTTAACTCCACATAAAGCAGATCTGGTGTTCAACTGTCTTATGGTGATTAACAAAAAAAACAAAAACAAAAACAAAAAACAACACCCATCATACCTAGCAAGTTGGGACATCAGCTTCTTGATTGTCATCATCATTTGCTAAGTAGTGTCAAGGGAGTTTTGATACATGGAGAGGAATGATACACATCTGTATGGTGCTCTCTCAGTTCTGACAGGCAGGATGGGCTAGTTGGGTCTGCCATCTGAATCCCCCGATGCGTGCCTATCAACCTGTTGATTTCAGAGTGTTGGCTGTAATTCAGTAGAGGTCTGCTTCGGCAGGAATTACTTAAGAAAGAAAGGAAAGTCAACATTTTTTGTGTGTGGGCTCAGTAGCAGGCTCAGCATACCCTGTAGTTCTCCATATTATACTTGTGAAAGACACTGAATTTCTCCAGTGAAGAACTATCTGCCACCTCTTTACAGGTGACATAAGAAAGAATTGGATGCCATGAGAGATACACTAATATCGCATGGATTTGCACATGCAAAATGTACAGACTCTATGAGTAAAAGTGGGAAAATTGGGATTGTTCCTCAATTATGAAGATCAGAGTATTAAAGTAACACACAAAATATAACATGCACAAAATATAAAAGATGAAACAGAAAGTCATGCCATAAGATACCCTGAGTAAGATGGAAGAGAATGGCAGACGCACAGCCGATCCACAGCAATACGAGTTTTAGCCTGATTTAAATTCCAAGTACTTCAGGATAGCCTTGGATTCAATACCGCAAGAGACCATAACTATTGCCCTCGCTCTCTGATCAATCCTTCCTTTCCACTCGAAGGAAATATCTATGCTCACAAGAGAGGATGTCCATCACGTTTTGTTTCAGAGACTTATTTCAATGTGTAATTATTCTCTACTTGCAATTCACAGTGAATGACATCTGTGAAAACTCCTTTCCAAAATCAGTCCTCCTCTGTGAAAGGGCAAGCTACTACATCAGACAAATATCCACCGCCAACATATTTCTAGAAAGGGCACTTCCTCCATTTGGACCTAAATTTCAGTGGCAGTGTTTGTTTTCCATGGTAGCTATATCATTCCATGTATCCACCGGAGATATTTGAGCATTCCAGTTCTTGCACATCGCAATGTCCAGGCACATGTGATCTTTTTTCTTTGGTGATTCACAGCATTCTTACAGGAGTAGCATATTGTCTCCTTGTGCTCTTGATTTTCCCTTCCTGACTGATAAAGTGTCCAATTTTCAGAATAAAATGTAATAGACTGTGTAGCTTTAATAACACAAGTGTATTTCACAGCAAACTTAATATGCAAGATGAAGGTGCCAGACTGTTGCTTTCTCAGGAGGTCTCTTAACAAGAAACTGCTCAGCAGGGTCTGATGCTGAGGGCTTCAGGAAAAAGGAACAGCCCGAGCAGAGCCACAGAAGTTACTCTCCTCACAGACTCACACTCTATTGTCTGCCCAGCACTGGAGATTTAATCGATGCCCAGCGGCCACCTGGCCAATCACATATCAGTGTCCTCATGTGTCACAAAAAGACAACAGTGATATCATCATCCCCTCTCCAGGAGGTTGAAGTCACAGAGGTGCCTTGGACCATTTGCTGCACTGAGACTTATGAAGGATTGATCTTCAAATTTGAGCCCTAAGTTTGATTTTGCCATTCTCTGTGCTCTATAGGGTTATGTTTTTCATATTACAAGGGCCATTGGGCCCAGCAAAAATGACTTGCCGGGAATCACCTTGCCACTTCAAAGAAGAACAGGAATTGACATGCAGTTTTGAGCACTGGTGTGAGCATTGTTTCCAAAAAGTGTCCCATCACAGTTTGTTAGCAGATGAATGTAACCTCTAGATAGAAGCAGATCAGGTCTTCTAGTCTCTGATGGTGGTTTTAAAAAGAACCAATTCTCATACCTAGCAAGTTGGGACACCAGTTTTCTTGATTGTCCTAACCATTTGCTGAGTAGTGTTCAGGGAGTGTTGGTACACGGACAGGAAGAATACACATTTGTATGGTGCTATGGCAGTTCTGACAGGCAGGATGGTCTGCCATCTGAATTCCCCGATATGTGCCTATCAGCTTTCTGATTTCAGAGGGTTGGATGCAATTCAGTAGATGTCAGGTTCGCTAGGAATTACCTAAGAAGTTTAGGAAGGCCCACTTTCTTTGTGTGTGGGCTCAGTAGCTGGCTCAGTATATAATGTAGTTTTCCACAATCTGCTTGTCAAAGACACTGAGTTTCTCCAGGGAATACACTCTCTGCCACCCCTTAGCAGGTGATGTAACACAGAATTGGAACTCGCGATAGATTCTCTGACCACCCACGGAGTCCCAAATGCAAAATGCACAGACCTTATGAGTAAAAGCGTGAAAATTGGGAATGTTATCTCAATTATAGAGAGCAGAGCATTAAGAAAACGCACACAACATGAGCAAAATATAAAAGATGAATAGATAGGCATGCCATAGGAGGTCTTCAGTAACGTGGAAGAGAATAGGAGAGGCACAGCAGATAAGCAGCTATCAGAGTTTAACCTGATTTAGACTCCCAGTCCTTCAGGATAGCCCAGGCTTGAACCCTGCAAAGATCACAGCCATTGCCCCGGCTCTCTCATCAGCCTTCCTTTCCAATTGAAGGAAATATCTACACTCACAGGTAAGGAGGCCCATCACGTTTTGTTTCATAGACTTCTTTCAATGTGTAATGATTCTCTCTCTTTGAATTCACAGTGAATAAAATCTGTGAAAACTACTTTCCAAAACCAGTGCTCTCTCTGTAAATCGGTAATCTACTCCATCTGGTAATTATCCACCACCACACTTATTTCTAGCAAGGGCACTTCTCCGATTGGGACATGAATATCACTGGCAGTGTTTGTTTTAGAACTGAGGAACTTTCTCATGTAGCCCAAAGTGTCTGGGAGGCTAGGCCATCACAGCATTAGAGGACTTGTGGTTTACGAGAAGTGCCCTACTGGGATTATCCCTTACATTGTTTTGGTAAAATTCGCACCACCAGATTGCAATGGGAACCTTTAAAAAATACAATTCAGTTATGTTATGAATTGCACGTAACATACAATTGTTGTACAAAATGCTGTAACATATTCCAGTATTGAGATTTCCTGAGTCCTTCCTCTCTAACAGCATTTTTATGATTACAAGAAACCCAAGCCAAGCAACTTCGTCTACCCATACATGCTGCCCCACACCTTGTGCCCTGAAACATTGACTTGCCATCTTTCCATATGAATTTGACATTGTCAGTCTGTTATCTTAATGGAGAGACAGCGAGTGTGGCTTTGGGATGCTAGTCTTTCTCTTGCCAATTTCTCAAGATACTGTCTTGCTGTGGCCAGTATCACAACTTTTATCACCTTTATGATTGTATCTTCTTTCATTTTGCACATATACCACTTTCACTAATGCATTCCTCAGTTGACCTGATATTGTGTTTCCACATTTTTGCCATTACCTACAGGGCAGTTCTGAATTCTGTTTAGGAGTTTCAGGTCTCTTTTTTAAACACTACTCTGTATATATCAATGGTCACATGATATTTTGATTCTCAACATCCTGGACAAATTGCGAACTGTTTTCCACTGTAGCCTTATAATTCTATTTATCCAGCAGTCATGTGAGTGTTCCAGTTCTTCAACATCGCATTGACAATGCACATGTGATCTTTTCTCTTTAGTTGATCACAGCATTCTTGAAGGATTAGCATATTGTCTCACTGTGCTTTTGATTTTCCCTCCCTGACCGATAAATTGTCTGATTTTCATAGCAAAATATTATACTCTGTGTAGCTTCAATAACAGAAGTGTGTTTCTAACCATCCAAAAAGTCCAAAATGAAGGTGCAAGAATGTTACTTTCTAAGGAGGATCGGTAAACAGGTAACTGCTCAGAACGTTTTACGATGCTGAGAGTTTCAGGAGAAAGGAACAGCCCTAGTAGAGCCACAGAAGTCACTCTCGTCACAGACTTACACTCTGTTGTCTGCCCAGCAGTGGTACTTTAATCTGTGCCCTGCAGCCAAATGGACAATCACATATCAGTATCCTCATGTGTCAAAAAAAGACAATTGTGACATCATCATCCTCTCTGCAGGAGGCCACAGCCACAGAAGAGCCTTGGACCATTTGTAGTCCAGAGACTTATCCCGGACAGTCCTTCCACTATGAGCCCTGAATGTGAATTTGCAATTCTCTGTACTGCATAGAGGCATCTTTCATACTACACAGGCCCTGGGGCCCTGCCAAAATGACTTACCATAATCATCTTGCAACTTAAAAGAGGAGCAAGAACAGACATGCACTTGGGGTTAGCTCTGGATCTAAAAAGTGCTCCATCAAAGAGTTCCTGGATGAATGTGAGCTCCAGATAGAAGCAGAGCAGGTCTTCTAGTCTCTGATTGTGATTTTCAAACAGAACCACGTATCATACCTAGCAAGTTTGGAAATCATGTTCTTGATAGTCCTCATCATATGCTGAGTAGTGTAAAAGGAGTTTTGGTATTTGGAGAAGAAGAATACATATTTCTATGATGCTCTGTCAGTTCTCACAGGCATGATGGGTTCCAAGGTTCAGCAATCTGATTTCACTGATACATGCTTATCAACCGGCTTATTTCAAAGTGTTGGATTTAATTCAGTAGAGGTCAGGTTCACCAAGAATTACCTAAGAAAGAAAAGAAGGTCCACTTTCTTTATGTGTGGGCTCGGTAGCTGGCTCAGTATATACTTTAGTTCTCCACACTCTACTTCTCAAGACACTGAATTTCTCCGGGGAAGTCGTTCTCTGCCACCTCATAGCAAGGTATGTAACAAAGAAGTGGAAGTCACGATAATTTATCTGACCACACATGGAGTGCCACATGCAAAATTTACAGACTGTCTGAGTAAAGGGGTGAAAATTGGGAATGTTTTTTCAATTATGAAGATCAGAGTATTTAAAAAAGCACATAACATGTGCAAATGTAAGAGATGAAACAGAAAGTCATGCCATAGTATCGCTTCAGTAACATGGAAGAGAATGGGAGAGGTACAGCACATCTGCAGCAATCCCAGATTTAGCCTGATTTAGACTACAGGGTCTTCAGGATAGCACAGGTTAGAATCCTGCAATATACCATGGTCATTCCCCCGGATCTCTGACGAATCCTTCCTTTCCACTTGAAGGAAATATCTATGCTCACAAGTGAGGAGGCTGGTCATATTTTGTTTCAGAGGCTTCTTTCAATTTGTAATGATTCTCAAATTTTCAATTCACAGTGAGTGAAATCTGTGAAAACTCCTTTCCAAAGTCAGTGATTTCTATATAAAACAGCAAGCTACTCCATCAGGCAAATATCCACCACCAAACTTATTTCTAGCAAGGGTACTTTTCCCATTGGGACCTAAATTTCACTGGCAGTGTTCGTTTTTAGAACACAGGAGCTTTCTCATGTACCCTAAAGGGTCTAGGAGGCAGGGCCATCAAAACATTAGAGGACTTGTGGTTTGGAGAGGTGCCCTCCTGGGAATATCCCTTATATTATTTTGATAAATTCCACACCACCAGTTTTCCATTGGAACCTTTAAAAGATACAATTCAGTTTTGTAATATGCCATCAGCATTGTACTTTTTCAATCCTTGCTGTCTAATACCATTTTTCTGAATACAAGCAATCAAAAGAAACCCTAGCCACGCACTTTCACTTCCCATCCACATTGCCCCACACCTTGTGCCCTGGCAAACACTGACCTGCCTTTATTCCTTATGAATTTGTCATTGTCTGTCTGTTATCTTAATGGAGAGACAGCATATTTGTCCTTGGAATGCTAACCTTTTTCTCTTGCCAGTTTCTCAAGATACATTCTTGTGGTGGTCAACATGAGGACTTCGTTGACCTTCATGACTATCTTGTTTCATTTTATACATATGCCTGCTTAGTTAATGCATTCATGCAGTTGCTGTGAGTGCTGACTCCAAAAAGAGCCCATCAACGAGTGTTACCGAATGAATGTGAGCTCCAAATAGAAACAGATCGGGTCTTCTAGTCTCTGATGGTAATTATAAACAAGAAGCACTTATCAATCCTAGCAAGTTGGGGCATCAGGTAGTTGACTGTCCTCATAATTTGCTGAGTAATGTCAAGGGCTTGTTCGACACAGAGAGGAAATATACACATTTGTAAGTTGGTCTGTCACATCTGACATGCAGGATGGGCTCCAAGGGTCAACCATCTGAATTCCCCAAAGCGTGGTTATAAACCACATCATTTCAGAGAGCTGTATGTTAATTCAGTAGAGGTCAGGTTCGCCAGGAATTACCTAAGAAAGAAAGGTATATCCAATTTATTTATGTGTGGGTTCTGAAACTTGCTCAGTATATAATGTAGTTCTCCATATTCTACTTATCAATGATAAGTAACCCATATTTGTGACCCACAGCATCGACCACAGCTTCAGGAGAAAGCCCCCCCGTCTCCCAGGAGCTTCCTAAGGAAACGAATCATGCCACTTATCACCCCAGTTTGAAAAGTAATTGCAGACACATGTGTAAAGGGCAGGGCAATCCTTTCTGCCAATTATGTGCCCTGCTATTAGGCGATTAGAGGCTGGTAAAGTCACGGTGTGAGGAATTAGCCGCACAATTCCCTCTCCCTTTGTCTCTGCATTTCTGCCTCTCCCCAGAGTGTGCAGGCTTCCCTCCCCAGGCACTGGTCTCAGCAGGTTGACCAGGTGCCTCCCCCAAATTATGATCCCCAAACACGCTTGTCCTTGTCTGTAAAAGGAAAAAGCTTACCCTTACAAACTGTGGTTGGAAAACAAGGCTAAGTCTGCCAGGTGGCAAGATTGCAAACTTTTATTTACAACAATATCCATGAAGACTGTTTGGTCCCGGGTGTTTACAAAGCTGCTTATCAAACAGATTTCCCTGGTCCTTGTCGCACGATCGTGCACATAATGGCTTTATTATTTTACCTGGCTCTCAGGCCGGTGCACATCCGCCCATGACTTTGCACCTTTTTGTTCACTAATCCGTCCGTCCCTTCATTCTTCAAGACAGTTTTTAATTAAATACCTATTTTCTGCCTGGCACAGAGCTGTTTTTTTAAATAAATAGAAGTGTGGTGGTTAAGAGCTTCAGGTTCAAACAGTCCGAAATTCAAATCACAGCTTAACTCCTTTAGTTATTTCTATAGTCAGTTGTTTTTTTGTTTTTTTTTTAATCTGAAAAATGGGAGTGATGGCAGGATGGGGTTCTCTGTCACTCTAACTGAATTTCTCCGGGAAAGACACTCTCTGCCACCAGTTAGCATGTGACCTAACAAAGGTTTGCTAGTCATGATAGATTCACTACATTGAGTCCCACATTCAAAAATTACAGACTCTATGAGTAAGAGTGTGAAAATTTGGACTGTTTTCTCAATTATGAAGATCAGAGTATTAAAGTAACGCACACATCATGGACAAAATGTAAAAGATGAAGCAGATAGACATGCCATAGGAGGTTA
This sequence comes from Rhinolophus sinicus, assembly GCF_057876585.1. NCBI lineage: Eukaryota > Metazoa > Chordata > Mammalia > Chiroptera > Rhinolophidae > Rhinolophus > Rhinolophus sinicus. The sequence goes on from NW_028290712.1 coordinate 2,199,238, forward strand.
TCAGTAACATGAAAGAGAATGGGAGAGGCACAGCAGATCCACAGTAACCCGAGTTTTAGCCTGATTTAGACTCCAGGTCCTTCAGGATAGCCCTGGCTAATACCCCGCAAGAGACCACAGCCATTGCTCTGGCTCTGTGACCAATCTTTCCTTTCCACTCGAAGGAAATATCTATTCTCGCAGGTGAGGCGGCCCATCACGATTGTTTCAGAGACTTTTTTCAATGTGTAATGGTTCTTCCCTTTCAATTCACAGTGAATGAAATCTGTGAATACTCCTGTCCAAAATCAATGCTATCTCTTCAAAACAACACACTACTCCTTCAGACATGTATCCACCATCACACTTATTTCTAGCAAGTGCACTTCTCCCACCGGGACCTAAATTTCACTGGCAGTGATTGTTTTTATAACTGAGGAGCTTTCTCATGTAGCCCAACTGTTCTAGGTGTTAGGGCCATTACATTAGTGGACTTCTGGTTTATGAGAGGAATCCTACTGGGAATATCCCTTACATTGTTTTGGTAAAATGCATACCCCCAGTTTGCCATTGAAACCTTTACAAAATACAGTTCAGTTTTGCAATATGCCACCAGCATTGTCCTTTCCACAATCCTTGCTATCTAATACCATTTTTCTAATTACAAGCAGTCAACAGAAACCTGAGAGATACAACTTTCACTTCCATACAAGCTAACCTACACCTTGTGCCATGGCAAACACTGACCTGCCATCTTTCCCTATAAATTTGACATGGTCATTCTATTATCTTAAGGGAGAGACAGCGTATGTGTGCTTGGGGTGCTAGCTTCTTTTGCTTGCTAATTTATCAAGATGCTTTCTTGCTGTTGGCAGTATCAGGAATTCTGTCACCTTTATGACTGTATCTTGTTTTATTTTATACATATACCTTCTTTGCTAATGCATTCATCAGTTGACCAGATATTGTGTCTCTAGAAATTTGCCATTATCTACAGTGCAGTTCTGAATTGTGTTTAGGAGTTTCTGGGCATCCGTTTTAAATATATATATATATATATATATATATATATATATATATATATATATATATATATATATATATATATATAAATGGTCACGTGATATTTTCTTTATGATCATTCTGGGGAAATAGTGAACTGTTTTCCACGGTAGCTGTATCATTCTGTGTATCCAGAGAGACCTGTGATCATTCCAGTTCTTCCACATTACATAGTCAATGCACATGTGATCTTTTCTCCTTGGTTGATCACAGCATTCTTGATAGAGTAGCACATTGTCTCATTATGTTTCGATTTTCCCTTCAAGACTGGTAAATTGTCCAATTTTCACAACAAAATATTATAGACTGTGTGGCTTCAATGACAGAAGTGTATTCACTATCCTGAAAATCCAAGATGAAGGTGCCAGAACGTTGTTTTCACAGGAGAGTCGTTCAACAGGAAACTGCTCAGCATTGTCTGATGCTGAGGGCATCAGGAGGAAGGAACAGCCGAGCAGAGACACAGAAGTTGCTCTCCTCACAGACTCACACTCTGTTGTCTGCCAAGCACTGGAGATGTACTCCGTGCCCAGCAGCCACATGGCCAATCACATATCAGTATCCTCAGGTGACACAAAAAGTCAAATGTGAAATCATCCTCCCCTCTCTATGAGGCATAGCAACAATGGTTCTTTGGACAATTTGCTGCTCAGAGACTTATCCAGGACTGCCCTTCCTCTTAGAGTACTGAGTGAGACTTCATCTTTCTCTGTGCTCAGTACAGGCTTCTTTCTCATAATATAGAGGTCTGTGGGCCCATCCATAATGGCATGCCAGGAATCACCTTGCCACTTCTAAGAGGAGGAAGAACTGACATGTAGTTGGTGTGAGCACCTATTCCAGAAAGTGCCACATCAAAGAGTGTTACCAGATGAATGTAGCCACAGATAGAAGCAGATAGGTTCTTCTAGTCTCTGATGGAGATTTTCAACAAGAACCACTTACCAAACCTAGCAAGTTGGGGCATCGGGTACTTTATTGTCCTCATCGTTTTCTGAGGAGTGTCAAGTTACACAGAGATAAAGGATACACATTTGCACGGTGCTCTGTCAGTTCTGACAGGCAGGATGGCCTCAAAGGGCCTGCCATCTGAATTCCCTGATACCTGCCTATAAACCCACTGATTTCAAAGGTTAGATGTAATTCAGTAGAGGTCAGGTTCTCCTGGAATTACCAAAGAAAGAAAGGAAGATCCACTTTCATTGTGTGTTGGCTATTAGCTAGCTCGCTATATACTGTAGTTCTCCATATTCTATTGTCAAAGATTTCTCTGGGGAAAGACACTCTCTGACACCCCTTAGCCTGAGACTTAACAAAAAGAGGACGTCATGTTAGATTCTCTGACCACACATGGCGTTCCACATGCAAAATATACAGACTCTATGAGTAAAAGGGTGAAAATTGGGAATGTTTCTGGAATTATGAAGATCAGAGTATTAGTGCAATGCACACAACCTATGCAAAAAACAAAATTTGGAACAGAGATGTATACCATAGGAGGCCCTCAGTAACATGGAAGAGAAAGGAAGAGGCACAGCAGATCTGCAGCAATCCGAGTTTTAACATGATTTAGACTCCAGTCCTTCAGGGTTGAACCAGCAAGAGATCACAGCTGTTACCCCGGCTCTCTGACCAATCCCTACTTTCCACTTGATGGCAATATGTATACTCACAGGTGAGGAGGCCCATCACATTTTGTTTCAGAGATAACTTTCAATGTGTAATGATTATCTCCCTTTCAATTCACAGTGAATGAAATCTGTAAAAACTCCTTTACAAAATCAGTGCTCTCTCTGTAAAAAGTTAATCTACTCCATCCGGCAAATATCCACTACCACACTTATTTCTAGAAAGGCCACTTCTCCCATTTGGACCTAAATTTTACTGGCAGTGTTTGTTTTTGAGTTGAGCAGTTATCCATGTAGGTTAAAGTGTCTAGGAGGCAGGGCCATCACAAAATTAGAGGACTTGTGGTTTAGGAGAGTATCACTACTGGGAATATCCCTTACATTGTTTTGATAAAATTCACACAAGTTTGCCATTGAAGCCTTTAAAAAAATACAATTCCGTTTTATAATATGCCAACAGTAATTGTGCTTTCCTCAATCCTTGCTGTCTAGTAACATTTATTGTGTTTACAAGCAATCAATAGAAACACTAGCCTTGCAACTTTCAATTCCCATCGACGCTGCCCCACACCTTGCTCCCTGGCAAACAATGACCTGGCTGCTTTCCCTATGAATTTGACATTTTCCTTCTGTTATCTTAATGGATAGACAGCATATGTCGTCTTGAGATGCTAGTAGCTTCTTTCTCTTGCCAGTTTCTCAAAATACCTTCTTGCAGTGGCCAGCATCAGGACTCCTGTCACCTTTATTACTTTGCCTGGTTTCATTTTATACATATACCACCTTCTCTAATGCATTCATCAGTTGATGTCATATTGTGTTTCTACATTTTTGCTATTATCTACAGTGCAGATCTGATTCTGTTTAGGAGTTTCCAGGCATCCATTTTAAACACTATTGTGTATATATCGATGGTCATGTGATTTTTTTCATTCTCAACATCCTTGACAAATAGCTAACAGTTTTACTTGGTAGCTATATCATTGAATTTATCCAGCATAGACATGTGCACGTTCTAGTTCTTCCACATCACATTGTCAACGCACACGCAATCTTTATTCTTTGGTTGAATATGGCATTCTTGGAAGAGTAGCATATTGTCTCATTGTGCTTTGGATTTTCCCTCCCTGACAGATAGTGTCTGATTTTCATAGCAAAACGTTATAGATTCTGTAACTTCAATAACAGAAGTGTATTTTTCACTATCCTGAAAATCCAAGATGAAGATGCCAGAACGTTGCTTTCTCAGGAGGGTTTGTCAACAGGGAACTGCTCAGCAGGGTCTTATGCTGAAGTAGTCAGTAGGAAGGAATAGCCCAAGAAGAGCCACATAATTTTCTATCCTCACAGACTCACATTTGGTTGTCTGCCCAGCACTGGAGCTGTAATCCATGCCCATTAACCATTTCACCAATCACATATCAGTATCCCTTGTGTCACAAAAATAGAACTGTGATATCATCATCCATTCTCAAGGAGGACATAGTCACAGAGGTGCGTTGGACCATTTGGCCCTGAGATTCATCATGGAAAGTCCTTCCACTTTAAACCCTGAATGTGACTTCACCATTCTCTGTGCTCCGTAGAGCATTGTTTGTAATATTACAGAGGACCGTGGGCTCAGCACTAATGACTTGACAGAAATAACCTTCCACTTCAAAGTAGAGCCAAATCTGGCTGCAGTAGGTAGGAGCGCATACTCCAGTATGTGCCACATCAAAGTGAGTTATAGGATGAATATGAACCCCAGATAGAAGCAGATCAGGTCTTCTAGTCTCTGATGGGTGTTTTCAACAAGTAACACTTAATCAACATAGCAAATTGGGGCATCATGTCCTTAATTGTCCTCATTATTTGTTTAGTAGTATCAAGGAAGTGTTGGTACATGGAGAGAAAGGATACACATTTGAATGGTGCTCAGTCTGTTCTGACAGGCATGATGGGCTCCATGGGTCTGCCATCTGAATTCATTGATAATGGCCTATCCACCTGCTTATTTCAGAGTGTTGGGTGTAATTCAAAGGTCATGTTCACCAGGTATTACCTAAGAAAGAAAGGAAGGTCCACTTTCTTTGTGTGTGGGCTCTGTAGTTGGCTCAGTGTGTAATGTAGTTCTGCATATTCTACTTGACAAACACAATGAATTTATCTGCGGAACATACCCTCTGCATCCCCTTAGCAGGTGAAATAACAAAGACTGGATGTCACGATAGTTTCACTGACCACACGTGGAGTCACACATGCAAAATGTACAGACTCTAAGAGTAAAAGGGTGAGAATTGGGAATGTTCCTCAATTATGAAGATCATAGTATTAAAGTGACACACACAACATGTGCAAAATATAAAAGATGAAACAAATAGGTTGCCGCAGGAGGCCATCAGTAACAAGGAAGAGAATGGGAGGGGCACATCAGATCTGCAGGAATCTGAGTCTAAATCCAGGTCCTTTAGGATAGTCCAGGCTTGAACCACACAATAGACAACAGGCTTTGCCCCGGCTCTATGACAAATACTTCCTTTCCACTCAAAGGATATGTCTATACTGACAGGTGAGGAGGTCCATCACAATCTGTTTCAGAGACTTCTTTCAATATGTTATGATTCTCTCCCTTTCAATTCTCAGTGAACACAATCTGTGAAAACTCTTTTGCAAAATCAGTGTTCTTTCTGTAAATCGGTAATATACTCCATCAGGCAAATATCCACAACCACACTTATAGCTACCAAGGGCACATCTCATATTGGGAACTTAATTTCACTGGCAGTCTTTGTTTTAGAACTGAGGAGCTTTCTCATTTATCCCAAAGGGTCTAGGGCGCAGGTCCATCACAACATTAGAGGACTTGTGGTTTTGGAGAGGTTCCCTACTGGGAATATCCCTTACAATGTTTTAGTAAAATTCACACTAAAAGTTTGCATTGGAACCTTTAAAAATACAATTCACTTTTGTAATATGCCAACAACATTGTGCTTTCCTCAATCCTTGCTGTCTGATACCATTTTTCTTATTACAATCAATCAATAGAAACCCAAGCCATGTTGCCGCATACCTTGTGCTCTGTCAAACACTGACCTGCCTTCTTTCCCTATGAATTTGACTTTGTCCTTGTTATAGGAATGGAGACACAGTGTATGTGGGCTCAGGATGCTAGCTTCTTTCTTTTGCCTATTTCTCTAGATACTTTCTTACTGTGGCCACTATCAGGGCTTCTGTCACCTAAATGAGTGTATCTTGTTTCATTTTATACATATATCACCTTCGCTAATGAATTCATCAGTTGATCTGATATTCTGTCTCTACATTTTTGCCATTATCTACAGTGCAGTTCTGAATTCTGTTTAGGAGTTTCTGGGCATCCATTTTAAAAACTATTGTGTGTATATCAATGGTCATGTGATATTTTCATTTTCAATATACTGGACAAATAGCGAACTCTTTTCCATGGTAGTTATATCATACTATGTATCCTGCAGAGACATGTGAGCATTCTGTTCTTCTCAGCACATCGTCAACGCACATGTGATCTTTTCTCTTTCGTTGATCACAGCATTCTTGAAGGAGTAGCATATTCTCTCATTTTGCTTTCGATTTTCCCTCCTTGATCAAGGAGGGAACATTTTGCCTGGTTTCAAAGCAAAATGTTATAGACTTTGTGGCTTCAATATCAGAAGTGTACTTTTCACCATCCTGAAAGGCGAAGATGAAAATTCTGGTACGTTGCATTCTCAGTTGGGTCTGTCAACAGAGAACCTCTCAGCAGTGTCGGTTGCTGAGTGAGTCAGGAGGAAAGAACAGCCTGAGCAGAGCCACAGAAATTGCTCTCATCACAGACTACTACTCTGTAGTATGCCCAGCACTGGAACTTTAATCTGAGCCCAGCAGTTGTGTGGCCAATTACATATCAGTATCCGCATGTGTCACAAATAAAACAACTCTGACATCGTCATCACCTCTTTAGGAGGCCACAGCCACAGAGGTGTCTTGGACCATTTACTGCACAGATACCTATCCAGGACAGTCCTTCCACTTTGAGCCCTGAGTGAGCCTTCAGCATCTCTGTGCTCCATAGAGCCATCTTCTCATATCACAAAGACCTTTGGACCCAGCGAAAATGACTTGCCAGGAATCACCTGGCCACTTCAAAGAGGAGCAAGAAGTACCTTGCACTTGGTGTGAGCACTGTCTACAAGTAGTGCCCCATCAAGTAGTGTTACCAGATAAATGTGAGCTTCTGATACAAGCAGATCAGGTCTTCTAGTCTCTGGTGGTGATTTTCAACAAGAAACACTTATCATGCTTAGCAATTTTGGGCATCAGTTTCTTGATTGTCCTTATCATTTTCTGAGTAGCGTTTGGGACTGTTGGTACATGGAGAGGAAGGAGACACATTTGCATAGTTCCCTGTCAGTTCTGACAGGCAGGATGGTCTCCATCAGTCTGCCATCTGAATTCCCTGATAAGTGCCATCAACCGGCTGCTTTCAGAAGGTTGGATGTAATTCAGTATAGGTCAGGTTCCCCAGGAATTACCTGATAAAGAAAGGAGGGTCCACTTTCTTTGTGTGTGGGCTTAGAATCAAGCTCAGTATATATTGTAATTCTCCATATTCTATTTGTCAAAAACACTGAAATTCTCGATGGAAGTCACTCTCAGCCACCCCTTAGCAGGTGATGTAACACAGAATTTGAAGTCACGAGAGATTCTCTGACCACAATGGAGTCACACATGCAAAGTATACAGACTCTATGAATAAAAGGGTGAAAATTGGGAATGTTTCCTCAATTATCCAGATCAGCATATTAGATCTTTGGCGGTGGAAACACAGCCCACATCTGTGGCTGTAGAAACATGTCCCACATCTGTGAAGGTGGAAATGCCACCAGCATCCACAGCTGCCAAGACACCGTGGATCCCAGGATGGAACAGAGAACACAAAAGCCAGGAGGTGAACTCTGTACCTACATTCCACAGCTGATCTCTCCCGCTGTGGAGGCAGCCAGTTGGGCCCAAGGATGGACAAAAGACACAAACTCCATACCTGGGTCCCTCCCCCCACAGTTCTAATCTTACCCCCACCCTTCCAGAGACTTAAACTGGCCCCTGAACTGAGGAGTAGTGTCAGATTACAGACGAGCCTTAGTACTCAGGCTCTGGGAAGACCCGTGTGCAGCTCTGACCCAGTGAAGTGGCTGGGAGGTGTGTGATTTTTGCTGGGCTAGGAGAGAAGGGACTCCGCCAGCCTCAGCCACCACCATTTCTGGCTTGCGGGAAGAGTGTGACATGGCTGGGCTGGGAGAGAGAAGATCCCTCCATGCCCAGCCCCACCCTTTCTGGCCTGCTTAGGACAGGGCAATTACAACTGCAGAGGCACTCCCAAGGATCAGCAGTAGACGGCAGACACAGCTCTGTGCTTTCAGTAGTTCAGAAATCCTCCACCTGCCACATACACACACAAACACACACACACACACACATGCACACATGGAACAAGTGCTCTAAGACTATGGAGAATGGGACACAGGGCTGTTGGTGCTACTCTCAGTGCACATAGGTGCAGGCAAGGGCAGAAACTGCACTGACTTTGCAGAAACTATCATCAAGACCCCTCAGACCCACACATCTAATTCTCTGGTCCCAATGTCATTTTGGGCTGCAGGTGACCGTCTCTGCATGCATAATACAGAAAGGACTATTTGGAACAGCAGAGGACAACCTGGAGATTACTTGGTGGACTTAAGCCAAGACAGGTGCTGCTTTTTTTGTTTGTTTGCTTTTGTTTTCTTTTGTCTTTATAACTTTGATATCTTTGCCTGTGTTGAGTGTGTGTTGTCGGTTGTTTTTACATGTGAATGTTTGATTTTTTTCTTTGTTGTTGTTGTGCTTGGTGATTTGCTTTCTTCTGAAACTGCCCTACCAGGACGCAGCTTAAGAGGCACAAAATTCAACACACTGAGAGGCCAACTCCAGACCAAACAAGAGTACTACTGGGTTTGACCTACATGTGACACACCCAGAGGGAATACTCTACAGACACAGGAACCCATACAGATCGAACCACATTTAAGTGGTCAACCCTCATGCAGCAGAATACCCTGTGGTGGGCAGAGCCAAGTTTCACAACTAGTCAGCCTAGGAGTTAACCGCAACTACTCAAAAGTGAAAAGCAATTAAAGGTCTTCTTCAAGAGGACAAAATACACAACACAAGAGTCACCTTTTGAGCACAGGCAGAGGAGAAGAATGAAGTAGCTCAAGTGAAATATAAAGGAAACATACTACATAAGATAACCCAGCAAGAACTAAGTACTCTAGGGGATGTATCTAATACACCAAAGCAAACACGGAGAGTCAGTCAGAATTGGGAAACAAAGAAACATGTCCCAAATAAAAGAACAGAAGTAATCTCCAGAAATGGAACCAAATGAAACAGAGGTAACCAACCTGTCAGAGACAGAGTTCAGAACACTGATGATAAGAATGTTTAAGGAACTTAGAGACAACATCAAGAAGGATGTAGAAATCATAACGAACAACCAGTTGGAACTAAAGAACACAATTACTGAAATAAAGAACTCACTTGAAGGAATTAACAGCTGGTTAGATGAAGCAGAGAATCGAATCAGCGACTTAGAAAACAAGTTAGCAGAGATCACCCAAACGAACAACAGAAATAAAAAAGAATAAAAAACAATGAAGATGGTTTAAGAGATCTCTGGGATAACATCAAGTGCAACAAAATGTACATCATAGGAATACCAGAAGATGAAGAGAGGAAGCAAGGGATTAAGAACATATTTGAAGTAATAATGTCCGAAAACTTCCCTAACCTGATGAAGGAAACCAACATACAAGCCCAGAAAGCTCAGAGAGTTCCAAACATGATAAACCCAAACAGGTCCACACCAAGACACATTATAGTTAAAATGACAAAGTTTAAAGACAAAGAGAGAATCCTAAAAGCAGCAAGAAAAGACTAAGGGTTACATACAAGGGGATTCATATAACACTATCAAATGGGTTTTCTACAGAAACATTGAAGGCCAGGAGGGAGTGGCAGGAAATACTCAAAGAGATGGAAAACAAAGGCCTACAACCTAAATTACTTTACCCAGCAAGGCTGTCATTTAAAGTTGATGGAGAGATAAAAAGCTTCCCAAAAAAGAATAACGTAAAGGAATTTATTACCACAAAGACAGCATTGAAAAAAAAAAAAAAAAAACTAAAAAGGACTTCTGTTAGTAGAAGAAAGATGTAAACAATCTAACTACAAATATAAAAATGGCAATAACTATGTACCTATCAATAATCACTTTAAATGTAAACAGATTAAATGCTCCAATCAGAGACATAGGGTGGCTGCGTGAATAAGAAAACAAGCCACTTGTATATGCTGTATACATGAGACTCACCTCAGATCAAATGACACACAAAGGCTGAAAGAGAAGGGTTGGAGTAAGATATTTCATGCAAATGGAAGTGAGAAAAATGCTGGCATTGCATTACTTATATCTGACATAATAGACATCAAAATGAAGAACATATTAAAAGACAAAGATGGGCACTATATAATAATAATGGGATCGATCCAACAAGAGGACATAACCCTAGTAAACATCTATGTACCCAACATAGGAGCACCTAAATATATAAAGCAGATATTTACTGACATAAAGACAGAGATCAAAAGTAACACTATCATAGTAGGGGATTTCAACACACTTCTGACAACAAGGGACAGGTCTTCCAGACAGAAAATCAATATGAAAACAACAGCCTTAAATGACACATTGGACCACTTGGATTTGATCAACATTTACTTTTCTTTTTAATTTATTGTGGTTACAATTGTTATTAAAATTACATAGATTTCAGGTATACAATTCTATATAACATCATCTATAAATCCCACTGTGTGTTCACCACCCAAAGTCAGTTCTCCTTCCATCACCATATATTTGATCCCCCTTACCCTCATCTCCCACCCCCCACCCCACCCCGTACACTCTGGTAACCACTACACTGTTGTCTGTGCCTACGAGTTTTTGTTTCTCATTCACCCCAATCTGCACAATACACATTCTTCTCAAGTGCATATGGAAAATTTTCCAAGATAGACCATATGTTAGGCCACAAAACAGGACATGATAAATTTAAGAAAATTGAAATCATACCAATTGTCTTCTCTGACCACAATGCTATGAAATTAGGAATGAACTACAGGGGGGGAAACAAACAAACAAACAATCAAAAAACAAAACTGTAAGACACACCAATTCATGGAGGCTGAATAACATGTTACTAAATAATGAATGGATCAACCTGGATATCATGGAAGAAATCAAAAGCTATCTCGAGACAAAAATGAAAATACGACGAGCCTAAATCTATGGGATGCCGTAAAGGATTCCTAAGAGAGAAATTAACCGAATTGCAGGCCTACCTAAAGAAACAAGAAAAATCATTAATCAACTGTTTATCTTCACACTTAAGGGATCTGGAAAGACAACAGCAAAATAAGCCCAAAGGGAGTACAAGGAAGGAGAAAATAAAGATCAGAGAGGAAATAAATGAAATAGAAACCAGAAAAAACAATACAAAAGATGAATGAATCCCAGAGTTGTTTCTTAGAGAAGATAAACAAAAGTGACAAACCTCATTTAATAAAAGAGGGAGAACACCAAAATTAATAAAATCAGAAATGAAAGAGGAGAAGTGACAACAGACATTGCAAGAATTAAAAAAAAAAAAAAAAAAAGAATTACTATGAGCAACTATATGCCAACAAATTTGAAAAACTGGAAGAAATGGACAGTTTTCTAAAGGCATACAGTCTTCCAAGCCTAACTCAAGAAGAAAGAGAATACCTGAATAGACTGACAACTATCAGGGAAATTGAACCAGTAATCAACAATCTCCCAATAAACAAAAGCCCTGGACCAGATGGCTTTACAGGTGAATAATACAAAACGTTCAAAAAAGAATTATCACCTACTCTCCTCAAACTCTTCAAAAAATCCAGAAGGAGCGAAGGCTCCCAAACACTTTCTGAAGCCACTGTCACCCTGATCCCAAAATCAGAAAAAGACTCCACAAAAAAAGAAAACTACAGGTCACTATGTCTAATGATCATAGATGCAAAAATCATCAACAAAATATTAGCGAACAGAATTCACCATCTATGATAAACCCACAGCTAAAATCAAACTCATTGGGAAAAAGCTAAAACCATTCTCCTTAAGATAAGGAACAAGGCAAGGTTGCCCACTTCCTTCACTTCTATTCAACGTAGTGGTGAAAGTTTTAGCCACAGCAATCAGACAAGAAAAAGAAATAGAAGCCATCCAAATCGGTAAGGAGGTAGTAAATTGTCATTATATGCAGAGGACATGATACTATATATAGAGTACCCTAAAGACACAATCAATAAACTATTAGAGCTGATAGATGAATTTAGTAAAGTAGCAGGATACAAAATTAATATTCAGAAATCAATTGCATTTGTATATATCAATAATAAAACATCAGAAGGAGAAATTTAAAAAGCAATACCATTTACAATTGCTTCAAAGTCTATAAAATAAATGGGAATAAATTAAACCCAACAAATAAAAGATCTGTACTCAGAAAATTATAAGACAATAAAGAAAGAAGTGAAAGAAGATACAAATAGATGGAAACACATACCATGTTCACAGATAGGAATAATTAATACAGTTAAAATGTCCATACTGTCTAAGGCAATATACATATTCAACACAATTCCTAACAAACTTCCAACAACATTTTTGACAGAAACACAACTTATAATCCTAAAATTACATGGGACCATAAAAGACCCCAGATAGCCTCAGCAATCTTAAGAAATAAGAACATAGTGGGAGGTATAACAATATCTGACATCAAATTATACTACAAGGCTACAGTAATCAAAACACCATGGTACTGGCATAAAAACAGACACATAGATCAACGGAATAGAATCCAGAATACAGAATTAAATCCTTGCCTATATGGCCTTTTAATCTACAACAATGGAAGCAAGAATGTATGGTGAGGTAAAGACAGTCTATTCAATAAATGGTGCTGGGAAACCGGGACAGACACATGCAAAAAGATGAAGCTGGACCACCTCCTTATACCACATACAAAAATAAATTCACAATGGCTTAAAGACTTCAATGTAAGATCTGAAACCATAAAATTCCTAGAAGAAAATATAGGAAGAAACTTCACAGACATTACCCGAAGTAAGATTTTTACTGATATATCTCCTCGTGTAAGGGACGTAAGAGAAAAAATAAAAAATAAACGTGGGATTACATCAAACTAAAAGCTTTTTCTTAATCCAGTCATCTACCCATGGGCATTTTGGTTGTTTCCATGTCTTGGCTATTGTGTATATTGGTGCCATAAACAGCAAAGGAAACCATCAATAAAACAAAAAGGGAACATACTGAATGGAAAAATATATTTCCCAATGATATATCTGATAAGGGGTTAATATCACAAATTTATGAAAAACTCACTCAATTCAATTCCAAAAAAAGCCAAACAACCCAATTAAAAAATGGGCAGCAGACATGAAGAGATATTTTTCTAAAAATGACATACCGATAGCAAACAGATATTTGAAAAAATGCTCAAACTCACTAATCATTAGAGAAATGCAAATAAAAACCACAATGAGATACCACCTCACCCCAGTCAAAATGGTTATCATCAATAAATCAACAAACAACAAGTGTTGGTGCGGATGTGGAGAAAAGGGAACCATTGTGCCCTGTTGGTGAGATTGCAGATTGGTGCAGCCACTATGGAAAACATTATGGAGTTATCTCAAAAATCTGAAAATGGAACTACCTTATGATCCATCCATTCCACTCCTAGGTATCTATCCGGAAAAATCCAAAACTCTAATTACAAAAACTTTATGCACTCCTACGTTTATGGCACCAATATACACAATAGCCAAGACATGGAAACAACCAAAATGCCCATGGGTAGATGACTGGATTAAGAAACTGTGGTGCATTTACACAATGGACTATTAAGCAGCCATAAAGAAGAAAGAAATCTTCCCATTTGCAACAACATGGATGGACCTAGAGGACATTATGTTAAGTGAAATAAGTCAGACAGAGAAAGACAAATACCATATGATCTCACTTATATGTGGAAACTAAAGAAAATAATAAGTGAATGAACTAATCAGGAACAGTTTTAGAGACATAGAGGAAAATCTGAGGGTTGCTAGATGGGAGGGGGGGTAGGGATAAGTGGGAAGGTGAGGGGATTAGAAAACAGTCAGTAACCACAAGATGGCCACGGGGTTCTGAAAATTAATTTGGGGAATATAATCAATAATGTAAAGATTTGGTAGGGTATCTGATGGTCTCATCAGGGAGACCACCGCATGGACAATGTAGATGCCTGATCACTGCATTGTACACCTGAAGCTGAAGCTGAACAATAATGAATGTCAACTGCAAGTTTGTATGTATATGTATGTATATACACATATATCTATGTGTGTATATATATATATATATATATATATATATATATATATATATATATATATATGTGTGTGTGTGTGTGTGTGTGTGTGTGTGTGTGTGTATATATATTTATGTATGTATGTATGTATGTTTGTATGTATTTGTATATGTATGTACTTACAAGAAGCAGAGTACACCATTAGGAATAGAGACAGTAGAAACGTAATGGCACTGTGCGATGTCAGAGGAATAGTGGATGGGGGGAAGAGGGTTCACCAAGTGTGAGGGATATAAAAGATAAATATCTTAGTATTACTTTGTCTTGTGCACCTTAAACTGATAAAAAAAAAAAAAAAGAAGGGGAAGCTTATGAAAGGATCATAGGGCTAAGATTCCTTCCATTTGACAGCATTCATTTGCACTTACTTTGTTATTTTCTTCCTTACATGTTTAAATGAGCTCCTGACAGCACTATTTTTTGCTTTTTCCTTATGTAGTGGGCATCTTTTTTCTATCCACACTATTTCTTAAGTTCCCATGAGGAAGCTATGGTGTTTACTTGTGAAATTGCCAATTCATTTCTTGTTTGATTCCATTGTAATCACACTGTCAACTTTACAAGATGTTAATTAAGAAATAAGAGACAATTGTGTGTGCTTTAGAAGGCTGGTAATGACATGTCTGGTATGCCCAGTGAGTGAGCATTGAAATGTGTTTCCTCTGCTCCTCAATATGTGTTAAGAGCTCAATTAAACATTCCGTAAAGGAAAAACAAAACAAAACAAAAATAAACAAAACAAACAAACAAATTTAAAAAAAGCAGAGAACCATGTGATTTCACTGATATGTGGTATATAAACCAAAACAACAAAAGAACAAGACAAACAAATGAGAAACAGAAACTCAAAGACACAGACAATAGTTTAGTGGTTGCCAGAGGGTAAGGGGGTGGCGGGTGGGGGGTGGGAGATGAGGGTAAGGGGGATCGAATATATGGTGATGGAAGGAGAACTGACTCTGGGTGATGAACACGCAATGGGATTTATAGATGATGTAATACAGAATTGTACACCTGAAATCTATGTAATTTTACTAACAATTGTCACCCCAATAAATTTAATAAAATAAAATTAAAACAAAAAACAAAAAACAAAAAAAAACACTCAACCATATGTTGCCTCCAAGAAAACATTTCAGATACAAGGACAAATATAAACTCAAAGGAAAAGGGTGGGAATTGACACTCAAAACAAATGGTATTGAGAGATAAGCAGTAACCATACTGACATCAGATGAAACAGACTTCAGAATAAAAAGGTAAAAAGAGATAAGTGTGGATATTTCATAAGGGTAAAGAGGACTACATCACAGGAAGATATAACTGTCACCAATATTTATGTCTCCAATCAGGACACACTAAATATACAAAGCTAATACTACATATCTAAACGGAGAAATTGACCAAAGCACCATTATATGAGGAAACCTAAATACACTATTGACACCTATGGAAAGATTATCCAAACAGAAAATAAATGAGGAAATATCAGCAGTAAATAACACATTAGATGAAAAGGACATAATTGACATTTACCGAGCTCTTCATCCTAGAACATCAGACTATACATTCTGTTCTAGTGTACATGAAACACGCTCAAGGATAGGTCATATATAGGGACATTTAACTGGCCTCAGAAAATTTAACATGATTGAAATCAGCCCAAGCATATTCTCTGATTGCAAGACTTTGAAATTGGATATCAATTGCTAAAATCAACCATGATAAAACACAAATGTATTGAAATTAAACGACCTACACTTATATGATAATTGGTTCAAAGAACAAATAAGAGGAGTGATCAAAAGTACATAGAGATCAAAATGGCAGCATGAGGTGAACCTCTGTAAATCTCCCTTGGAATTTACAATGAATTGAATAACAATAACTCCACAAAGGACTCCCTGAACAGCGGAGAGGCAAGACAAAGAGGCCCACACCCGAAGTCACCTACAGTTGGGCAAATCGTGCAAGCGGGGGAGCAGGAAAGGGAGAAGTGCGGACACAGAGCCCTGCAGCTGCAGGACACAGACCTATCTCAGTGCTCCGAACTCGCTGTTTCGCGGAACTACCGCAGCTGCAGGAGAGTGAAGCACTCAGACTGCTAGGGCTCCGCTTGTGGCCCACAGGGCTGAGGGGGCAGCATATAACACGGCTGAACCAAATGCTCACAGCAGAGACCTCGGAGAAAGACTGAGGGAAGAAGGCTGAAAACAGTGGTTTAAGCCTTCAATGCCGAGCAGAGAATGGTAGCCTTAAGCACAGAGACTAGCCGCCTCATGCCTACCCTCCCAGAGCTTGCCCCACCCCCAACTGCCTAGTGCTAGAAACAGAATCTGGAGCTGTAAGAGCTTTGGCATGTCAAAAGCTCTCCGCATACCCACCGGGAAACTGCGCCCTGTGACCTAGACGAACTATTAACAGAGGAGAAGCCCGTCTCCCAGGGAATCCCCTCATTGTGTGAGAAGCTGGAATAGTGCAGAGAAAACATAGCACTACTGTGTGGGAGAAGAAAAATAAGCTGCAGTAGGGGAAAAAATAAAACATTCTACCAACAAGTACTGGAAAACAAAAGAAAGACCTCTTTCTATAAACCTGTTGCAGAAGCTACTCATAGAGATGTTTAGGAAGAGAAATAGTAAATCAGCAATTGCCATGAATAACGAATGCAAAAAGATAGCTCAGAAAGACAGTGCAAAGTCTCCAGAAAGGCACTTAAAGATACAGAAATATTATAGATGATGTAATACAGAATTGTACACCTGAAATTTATGTAATTTACTAACAATTGTCACTGCAATAAATTTAAAAAATAAATTTAAAAAAAGATACAAAAATATGTGAGTTAAATGACAGAGAATTCAAGATTGCAGTTCTGACAAAGCTCAACAAGATGCAAGAAAACACAGAGAGTCAGTTAGATGAAATCAGAAACACAATCAAAGAACAGCATAAGCATTTTACGAGAGAGATTGAAATATATATAAAAAAAGAACCAAATAGAATTTCTGGAGGTTAAGAACTCAACATATTAAATTAAGAATGAAATAACCAGCTTAGGTAGTAGAGCTGACCAGATGGAGGAAAGAATCAGTGACATCGAAGATAGAAACCTGGAAATGACACAGATGGAAGTAGAAAGAGTCTTGAGACTTAAATGAAATGAAATAAATCAACAAGAACTTTCTGACTCCATCAGAAATAGCAATATAAGAATAATGTGCATACCAGAAGGAAAAGAAAGAGAGAAGGGAACAGAAAATATATTCAAACAAATTGTCGATGAGAAATTCCCAAACATGTGGACAGAACTGGACCCTCAAATCCGAGAAGCAAATAGAACACCTAATTAACTCAATCCCAACATACCTTCTCCAAGCAGATTGTACTGAAGCTGTTTAAAATCAACGACAAAGAAAAAATCCTCAAGGCAGCCAGGGAAAAGAAGACGGTAACTTACAAAGGAAAGACTATTAGATTATCATCAGATTTTTCAGCAGAAACTCTACATGCCAGGAGGGAGTGGAACCAAATGTTCAAACTATTGAAAGAGATAAATTATGAGCCAAGAATGATATATCCAGCAAAGATATCCTTTAGAAATGAAGGGGGAATAAAGACCTTCCCAGAAATACAGAGCCTAGGGTATTCTCTAATACATGACCTGCAGTAGAAGAAATACTAAAGAAGTCTATTCGACCACCATCAACAGGGACAATTTGTGGCAACCAAAACATAAAGAGGGGGATAGTAAAGGCCTGAATCGAAATATGAGAATGGAGAAAGTAAGGGTGCTGAAAAAAATGGAATACTCTAAATATCAATCTTTCTTTTACATAAACTTAAGGGTAACCACTCAAAAAAAATCCAGAACGGATATACATATACTGTAATAAAAGAAGAAAGAGAGGGAAACATCATAGAATACCACCACACAGAAATGATAGACAACAACAAAAAGGAAAAGAAACAATGGAGATACTGCCTTACCAGAAAACTAAAGATAAAATGACAGGAAATCCTCACATATCAATAATCACCCTAAATATAAATGGACTAAACTCACCAATAAAAAGTCACAGAGTAGCAGATTGGATCAAAAAACTAAGCCCAACCATATGCTACCTCCAAGAGACACATCTCAGCTACAAGGACAAGCATTGGCTCAAAGTGAAAGGGTAGAAATTGACATTACAAGCAAATGGTACCCAGAAAAAATCAGGTGTAGCCATAATGATATCAGATGAAACAGACTTCAGGGTGAAAAAGATAACAAGAGACAAACATGGACATTTCATAATGGTGAAGGGGACTATACAATAAGAAGACATAACAGTCATCAATATTTATGCCCCCAATCAGGGAGCACCGAAATATACCAAGCAACTACTAACAGAACTAAAGGGAGAAATTGACCAAAACACAATTATACTAGGGGACTTAAATATATCATTGACAGCTATGGATAGATCATCCAAACAGAAAATAAATAATGATATAGCAGCTCTAAATGATACATTAAATGAAAAGTACATAATTGACATTTATAGAGAACAAGACAGACAAATGAGAAACAGAAAGTCAAAGACACAGACAATAGTTTAGTGGTTACCAGAGGGTAAAGGGGGTGGGGGGTGGGGGGTCGGAGATGAAGGAAAGCAGGATCAAATATCTGGTGATGGAAGCAGAACTGACTCTGGGTGATGAACACACAATGGGATTTATAGATGATGTAATACAGAATTGTATACCTGAAATCTATGTAATTTTACTAACAATTGTCACCCCAATAAATTTAATAAAAAAATTAAAAATTTAAAAAAAATTTAGTGATTCATAAATGGTATTACACAGAAAGGATTGAGGAGAGCACAATGCTCTTGGCATATTACAAAACTAAATTGTATTTTTTAAATTTCTAATGGCAAACTGATGGTGTGACTTTCACCAAAAAAAGGAAGGTATATTCCTAGTAGGGCACATCTCCTAAACCACAAGTCCTCTACTGTTGTGAAGGCCCTGCCTCCTAGACCCTTTGGGCCACATGAGCATGATCCTCAGTTCTAAAACAAACACTGCCCATGAAATTTAGGTCCCAATGGGAGAGGTGCCCTTGCTAGAAATATGTGCCGTGGTGTATATTTGCCCGATGGAGTAGACTTCAATTTTACGGAGAGAATTCTGTTATTGGAAGGGAGGTTTCACAGATTTCATTCACTGTGAATTAAAAGGAGAGAATCATTACACATGGAAAGGAATCTCTCAAGGAAAATGTGATGGACATCTTCACCTATGAGAATAGACAGTTCCCTCGAGTGGAAAGATGGATTGGTCAGTGATCCGGAGACATGGCTGTAGTCTCTTGCTGGATTCAAGCCTGGGCTATCCTGAATGATCTGGAGACAAATTCATGCTAAAACTCAGATTGCTGTGGATCTGCAATGCCTCTCCCATTATCTTGCATGTTACTGAGGGCCTCCTACCGCATGCCTATCGGTTTCGTCTTTTGAAATTTATGCATGTTGTGTGCGTAACTTTAATAATCTGATCTTCATAACTGAGGAAACATTTCCTATTTTCACACTTTTATGCATAGAGTCTGTACATTTAGCATATGGAACTCCATGTGTGGTCAGAGAATCTACTGTGACTTCCAATTCTTTGTTACATCACCTGCAGAAGGGTGGCAGAGAGTGTCTCCCCCAGAAAAATTGAGAGTCTTTGACAAGTAGAATATGGAGAACTACAGTTTATACCGGTGCAGCTACCCACTAACAAATAAAGTAAACCTTCCTTTCTATCTTAGGTAATTCCTGGTGAACCTCACCTTTAGGGAATTACATCCAAACTTCTGAAATCAGCCGGTTGATAGGCACCCTTACAGGATACAGATGGCACACCCATGGAGCTCATCCTGCCTGTCACAACTGATAGAGCACCATACAAATGTGTATCCTTCATCTCCGTGTACCAACACACACTTGACACTACTCAGCACATTATGAGGAAAATAAAAAAACCTGATATGCCAACTTGCTAAGTTTGATACATGGTTCTTGTTGAAAATCAATGTCAGAGCAAGAATACCTGATATGCTTCTATCTCGGGCTCACATTCATCCAGTAACAGTCTTTGATGGGGCAGTTTTTGGAGTCAGTGCTCATACCACCTGTATTTTAGTTCTTGCTTGTCTTTGAAATGGCAAGGTGATTCCTTGCTAGTCATTATGGCTGGGGCCAAGGGGCTCTGTTGATTGAGAAAGAAGGCTCTACTGATCACAGAGAATGGTGAATTCACATTCGGGGCTCAAAGTGGATGGACCGTCCTAGATAAGTACCTGGGAAGCAAATTGTCCAAGACATCTCTGTGGCTGCGGCCTCTTGGAGAGGAGAGGATGATGTCACAGTTGTCATTTAGTGATACATGTGGATAATGATATATGATTGGCCAAGTAGCTCCTGAGCACGGATCATAGCTCCATACATGGCAGTCAACAGAGTGTGAGTCTGTGAGGAGAGCGAATTCTGTGGCTCTGTTCTGGCTGTTCCTTCCTTTTGACAGCCTGAGCATCAGACCCTGTTGAGCAATGTCCTGTTGAGAGACCCTTCTGAGAAAGCAACGTTCTGGTATTTTCATCTTGGACTTTCAGGATGGTGAGAAATACACTTCTGTTATTGGAGCCACACAGTGTATAACATTTTGTTCTGAAATCGGACTCTTTATCAGTCAGGGGTATATGCAAAAAATGAAACAAGATACAGTCATAAATGTGACAGAAGTCTTGATGCTGGCCACTGATAAAAAGTATCTTGAGAAATTGGCAAGAGAAAGAAGCTAGCACCCCAAGGCCACATCTGCTGTCTCTCAATTAAGATAACAGAACGACAATGTTAAATTCATAGACAAATAAGGCAGCTCAGTGTTTCCCAGTGCGCAAGGTATGGGGAAGCATAGATGGGAAGTGAAAGTTTAATGGCTCGAGTTTCTATTGATTGCTTGTAATCAGAAAAATGGATTGGCAGAAAGTATTGTGGAAAGCACAATGCTGTTGTCATATTACAAAACTGAATTGCATTTTTTAAACTTTCCTATAGCAAACTGGTGTAATGAATTTTACCAAAACAATGTAAGGGACATTCCCTGTAGGTCACCTCTCCTAAACCACAAGTCCTATAGTGTTGTGATGGCATTTCCTCCTAGACCCTGTGGGATACATGAGAAAGCTCCTCGGTTCTAAAATAAACACTGCCAGTGACATTTAGGTCCGAATGGGAGATGTGCCCTCACCAGAAATAAGTGTGTTGCTGGATATTTGCCTAATGGAGTATCTTGCTGCTTTACAGAAACAGCACTGATTAAGGAAAGGAATTTTCCACAGATTTCACTCACTGTGAATACAAAGGGAGAGAATCATTACACATTCAAATAATTCTATGAAAGAAAACATGATGGGCTTCCTTACATTTGAGCATAGATATTTCCTTCAAGTGGAAAAGAAGGATTTGTCAGAGAGCCGTTGTAGGAGCTGTGGTCTCTTCAGGGTTCAAGCCAGGGTTATCATGAAGGACCTGAAGTCTTTTTTTTAATTTATTTTTTTAAATTTATTGGGGTGACAATTGTTAGTAAAATTACATAGATTTCAGGTGTACAATTCTGTATTACATTATCTATAAATCCCATTGTGTGTTCACCACCTCTCCTGGGTATCTACCAAAAAAATCTGAAAACATTTATACATGAGGACCTGAAGTCTTAATCAGGCTAAACTTCGGATTGCTGTGAATGTGCTGTGCTTCTCCCATTCTCTTCCATGTTACTGAGGGCCTCCTATGGCATAACTATCTGTTTCATCTTTTAAGTTTTGCAATATTATGTGTGTTTCTTTAATACCCTGACATTCATAAGTGTGTCAACTCTCCCAATTTTTACCCTTTTACTGATAGAGTCTGTATATCTTGCGTATGGAAAGCCATGTGTGGTCACTGAATCTATCGGACTGCCTATTCTTTGTTACATCACTAACTAAGAAGTGGCAGAGTGACTTCCCCAGAGAAATTCATTGTCTTTGACAGGTAGAAAATGCAGAACTACAGTAGATAGTGAGCCAGCTACTGACCTATACATAAAGAAATTGGACCTTCTTTCTTTCTTAGGTAATTCCTGGAGAACCTGACCTCTGCTGAATTACATCTAACCCTCTGAAATCAGCCGGTTGATAGGCACATATTGGGGAATTCAGATGGCAGTCCCACGGAGCCCATCCTGCCTTTCAGAACTGACACAGCACAAGTGTGTGTCTTTCCTTTCCATGTAAAAACAATCCCTTGACACTACTCAGCAATTGATGAGGACAAACAAGAACCTGATCCCTTAATTTGCTTATTATGATAAGTGGTTATTGTTGAAGATCACCAGCAAAGACTAGAAGGCCCGATCTGTTTCTATCTGGAGCTCACATTCATCTGGTAACACTCTTTGAAGGGGCACTTTTTGGAGCCAGCACTGAAACCAACTGCATGTCAGTTCTTGCTCCTCTTTGAAGTGGCAAGGTGATTCCGGGCAAGTCCTTAAGGCTGGGCCCAAGGTCCTCTGCAGTATGAGAAAGAAGGCTCTACAGAGCACAGAGAATGGTGAAGGGACACTCAGGTTTCAAAGTGGAAGACTGCGCTGGATAAGTCTCGGTGCTGCAAATGGTTGAAGGCAACTCTGTGGCTGTGGCCTCTTGCAGACGGGATGATTATGTCACAGTTTGATTTCTGTGACACATGAGTCCACTGATTTGTGATTGGCCAGAAGGCTACTGGGCACTGATTAAAGGTCCAGTGGTGGGCAGACAAGAGAGTGTGAGTGTGAGAGGAGACCAAATTCTGTGACTCTGCATGGGCTGTTCCTTCCTCCTGAGTCCCTCAGTGTCAGACCCTGCTGAGCAGTTTCCTGTTGACAGACACTCCTGAGAAAGCAATGTTCTGGCAGCTTCATCTTGGACTTTCATGATGGTGAGAAATACACTTCTGTTATTGAAGCCACACAGTCTTTAACATTTTGCTATGAAAATCAGATACTTTATCGGTGAGGGATGGAAAATAGAGAGCACAATGGGACAATATGCTACTCCTTCAAGAATGCTGTGATCAACCAAAGATAAAAGATCACATGTGTATTAAAAATGCTACGTGGAAAAACTGGAAAGCTCACATGTCTCTCCTGGATACATAGAATGATATAGCTACCTTGGAAAAGGGCTCGCTATTTGTCAGTATGTTGAGAATGAAAATATCACGAGACCATTGATATATACACTGTAGTGTTTTAAACGGATGACAGAAACTCCTAAACAGAATTCAGTACTGCACTGCAGATATGGCCAAAATGTAGAGACTCAATATCAGGTCAACCGATGAATGCATAAGTGAAGGTGCTATATGTATAAAATGAAACAAGATACAGTCATAAATGTGACAGAAGCCCTAATACAGCCACAGCAGGAAAGTATTTGAGAAATTGGCAAGTGAGGGAAGCTAGCATCTAAAGGCCACATACGCTGTCTCTCCATTAAGATAACAGACCGACAATGTCAAATTCATAGAGAAAGAAGGCAGGTCAGTGTTTGCCAGGGCACAAGGTGTGGGGCAGCATGGATGTGATGTGGATGTTGCATGGCTTGGGTTTCTATTGATTGCTTGTAATCAGAAAAATGGTATTACACAGCAAGTATTGAGGAAACTACAAAGCTGTTGGTATATTACAAAACTTAATTGCATTATTTAAATATTCCAATGGCAAAATGGTGGTGTGAATTTTACCAAAACAATGTTAGAGTTAATCTCAGTAGGTCACCTCTCATGCACCACAAGTCCTCTAATATTGTGATGGCCCTACATCCTAGACCGTATGGGCTGCATGTAAAAGCTCCTCAGTTGTAAATCCAACACTGAGAATGAAATTTGGGTAGAAAGGGAGGAGTGCCCATGCTAGAAATAACTGTGGTGGTGCATACTTGCATGATGGAGTTGCTTGCTGTTTTACAGAGAGAGCACTGATTTTGGAAAGGAGTTTTCACAGATTTCATTCACTGTTAATTAAAAGAGAGTCATGATTCATTCAAATTGCCTAAACAAAACATGATGGGCCTACTCACCTGTGAGCGTAGACATTGCCTTCAAGTATAAAAGAAGCATTGCTCAGAGAGCAGGGGCAATAGCTGTGATGTCTTACGGGGTTAAGCCTGGGCCATCCTGAAGGACATGGAGTCTAATAAGGCTAAAACTTGGATTTTTGCAGATCTGCTGCGCCTCTCCCATTCCCTTCCATGTTACTGATGGCCTCCTATGACATGCCTATCTGTTTCATCTTTTACATTTTACACGTTATGTGTGTTTCTTTAATACTCTGACAATCATAATTGAGGAAACATTCCCAATTTTCAACCTCTGACTCATAGAGTCTCTACATTTTGCATGTGGGACTCCATGTGTGGTCAGTAAATCTATTGTGACTTCCAATTCTTCATAGGTTACTTGCTAAGGTGTGCCATAGAGTGTTTCTCTCGGAGAAATTCAGTGTATTTGCCAAGTAGAATATGGAAAACTACAGTATATATGAGCCAGCTACTGAGCCCACACACAAAGAAAGTGGAGCTTCCATTCTATGTTAGGCAATTCCTGGTGATCCTGTCCTCTACTGAATTACATCCAACCCTCTGAAATCAGTGGGTGTATAGCCACACATTGGGGGATTCGGATGGCAGACCCATGGAGCCCATCCTGCCTGTCAGAACTGAGAGAACACAATCCATCCTCTCCTTGTACCAACACTCCTTTGACACTGCTCAGCAAATGAATCAGACCATCAAATACCTGATGCCCCAACTTAATAGCTATGAAAAGTAGTTCCAGTTTAAAATCACCATTAGAGAGTAGAGGATCCATTCTGCTTTTATATGGACCTCACATTCATCAGGCAACACTCTTTGATGGGTCACTTTTGGAGACAGCGCACACTGCAACTGCATGTCAGTTCTTGCACCTCTTTGAAGCATCAAGGTGATTACTGGCAAGTCATTAGGGCTTTGCCGAAGGGACTCTGTAGTATGAGAAAGAAAGTGCTACAGAGCACAGACTATGGTGAAGTCACTGTCAGGGCACAAAGTGGAAGGACAGTCATGGATATCTCTCTGTTCTCAAATAGTCCAATGCACACTTGTGGCTGCAGCCTCCTGCAGAGGGATGATGATGTCACAGTTGTCTTTTTGTGACACATGAGGATACTGATATGTGATTTGACAGGAGGATGCTGGGCTAGGACTAAAGTACCAGTGATGGACAATGGAGTGTGAATCTGTGAGGAGAGCAACTTCCGTGGCTCTGCTAGGGCTGTTCCTTCTTCCTGACACCCTCAGGATCAGATCCTGATGAGTAGTTTCCTGTTGACAGAACCTCCTGAGAAAGCAAAGTTCTGGCACCTTCATATTTAACTTTCTGGACGTTGTGAGATACACTTCTGTTATTGAAGCCACACACCCTATATCATTTTGCTATGAAAATCAGATGCTTTATGAGTAAGGAAGTGATAATCTAAAGCACAGTTTGACACATTCTACTCCTTCAAGAACGCTGTGTTCAACCAAAGAGAAATGATCACATATACCATGACAATGTCATGTAGAAGACTGGAATGCTCAAATGTCTCTGCTGGATACATAGATCGATATAGTTACCATGGAAAACAGTTTGTTATTTGTCCAGGATGTTGAGAATGGAATTAACCATAACCATTGATATATACACAATAGTGTTAAAACGGATGCCTAGAAACTCCACGCTAAATTCAGAACTGCACTGCAGATAAAGGCAGAAATGTAGAAACACAATATGTCACTGATTAATGCATTAGCGAATGTGGTATATGCATAAAATGATCCAAAATCCATTCTGAAAGGTGACAGAAGTCCTGATTTTGGCAACTGCAAGAAAGAATCTTGAGAAATTGGCAACAGTAAGAAGATAACACCCAAAGGGCACATACGCTGTCTCTCCATTAACATAACGGAACAACAATGTCAAATTCATAAGGAAGAAGACAGAACAGTGTTTGACCACGGCGCAAGGTGTGGGGTAGCATGGATGGAAGTTAAAGTTCTGTGTCTTGGGTTTCTGTTGATTGCTCGTAATATAAAAAAAAACAAACTGGTTTTAGACAGCAAGGACTGAAGAAAGCACAATGCTGATGTCAAATTACGAAACTGAATTGTATTTATTAAATGATCTAATGGCATACTGGTGGTGTGAACTTTACCAAACCATTGTAAGGATTATTCCCAGTAGGTAACCTGTTCGAAATTACAAGTCCTCTAATGTTGTGAAGGCTATAACACCTATACCTTTTGGGCTACATGAGAAAGTTCCTCAGTTCTAAAACAAAACTGCCAGTGAAATTTAATTCCCAATGGGAGAGGTGCCCTTCATAGAAATAAGTGTGGTTGTGGATATCTGTCTGATTGAGCATATTACCATTTTAGAGAGAGAGCACTGATTTGGAAAGGAGTTTTCACAGATTTCATTCACTGTGAATTGAAAAGGAGAGAATCATTACACATTGAAAGAAGTCTCTGAAACAAAACCTCTGGGCCTCCTCACCTGTGAGCATAGACATTTCCTTTGAGTTGAAAGGAAGAATTGTTCAGAGAGCCAGGGCAATGGCTGTGGTCATGGCGGGTTTCAAACCTGGTCTATTCTGAATGACCTGGGGTCTAAATCAGGCTAAAACTCGGGTTGCTGCAGATATGCTGTGCCTCTCCCATTCTCTTCAATGTTACTGAGGGCCTCCTATGGCATGCCTATCTGTTTCATCTTTTACATTGTGCACAAGTTGTGTGCATTACTTTAATACCCTGATCTTCATAATTGAGGAAACAATCCCAATATTCACATTCTTACTCATAGAGTCTGTATATTTTGCATGTTTGACTCCATGTGTGGTCAGTGAATCTATCGACACTTCCAATATTTGTTATGTCACCTGCTAAGGGGTGGCAGAGAGAGTCTTCCATGGAGAAATTCAGTGTATTTGACAAGTAGGTTAAGGAGAACTACCATATATACTGAACCAGCTACTGAGACCACATACAAAGAAAGTGGACCTTCCTTTCTTTCTTCATTAATTCCTGGTAAACATGACATCTAATCAATTACATCCAACTCTCTGAAATCAGTCAGTTGATAGGCAGGTATCAGGGAATTCAGAAGACAGACCCATGGAGCCCACCCTGATATCAGAACAGACAGAGCACCATAAAAATATATATCCTTCCTCTCCATGTACCAAGAGGCCCTTGACAGAACTCAGCAAAAGATGAGGACAATCAATAACCTGATGCCCAAACTTGCTAAGTTTGATAAGTGGTTTGTTGAAAATCACCATCAGAGACTAGAAGACCCGGTCTGCTTCTATCTGGTGCTCATATTCATTTGGGAACACTCTTTGATGGGACACTTTTTGGAGTTAGTGCTCACACCAACTGCATGTCAGTTCTTGCTCCTCTTGAAGTGACAAGGTGATTCCTTGCAAGTCATTATTATTGGGTCAAGGGTCTCTTTTGTATGAGAAAGTATGTTCTATGGAGCACAGAGAATGGTGAAGTCATATTCAGGGGTCAAACTGGATGAACTGTCATGGATAAATCCTTGGCCAGCAAATGGTCCAAGACAACTCTGCGGATGTGGCCTCCTGGAGAGAGGATGATGATGTCACATTTATCTTTTAGTGACACATGAGGATACTGATATGTAATTGGCCAGGCAGCTACTAGGCACGGATTCCAGCTCCAGTGCTGGGCAGACAACAGAGTGTGAGAC
Source organism: Rhinolophus sinicus (assembly GCF_057876585.1). Classification (NCBI taxonomy): domain Eukaryota; kingdom Metazoa; phylum Chordata; class Mammalia; order Chiroptera; family Rhinolophidae; genus Rhinolophus; species Rhinolophus sinicus. The sequence continues at coordinate 2,227,318 of NW_028290712.1, forward strand.
TGTGAGGAGCGTGACTTCCGTGGCTCTGCTCAGGTTGTTCCTTCCTCCAGACCTCCTCAGCATCAGACCCTGTGAGCAGTTACCTGTTGACAGACACTCCTGAGAAAGACCGTTCTGGCACCTCCATCTTTGATTTTCAGGCAGGTGAGAAATACACTTCTGTGATTGAAGCCACACAGTCTATAACATTTTTCTGTGGAAATTGGAGACTTTATCAGTCAGGGAGGGAAAATGGAAAGCACAATGAGACAATACACTACTCCTACATGAATGCTGTGATCCATTAAAGAGAACAGATCACATGTGTGTTGACAATGCGATGTGGAAGAACTGGAATGCTCTGATGTCTCAGCTGGATGCATAGAATGATATAGCTATGGTGGAAAACAGTTTTTTTCCAGTATGTTGAGAATGAAGACATCACGTGACCGTTGATATATACACAATAGTGTTTAAAATGGATGCCCAGAAACTCATAAACAGAATTCAGAACTGCACTGAAGATAATGGCAAAAATGTAGAAACACGATACCAGATCAACTGATGAATGCATTAGCGAATGTGGTATATGTATAAAATGAAACAAGATACAGTCCTAAAGGTGCAATAGACTTCACGCTGGCCACACTAAGAAAGAATCTTGAGAAATTGGCAAGAAATAAGCTATCATCCCAAGGCCACATAGGCTCTCTCTCCATTAAGATCACAGACTGACAATGTGAAAATCATAGGGAAAGAAGAAGGTTATTATTTGCCAAAGCTCAAGGTGTTGGGCCACATGGAAAGCAAGTAAAAGTTGCATGCCTGGGGCTCTATTTATTGCTTGTAAACAGAAAAAGGGTACTACACAGCAAGGATTGAGGAAACCACAATGCAGTTGACATATTACAAAAATAAATTGTATTTTTTAAAGGTTCCAATGGCAAACTAGTGGTGTGTATTTTACCAAAAGAATGTAAGGGATATTCCCAGAAGGCACCTCTAATACACCACAAGTCCTATAATGTTTTCATGGCCTTGATCCCTAGACCCTTTGGGTTATATGGTATAGCTCCTCAGTTCTGAAAAAAAACATGGCCAATGAAATTTGGTCCCAATGGGAGAAGTTCCTTTGCTAGAGTAGTGTTTTAACACATTAGTGTTTAAATTGGATGCCCAGAAAATCCTAAACATAATTCAGAACTGCATTGGAGATAATGTCAAAAATGTAGAAACACAATGCCAGGTCAACTGGTGTATGTGTTAGTGAAGGTGGTATATGTATAAAATGAACAAGATACAGTCATATAGGTGACAGAAGTCCTGAAGTGGCCACAGTAAGAAAGTATCTTGAGAAATTGGCAAGAGAAACAAGCTAGCATCTTAAGGCCACATACAAAGATTCTCAATTAAGATAACAGAAAGGCAATGTCAAATTCATAGGGAACAACGACAGTAATGGGGGTTGGGGTGGGTGACGAAGGTAAGGGGTATCAAATATATGGTGATGGAAGGAGAATTGACCCTTGATGGTGAACACACAATGATAATTATGGATGATGTAATACAGAATTGTGCACCTGAAATCTATGAAATTTTACTAAATATTGTCACCACCATAAATTAAAAAAAAATCATAGGGGAAGAAGACATGTCAGTGTTTACCATGGCTCAAAGTGTGGGTCAGCTTGGATGGGAAGTGGAAGTTGCATGTCTAGGGATTCTATTGATTGCTTGTAATCAGAAAAATGGTACTAGACAGCAAGGAATGAGGATAGCCCAATTCTGTTGTCATATTACAAAACAGAATTGTATTTTTTAAAGGTTCCAATGGCACACTGGTGGTGTGAATATTAGCAAAACAATGTAAAGGATATTCCCAGTAGGGTACGTCTCCTAAACCACAAGTCCTCTAATGTTGTGATGACCCAGCCAATTTGACCCTTTGGCTACATGAGAAAGCTACTCAGTTCGAAAAACAAACACTGCCAGTGAAATTTAGGTCCCAACTGGAGAAATTTCCTTGTTAGAAATGTGTGGTAACGGGTAGTATCCTGATGGAGTAGCTGGCCATTTTACAGAGAGAGCACTGATTTTGGAAAGGAGTTCTCTCAGATTTCATTCACTGTGAATGGAAAGGGAGAGAATCACTACACATTCAAAGAAGACTCTGAAACAAAGTGTGATGGGCCTTAACACCTGTGATCATAGATATTTCCTTCGAGTTGAAAGGAAGGATTGGTCAGCAAGTCGGGGCAACGGCCGTGGTCTCTTGTGTGGTTCTAGTCTGTGCTATCCTTAGGGACCTTGCGTCTAAATCAGGCTAAAACTTGATGGCTGCAGATCTGCTGTGCCTGCCTCTCCCATTCCCTTTGATTTCACTGAGTGCCTCCTATGGCATATCCAACTGTTTCTTCTATTACATTTTGCACATGTTGTGTGTGTTACTTTAATACTCTGTTATTCACGATTGAGGAAACATTCCGAATTTTGATCATTTTTCTCATAGATTCTCTACATTTTGCACATGGACCTCTATGTGAGGATAGTGAATATATCGTGTGTTCAATCCATGTTATATCAACTGCTAAATGGTGGCAGAGAGTATCTTTCCTGAAGAAATTCAGTGTCTTGACAAGTAGAGTATGGAGAACTACAGTATATACTGTGCCAGCTTCTGAGCCCACACACAAATAAAGTGGACCTTCCTTTCTTTCCTAGGTAATTCCTGGTGAACCTGAATTCAACTGAATTACGTTGAACTCTCTGAAATCAGCCACTTGATAGGCAGGTTTTGGGGAATTCATTTGGAAGATCCATGGAGCCCATTCTGAGTGTCAAAAATGACAGAGCCCCATACAAATGTGTTTCCTTCCTCTATGTGTAGCAACACTCCCTTGACAATACACAGCACATAATGACTACTACCAAGAACCTGATGCCAAAACTTGCTATGTATGATAAGTGTTTCTGTTTGAAAATAAACATCAGAGACTAGGACACCCAATATGCTTCTATCTTCAGTTCTAATTCATCCAGGAATATTGTTTGATGAGCCACTTTTTGAAAGCAGTGCTCGAAACAAATGCATCTCAGTTCTTGCTCCTCTTTGAATTAGCAAGGTGATTCTGGGCAAAGTATTATGGCTGGGACCCATGGCTAGTGTAGTATGAGATCGAAGCCTCTATTGAGCACAGGAAATAGTAATGTCACACCCAGGCCTGAAAGTGAAAGACTGTCCTGGATAACACTCTGGGTGCAAATGGTCCAAGACAACTCTATGGTTGCGGAATCCTGGAAAGTGGATGATGATGTCACAGTTGTCTTTTTTGTGACACATGTGGATACTGATATGTGATTGGCCAGGCAGACGCTGGGCATGGATTATAGCTCCAGTGCCTGGCAGAACAACCAAGTGTGAGTCTGTGAAGTGAGGGACTTCGGTGGCTCTGCTTGGGCTGCTCCTTACTCCCGTAGCCCTCAGCATCAGACCCTGCTGAGCAGTTTCCTGTTGACAGACTCTCCTGAGAAACATTGTTTTGGCACCCTCATCTTGGACTTTTAGGATGGTGAGAAATACACTTCTGCTATAGAAACCACACAGTGTATAACGTTTTGCTATGAAAATTGGACACTTTTTCGGTCAAGGAGGGAAAATGGAAAGCACAATGAGACAATATGCTACTTTTTCAAGGATGCTCAAACAAAGAGAAAAGATCACATATGCATTGACAATGAGTAGCGAAAGAACTGGAATGCTCACATGATTCTGATGGATCCATAGAATGTAATAGCTACCGTGGTATACCTTTGTCTATTTGTCATGTATGTTGAGAATGAAAAATTCACATGACTATTGATATATACATAATATATATTTTTTAATAGTCTTTAAAAGTGATGCCCATAAATTCCTAAACAGAATTCACAACTGCAAAGCAGATAATGGAAAAATGTGGCGGCACAATATCAGGTCAACTGCTGAATGCATTAGCGAAGTTGTTATATGTATAAAATGAAACAAGGTACAGTCACAAAGGACAGAAGTCCTGAAGGTAGCACCGCAAGAAAATATCTTGAGAAATTGGCAAGAGAAAGAAGCTAGCAACGTAATGCCACATATGCTGTCTCTCCATTAATATAAAGACCATCAATGTCAAATTCATAGGGAGAGATGGCAGGTCCATGTTTAACAGGGCACAAGGTATGGGCAGCATAGATGGGAAATGAAAGTTGCATGGCTTGGGTTTCTATTGATTGCTTGTAATCAGACAAATGGTATTAGACAGCAAGGATTGAGGAAAGCACAATGCTGTTGGCATATTACAAAACTGAATTACATTGTTTAAAGGTTCTAATGGCAAATGGTGGTGTGAATTTCACCAAGACAATGTAAGAGATAGTCCCAGTAGGGCACCTCTCTTAACCACAAGTCCTCTAATGTTGTGATGGTCCTGCCTCTTATATCCTTTGGGCTACATGAGAAAGCTCTTCAGTTCTAAACACAAACACTGCCAGTGAAATTTAAGTCCCAATGGGAGATGTGCCCTTGCTAACATACGTTTGATGGTGGATATTTGCCTGATGGAGCAGAATACAGCTTTACAGAGAGCACTGATTTTGTAAAGTTTCACAGATTTCATTCACTGTGAATGGAAAGGAAGAGAATAATTACACATGGAAATAAGTCTGTGAAACAAAAGATAATGGGCTTCCTCACCTGTGAGCATGCATATTTCCTTCGAGTGGAAAGTAAGGATTGGTTAGCCGGGCGGGACGACAGCTGTGGTCTCCTATGTTTCAAGCCTGGGGTATCCTGAAGGATCTAGAATCTAAATTAGTCTAAAACTCGGATTTCTGCAGATCTGCTGTACCTCTCCCATTCTCTTCCATGTTACTGAGGGACTCCTGTGGAATGCCTATCGGGTTCATCTTTTACATTGCAAATGTTGTGTTTGTTACTTTAATACTCTGATCTTCATAACTGCAGACATATTCCCAATTTCACACTTTTATTCATGAGTCTGTACATTTTGTATGTGCGACTCCACGTGTTGTTAGAGAATATATCATGACTTCTAGTTCTTTGTTACATCACTTGCTAGGGGTGACACAGAATGTCTTCATTGCAGAAATTCAGTGTCTTTGACAAACAGAATATGGTGAACTACAGTATATACTGAGCCAGTTACTGAGCCCGCACACAAAGAAAGTGGACCTTCCTTTCTTTCTTAGGTAATTCTGGGCAAACCTGACCTGTACTGAATCACATCCAACTCTCTGAAATCATCCAATATATAGGCACACATTGGGGAATTCAGATGGCAGATCCATGAGCCCATCCTGCCTGTCAGAACTGACAGAGCACCATATGAATATGTATCCTTTTTCTCCATGTACCAACACTCCCTTGACTCTATTCAGCAAATGATGGAGACAATCAAGAACCTGATACCACAATTTGCTAGGTATAATAAGTGGTTCTTGTTGAAAATCACCATCAGAGATTAGAAGACCAGATCTGCTTCTATCTGGACATCACATCCATCCTTTTACACTCTTTGATGGTGCACTTTTTAGAGCCATTGCTCACACCAGCTGCATGTCAGTTCTTCCACCTCTTTGAAGTGGCAAGGTGATTCCTAGCAAATAATTATGTGTGGGATGAAGGGTTGCTATAGTATGACAAAGAAAGAAAGCTCTAGGAACACAGAAAGTGAAGAAGTCACATTCAGAGCTCAAATTGGAAGGACTGTCCTGCATATGTAAATGTGCAGCAAATGGATAAAGGCACCTCTGTGTCTGCAGGCCACCTGGATAGGTGGGATGATGTCTCACTTGTCTTTTTGTCACACATGAGAATACTGATATGTGATTGGCCAGGTTGCTGCTGGACACAGATTACAGCTCCAGTCCTGGGCAGAGAAAAGTGTGTGAGTCTTTGAAGAGAATGACTTCTGCGGCTCTGCTCGGACTGTACCTTCCTCCTGACACTCTCAGCATCATACCTTGCAGAGCAGTTTACTGTTGACAGACCCTCCTGAGAAAGCAACATTCTGTAACCTTCATCTTGGACTTTCAGGATGGTAAGAAATACAATTTATTATTAAACCCATACAGTCTATAACATTTTGCTATTAAAATCGGACACTTTTTAATAGGGAGGACAGGGAGGGACAATCGAAAGTATAATGAGACAAAATGCTACTTCTTCAAGAATGCTGTGATCATCCAAAGAGAAAAGATCACCTGTGCATTGACAATGCGATGTGGAAGAACAGGAATGCTCAGATGTCTCTGCTGTACACATAAAATGACATAGCTACTGCAGAAAACAGTTCACTATGTGTCCAGAATATTGAGAATGAAAATATCATGTGACCATCGATATACACACAATACTGTCTAAAGCGGTTGCCTCAAACTCCTACACATAATTCAGAACTTCACTGTAGATAATGGGAAATAATGTTGAAACACAACATCATGTCAACTGATGAATGCATTAGTGAGGTTGTATATGCATAAAATGAAACAAGATACAGTCATAAAGGTGACAGAATTCATGACGCTGGCCACAGCAGAAAGAATCTTGAGATATTGACACGAGAAAGAAGCTAGCATCTCTAGGCCAAATATGCTGTTTATCCTTTAAGATAACAGAACAACAATGTCAAACTAATAGGGAAAGAAGGCACGTCAGTGTTTGCCAGGGTAGACATAGTGCAGCGTGGATGGGAAGTGAAAGTTGCCTGGCTTGGGTTTCTGATGATTGCTTATAATGAGAAAATTTGTATTATACAGCAAAGGTTGAGGAGAGAACCATGCTCTTGGCATATTACAAAACTGAATTGAATTTTTTAAAGGTTCCAATGGCAAACTGTTGGTATGACTTTTACCAAAAAACGTAAGGGATTTCCCCAGTAGGGCACCTCTCCTGAACCACATGTCTTCTAATGTTATGATGGCCCTCATTCCTAGAACTTTTGAGTTACATAAAAAAGCTCCTCAGTTCTAAAAGTAAACACTACCCATGAAATTTAAGTCCCAATGGGAGAAGTGCACTTGATAGAAATAAGTGTGGTGGTTGGTATTTGCCTGATGGAGTAGCTGGTGTTTTTCAGAGAGGGCACTTATTTTGGAAAGCAGCTTTCACAGATTTCATTCATTGTGAATTGAAAGCGAGAGAATCATTACCCATTGAAAGAAGTATCTGGAATAAAACGTGATGGGCTTCCGCACCTATGAGCATACATGTTTCCGTTGAATGGAAAGGAAGGATTGGTCAGAGAACCAGGGTAATGGCTGTGATCTCTTTGGGAATTTAAGCCTGAGCAATCCTGAAGGATATGGAGTCTAAATCATGCTAAAACCCGGCTTGCTGCGGATCTGCTATGCCTCTCCCATTCTCTTCCTTTTTTTGAGGGCCTCCTATGGCATGCCTATCTGTTTCATAATTTACATTTTGCGCATGTTGTGTGTATTACATTAATACTGTGATCTTCATGATTGAGGAAACATTCCCAAGTTTCATTATTTTACTCAAAGAATCTGTACATTGTGCATGTGAGACACCATGTGTGGTATGTGAATCTTTCGTGACTTCCAATTCATGTTATCTCACCTTATAAGGGGTGGCAGAGAGTGTCTTCCCTGGAGAAATTCAGTGTCATTGACAAGTAGAATATGAAGAACTGCTGGATATACTAAGCCAGCTACTGAGTCCCACACAAAAAAGTGGACCTTCCTTTCTTTGTTAGGTAATTCATGGCAAACCTGATCCCTGCTGAATTATATCCAACCATCTAAAATTACACAGATGATAGGTAGGAATCAAGAAATTCAGACGGCAGACACATGGAGCCCTTCCTGCCTATCATAACTGACAGAACACCATACAGATGTGTATCCTAACTATCCATGTACCAACACTACCTTGACACTACTCAGCACATGATGAGGTCTATCAAGAACCTGATACCCAAACTTACTAAGTATGATAACTGGTTCTGGTTGAAAATCTCCATCAGAGACTAGAACATGCACTCTGCTTCTATCTGGAGATCAATTCATCTAGAAAGACTCTTCCAGAATTCATCTTTTGCAATCAATGCTCACAACATCTGCATGTCAGTTCTTTCTCCTCTTTGAAGTGGCAAGGTGATTCCTGGCAAGTCATTTCGACTGGAGAAAATGGCCTCTGTAGTATGAGAAGATGGCTCTATGGAGCACAGAGAATGGTGAAGTCACACTCAGGGCTGAAAGTGAAAGGACATTCCTGGATAAATCTCTGGGCAGCAAATGTCCAATACACCTATGTTGCTGTGGCCTCCTGGACCGCGGATGATGCTGTCACAGTTGTCTTTTTGTGACAGATGAGGATACTGATGCATGATTGGCCAGCCATTTGTGGGCATGATTAAACCTCCAGTGCTGGGCAGACAACAGTGTGTGAGCCTGTGAGGATAGTGACTTCTGTGGCTCCCCTTGGGCTGTTCCTTCCTCCAGAAACCCTCATCGTCAGACCCTACTGAGCAGTTTCCTGTTGATAGACCTCCTGAGAGAGAAACCTTCTGTTACCTTCATCTTGGACTTTCAGGATGATGAGAAATACACTTGTTATTGAAGCCACACAGTCTATAACATTTTGCTACAAAAATCGTCCACTTTATCACTCGGAGGGAAAATCAAAAGTACAATGAGACAATATGCTTCTCCTTGAAGAATGATGTGATCAATCAAAGAGAAAATATCACATGTGCATTGACAATGTGATGTGGAAGAACAGGAACACTCTCATGTCTCTGTTGGATACATAGAATGATGTAGTTACCATGGAAAACATTTCGCTATTTGTTCAGTATTTTGAGATTTAACATACAACGTGACCATTGATATATACAAAGTAGTGTTTAAAACAAATACCAAGAAACTCCTAAACAGAATTCAGAACTGCACTGTAGATAATGGCAAAAGTGTAGAAACACAATATCAGGTCAACTGATGAATGCATTAATGAAGGTTATATATGTATAAAATGAAATACAACACAGTCATAAAGGTGACAGAAGTCCTGTCACTGTCCATTGCAACAAAGTATCTTTAAAATTGGCAAGGGAGAGAAGCTAGCATCCCAAGGCCACATAAGCTGTCTCTTCATTAAGATAGCAGAAAGACAATGTCAAATTCATAGGGAAAGAAGGCATGTCAGTGTTTGCCAAAGCTCCAGTTGTTGGGCAGTGTGGATGGTAAGTGAAGGTTCATGGCTTGGGTTTCTATTGAGTGTTTCTACTTAGAAAAATAGTATTAGACAGCAACAATTGAGGAAAGCACCATGCTGTTAGCCTTATTTCAAACTGAATTATATGTTTTAAGTTTTCAATGGCAAACTGGTGGTGTTAATTTTACCAAAATAATGTAAGAGATATTCCCTGTATGTCACCTCTCCTACACCACAAGTCTTCTAATGTTCTTATGGCACTGCATACTAGACTGTTTGATCTTCATGAGAAAGCTCTTCATTTCTAGAAATAAACACTGCCAATTAAATTTAAGTCTCAATGGGAGATGTGCCATTGCTAGAAATAAGAGTGTTGGTAAATATTTGCCTGATAGAGTACATTATAATTTTAATGAGAGAATGTTGATTTGGAAAGGAGTTTTCACAGATTTCATTCACAGGGAGAGAATGATTACATATTGAAAGAAGTCTCTGAAACAAAACATGATGGGCCTCCTCACTTGTTAGCATAGAATTTCCTTCAAGTGGAAAGGAAGGATTGGTCAGAGAGCCAGGGCAACAGCTGTGGTCTCTTGCGAGGTTCAAGCCTGGGCTATCCTGAAGGACCTAGAGTGTATATCAGACCCAAACTCGGATTTTTGCAGATCTGCTGTGCCTCTCCCATTCTCTTAAATGTAACTGAGAGCCTCCTGTGGAATGCCTATCTTCTTCATCTTTTACATTTTGTGCATGTTGTGTCTGTTACCTTAATACTCTGATGTTCATAATTGAGGAAACATTCCCAGTTTTCACACTTATACTCATGGAATCTGTACATTTTGTATGTGAGCTTACATGTGTGGCCAATGAATCTATCTTGACTTATCATTCTTTGATACATCACCTGTGAAGGGGTCGTGGAGAGGGTCTTCCCCAGAGAAATTCAGTGTCATTGACAAGTAGAATATGCAGAACTAGAGTATATAGTGAGCCAGCTACTGAGCCCACACACCAAGAAAGTGGACCTTCCTTTATTTCTTAGGTAATTCCTTGAGAACCTGAATTCTACTGAATTACATCCAACCATCTGAAATCAGCCAATTGATAGACAAGCCTCAGGAGATTCACATGGCCTATCCATGGATCCCATCCTGCGTGTCAGAACAGAGAGAGCAATATACAAATGTGTATCCTTCTTTTCCATGTACCACACTCCCTTCACACTACTCAGCGAAGATGAGGACAATCAAAAACCAGATGCCCCGACTTGCTAGGTATAGTAAGTGGTTCTTTTTGAAAATCACCCACAGAGATGAGAAGACCCAATTTGCTTCTATGTGGAGCTCACATTCATCAAGGAGACTTTTTGAAGCCAGTTCTCACACCAATTACATGTCAGTTCTTGCTCCTCTTTGAAGTCCAAGGTGATAGCTGGCGAGTCATTATGTCTGTGACCAGGGCCTCTGTAGAAAGACAAAGAAGGCTCTATGGAGCACAGAGAATCATGAAGCTAGACTGAGGGCTTCAAGTTAAAGGACAGTCCAGCATAAGTCTCTGGGCAGCAAATGTTCCAAGGCACCTCTGTGGCTGTGGCCTCCTGTAGAGGGATGATGATGTAAAAGTAATCTTTTGTTGACATATGAGGATACTGATATGTGATTGTTCAGGTGGCTACTGGGCACAGATTACAGTTACAGTGCTGGGCAGACAACAGATTGTGAGCCTGTGAGGAGAGCAACTTATCTGGCTCTGCTCAGGCTCTTCCTTCCTCCCAAAACCCTTAGTGTGATTTTCTTCTGTGCACTTTCCTGTTGACCGACCACCCTGAGAAAGCAACTTTGTTGCATCTTCATCTTGGACTTTCAGGACTGTGAGAAATTCACATCTATTATTGATTACACACAGTCAATAACATACTGCTATGAAAATCAGACAAATTTATCTGTCAGGGAGAGAAATGGAAAGCACAATGAGAAACTCTGTGACTCGTTCAACAATGCTGTGATCAACCAAAGAGAAAAGATCACATGTGTGTTGACAACATGATGTGGAAAAACTGGAACGCTCACTTGTCTCTGATGGATAGTTATAATGATATGGTTAACATGGAAAACAGTTCGCTATTTGTCAGTATGTTGAGAATAAACAATACGCTTAACCATGATATATACACAATAATGTTTAATATGGATGGCCAGAATGTCTTAAACAGAATTGAGAACTGTACTGTAGATAATGGCAAAAATTCAGAGACACAATATCAGGTAAACAATTGAATGTATTAGCTAAGGCGGTATATGTATAAAATGAAACAAGATACAGTCATAAAGGTGACTGAAGTCCTGATACTGGCCACAGCAAGACAGTATCGTGAGAAATTGGCAAGAGAAAAAAGCTACCTTCCCAAGGTCACAACTGCCTGTCTCTCCATTAAGATAACAGACCGACAATGTCAAAATCACAGAGATAGAAGGGGGGTCAATGTTTGTCAGGGTGCAAGATGTGGGGCAGCATGGATGACAAGTGGAAGTTGCATGGTTTGGGTTTCTAATGATTGCTTGTAATCAGAAAAAATGTTATTAAACAGCAAGGATTGAAGAAAGCACAATACTGTTGGCAAATTACAAAACTGAATTGTATTTTTTAAATGTTCCAATGGCAAACCGGAAATGTGAACTTTACCAAAACAATGTAAGGGATAGTCCCAGTAGGGCACCTCTCCTAAACCACAAGTCTTGTAATGGTGTGATGGCCCTACCTCCTAGACCCTTGGGCTACATGAAAAGCTCCTCAGCTATAAAAACAAACACTGCCAGTGAAATTTAGGTCCCAAAGGGTGAAGTGCTCTAGCTAGAAATAAGAGTGGTGATGGTTATTTGCCTGTAGGAGTAGATTAATGTCTTAAGACACAGCACTAATTTTGGAATGGAGTTTCCACAGTTTCGTTCCCTTTGAATTGAAAGAGAGAGAATCCTTACAAATTGAAAGAAGTCTATGAAACAAAATGTGAAGGGCCTCCTCAACTGTGAGTGTAGATATTTCCTTCCAGTGGAAAGGAAGTATGATCAGAGAACCAGGGAAATGGCTATGGTCTCTTGAGGTGTTCAAGCCTCGTCTATCCTGAAGCACGGGCAGTCTAAATCAGGCTAAATCATGGATTGCTGCGGATGTGCCGTATCTATCCATTATCTTCAATGTTACCGAGGGCCTCCTATGGCATGCCTTTCAGTTTCATCTTTTACATTTTGCTCATGTTATGTGCTTTTTTAAATACTCTGATATTCATAATTGAGGAAAAATTACCTATTTTCACACTTTTATAGAGTTTGCATATTTTGCATGTGGGTTACATGTGTCCTCAGAGAATCTATCATGACTTCCAATTATTGGTCATGTCACCTGTTAAGGATTGGCAGAGAGTGACTTCCCGGGAGAAATTCAGTGTCTTTGACAAATAGAATATGGGGAACTACAGTATATACAGACCCAACTACTGAGCCCACACACTAAGAAACTGGATCTTCCTATCTTTATTAGGAAATTCCTGGCGAACCTGACCTCTGCTGAATTACATCCACCCATCTGAAGTCAGCTGTTTGATAGGCACTCATCTGGGAATTCAGATGGCAGAACCATGGAGCCCATCCTGCCAGTCAGAACTGACAGAGCACCAAACAAATGTGTATCCTTCCTCTCCATGTACTAATAATCTATTGACGCTACTCACACATGATGAGGACTATCAAGAACCTGACACCCAAACTTCGTAGGTGTGATAAGTGTTTCTGGTGAAAATCAACATCAGAGAGTAGAAAAACCAATCTGCTTCTATCTGGAGCTCACATTTATCAGGGAACACTCTTTCATGGCCACATATTGGAACCAGCGCTCACATCAACTGCATGTCAGTTTTCGCTCCTCTTTTAAGTGGCAAGGTGTTTCCTGGCAAGTCATTATGGCTGGGCCCAAGGGCCTCTGTAGTATGAGAAAGAAGGTTGTACGGAGCACAGAGAAAGCTGAAATCACACTCAAGGGTCAAAATGGAATAGCTGTCCTAGATAAGTCTCTGGGCAGCATATAGGCAAAGTAACCACTGTGGATGTGGATTCCTGGAAAGGGGATGTGATGTCACAGTTGTCTTTTTGTGACATATGAGTATACTGATATGTGATTGGCCTGGCTGTTGCTGGGCACCTTTAACAGCTCCAGTGCAGGGGAGACAACAGATTGTGCATCGATGAGGAGAGGGTCTTCTGTGTCTAGGCTCAGGTTATTTCCTCCTCCTGACACCCTCAGAATAAGAATATGCTGAGAAGGATCCTGTTTACAAAACCGTCTGAGAAAGCATCGTTCTGGCACCTTCATCTTGGATGTTCAGGATGGTGAGAAATACACTTCTGTTATTGAGACCACACAGTCTATAACATTTTGCTATGAAATCAGACACTTTATTGGTCAGGGAGGGAAAATCCAGCGCAGAATGAGACAATATGATACCCCTTCAAGGATTTTATGATCAACCAAAGAAAAAAGACCACATGTGCATTGACAATGTGATCTAGAAATTATATTCAGCCGGTAACACTCTTTGATGGGCCACCTCTTCCAGCCAGCACTCACACCAACTGCATGTCACTTCTTACTCTACTTTTAAGTGCATGGTGATTCCTGGCAAGTCATTAATACTGGCGTCAAGGGCTTCTGTAGTATGACAAAGAAGGTTGTATGGAGCACAAAGAATGGTGAAGTCACAATCTGGGCTCAAATAAGAAGGGCTAATCTGGATAAGTCTCTGGGCAATAAAAGGTCCAAAGCACCGCTGTGGCTATGGCCCCTTGGAGAGGGGATGATGATGTCACAGTTGTCTTTTTGTTACACCTGCGGATACCAATACTTGTTTGGCCAGATAGCTCCTGGGCACAATTTCAGCTCGAGTGCTGGGCAGAGAGCAGATTGTGAGTTTGTGAGGAGAGAGAGTCCTGTGACTCTGCTTGGGCTCTTCATTATATTGATGCCTGCAGTGTCAGACCCTGCTGAACAGTTTTCTGTTAACAGACATTTCTGAGAAACCAACATTCTGGCACCTTCTTCTTGGACTTTAGGACTGTGAGAGATACACATCTCTTATTAAAGCCACAAAGCCTATAGTATTTTGCTATGAAAATCGGGCATTTTATCAGTCAGGGAGGGAAAATCGAAAGCACAATGAGACAACATGATACTGCTTCAAGAATGCTGTGATCCACCAAAGAGAAAAGATCATATGTGCATTGACAATGCAATGTGGAAGAAATCAAAGGCTCACATCTGTGGTGGATACATAGAATGATATAGCTCATGTAGAAAACAGTTCACAATTTGTCCAGGATGTTGAGAATGAAAATATCACATGTCCATGGATATATACACAATAGTGTTTAAAACCGATGCTCAGAAACTCCTAAACACAATTTAGAACTGCACTGTAGATAATGGCAAAAATGTAGATACATAATATCAGGTCAGCTGATGAATGCATTAGCTAACGTGATATGTGTATAAAATGAAACAAGACACAGTGATAGATGTGACAGAAGTCCTGATGCTGGCTGCCCCATGAAAGTGTCTTGAGAAATAGGCAAGAGAAAGAATCTAGCATCCCAAAGCCACAATCACTGTCTCTCCATTAAGATAACAGAACGACAATGTCAAATTCATAGGGAAAAAAGGCATGTCATGTTTGCCAGGGCGCAAGGTGTGGGCAACATGGATGGGAAATGAAAGTTGCATGGCTTGGGTTTCTATTGATTTCTTGTAATGGAAAAAAAATGGTGTTAGACATCAAGGATTGAAGAAAGCAAAATGGTGTTGTCATATTACAAAACTGAATTGTATTTTTAAATGATCCAATGGTAAAAGGGTAGTTTGAATTTTACTAAAAGAATATAAGGTATATTCCCAGTAGGTCACCTCTCCTAAACATAAGTACTGTAAAGTTATGGTGGCCCTACATCCTAAACCTCGGAATATGTGAAAAAGCTCCTCAGTTCTAAAAACAAACATTGCCAGTAAAATTTAGCCCCAATGGTAGAATTGCCCTTGCTAGAAATAAGTGGTAGTGGATATTTGTATGATGGAGTAGATTACCATTTTACAGAGAGAGCTCTGATTTTGTAAAGGAGTTTTCACTCACTGTGAATTGAAAGGGAGAGAATCATTACACATTGAAAGGAGTCTCTGAAACAATACGTCATGGGTTTCCTCACCTTTGGTCATAGATATTTTCTTCAGGTGGAAAGGATAGATTGGTCAGAGATCTGGAGCAAGGGCTATGGTCTCTTATGGCGTTCAAGCCTTGAATTTCCTAAGAGACATGGAGTCTAAATCAGGCTAAAACTCAGATTGCTGTGGATGTGTTGTGATTCTCCCATTCTCTTCCATTTTATTGAGGGCCGCTACGGCAGACCTATCTGTTTCTTCTTTTACATTTTGTGCATGTTTTGTGTGTTACTATAATAGTCTGATCTTCATAATTGAGGAAATATTACCAATTATCACCCTTTTTTTCAGAGAGTCTGTACATTTTGCATGTGGGACTCAATATGTGGTTAGAGAATCTATTGTGACTTCAAATTCTGTGTTACATAACCTGCAAAGTGGTGGCAGGGAATGACTTCTACAGAGAAATTCAGTGTCTTTGACAAGTAGAATATGGAGAACTAAAGTATACACTGAGTGAGCTCCTGAATAAACACACACAAAGAAAGTGGACCTTTCTTGCTTCTCAAGAAATTCTCGGCGAACCCACTGAATTACATCCAACCCATTGAAATCACCAGGTGGATAGGCATGTATTGGGGAATGTAGAGGTAGACCCATGGAACCCATCCTGAATGTCAGAACTGACAGAGCACCATACAAATTTGTAAGCAAACTCTCTGTGTACCAACACTCCCTTGACACTACTCAGCAAATGATGAAGACAATCAAGATCCTGAGACCACAATAAGATAAATATGATAAGTGGTTCTTTTTGAAAATCACATTCAGACAGTAGAAGACCCGACCTGCTTCTCTCTGGAACTCACATACATCCAGGAACACTCTTTGGTGGGTCCCTTTTTATGAGCCAGCACTCACACCAACTGCATATAAGTTCTTCCTCCTCTTTGAAGTGGCAAGGTGATTCCTGGGAAGTCATTTTTGCTGGTCCAAAGGGCCTCTCTACTATGAGAAAGATGGCTCTATGGAGCACAGAGAATGCTGAAGTTACACTCGGGGCTCAAATTAGATGGACTGTCCTGGATAAGTCTCTGTGTAGCAAAAAGTCCAAGGCAACTCTGAGACTGTGGCCTCCTGGAGAGGGGATGATATTGTCACAGTTGTCTTTTTGTGAAACATGAGGATACTGATATGTAATTGCCACCTGATATGCCAGGTGCTTGCGGGGTTCAAGACTGGGCTATCTTGAAGGTCCTGAAGTCTAAATTAGGCTAAAACTCAGATTGCTGTGAATCTGCTATGACTCTCCCATTGTCTTCCTTTCAACTGAGGGCCTCCTATGGCTTGCCTATCTGATTCATGTTTTAAATTTGTGCATGTTGTGTGCATTACTTTAATACTGTGAAATCATAATTGAGGAAATATTCCAAATTTGTCATCCTTTTACTCAAAGAGTCTGTACATTTTCCATGTCATCAGAAAATCTATCATGCCTTCCAGTTCTTTGTTATGTTACCTGCTAAGGGGTGGGAGAGATTGTGTTCCCCGGATAAATTCACAATCTCTGACAAGTACAATATCGAAAACTACAGTATATACTGAGTCAGCTACACGCATACACACAAAGAAAGTGGACCTTCCATTACTTCTTAGGCAATTCCTTGAGAACATGGCCTCTACTGAAATACATATAACACTCTTAAATCAGCCAGTTTATAGAAACTTATTGTGGAATTCAGGTGGCAGACCCATGGAGCCCATCTTGCCTTTCATAACTGACATGGCCCCATACAATTGTGTATCCTTCCTCTCCCGGTATCAACACACCCTTGACACTACTTAACAAATGAGTGCAATCAAGAACCTGATGCCCAAATTTGCTAAGTATGATAATTGGTTCTTGTTTAAAATCACCACCTGAGACCTGCACATCCAATCTGCTTCTATCTGGAGCTCATTCTCATCTGGTAACACTCTTTGATGGGGATATTTTTGGAGTGCGCGGTCTCACCAACTGCATGTCAATTCTTGCTCCTCTTTGGAGTGGAAATGTGATTCCTGGAAAGTGATTATGGCCGTGCCCAAAGGCCCTGGTACTATCAGAAAGAAGTCTCTTTGGAGTACAGAGAATGGTGAAGTCACACTCAGGCTTCAAAGTGGAAGGACTGTCCTGGATAAATCTCTGGGCAGCAAATGGTCCAAGGAATATCTGTGGCTGCTGCATCCTGGAGAGGGGATGATGATGTCACAGTTGTCTTTTAGTGATACATGAGGATACTGATATGTGATTGGCCAGGCTGCTGATGGGCACAGATTGCATCTCCAGTGCTGGGCAGACAAGAGAGTATAAATCTGTGAGTGAGCAACTTCTGTGGCTCTATTCTGACTGTTTCTTCTCCTGATGCCCGCCTGGTGAGACACTGCTAGGCCGTTTCCTGTTGACAGACCCTCCTAATAAGCAACTTTCTGGCACGGTCATCTTGGACTTTCAGGACAGTGAGAAATACACTTCTGTTATTGAAGCCAAAAAGCCTGTAACATTTTGCTAGGAAAATCAGACACTTTATCAGTCAGAGAGGGAAAATTGAAAGCACAGTGAGACAATATGCTACTCTTTCAAGAATGATTTGATGGGAGACTTCCGGAAAAATGGCAGCGTGAGGTGAGCCTCTGTAAAGCTCCCCTGGAAATTACAACAAATCGAACAACAAAAACTCCACAAAGGACTCCCTGCACAGCAGACAGGCAAGAAGAAGAGGCCCACTACCGACTAAAATCACCTAGAGGTGGGATATTCGCGTGAGTGGAGGTAGGAGGAAAGGGAGAAGTGCGTGGAGACGTAGCCGCGCAGGCGCAGGACGCAGACCAAGCTCAGTGCTCTGAGCTCGCTGCTTCCCGAAACTACCGCAGCTGTGAGTGAGGGAAGAACTCGGACTTCTAGGGCTCCGCTTGTGGCCCACAGAGCTGAGGGGACAGCATATACCACGGCTGAACCCAACGCTCATGGCAGAGACCTCGGAGAAAAGACTGAGGGAAAAAGGCTGAAAACGGTGGTTTAAGTCCGCACTGCCAAGCAGAGAACGGAGCCTTAGGCACTGAGACTAGCCGCCCCCTGCCAACCCTCCCAGAGCTCGCCCGGCCCCCATCTGCCCGGTGCTAGAAGCGAAACAGTAGCAGTGTCAGATCAAAACAACAGAAAATTTGCTGTTTTGAGAACTGTGGGCCGCAGACACAAATTCACAGTGCAACTAGTTCCGGCAAAGGGGAGGGAGCCGTGGAAGCAGGACCGACTGTGGTGGTGGTTGCCACCATTGCTCTGGGTCACCTCTCACAACTTACCCCGCCCCTGACCCCACCTATCTGGGCGTATCCCTGCAGGAGTAAACAGAACTGCTGAAACATACGGGCTCTGAATCAGGAGCTGGAAGAGCTTTGGAACAACAAAAGCTCTCCGTATACCCACCAGGACACTGCGCCCTGTGACCTAGACGAACTATTAACAGAGGAGAAGCCCATCTCCCAGGGAATCCCCCCATTGTGTGAGAAGCAGGAATAGTGCAGAGAAAAAAGCACTACCGTGTGGGAGAAGAAACATAAATTGCAGTTGGAGAAATAATAAGACATTCTACCAACAAGTACTGGTAAACAAAAGAAAGACCTCTTCCTATCAACCTGTTGCAGAAGTCACTCCTGTAGATGTCTAGGAAGAGAAATAGTAAACCAGGAATCGCCATGAATAACCAAGGCAAAAGATAGCTCAGAAAGAAAGTGAAAAATCTCCAGAGAAGGCACTTAAAGATACAGAAATAGGTGACTTAAGTGACAGAGAATTCAAGATTGCAGTTCTGAAAAAACTCAACAAGATACAAGAAAACACAGATAGGCAGTTAAAGGAACTCAGAAACTCAATCAAAGAATAGCATGAGCATTTTACGAAAGAGATTGAAATTTTAAAAAAGAACCAAAGAGAATTTCTGGAGATTAAGAACTCAATAGAATAAACTAAGAATGAAATAACCAGCTTAGGTAGTAGAGTTGACCAGATGGAGGAAAGAATCAGTGACATCGAAGATAGAAACCTGGAAATGACACAGATAGAAGAAGAAAGAGACTTGAGACTTAAAAGAAATGAAAGAACTCTACAAGAACTTTCTGACTCCATCAGAAAGAGCAATATAAGAATAATGGGCATACCAGAAGAAGAAGAAAGAGAGAAGGGAACAGAGAATATATTCAAACAAATTGTCAATGAGAACTTCCCAAATTTGTGGACAGAAATGGACCCTCGAATCCAAGAAGCAAATAGAACACCTAGTTACCTCAATCCCAACAGGCCTTTTCCAAGGCACATTGTATTGAAACTGTTTAAAATCAACGACAAAAAAAGAATCCTCAAGGCAGCCAGGGAAAAGAAGACGGTAACTTACAAAGGAAAGCCCATTAGATTATCATCAGATTTTTCAGCAGAAACTCTACAAGCCAGGAGGGAGTGGAACCAAAATTCAAAATATTGAAAGAAAGAAATCATGAGCCAAGAATAATATATGCAGCAAAGATATCCTTTAAATATGAAGGAGGAATAAAGACCTTTCCAGACATACAGAAGCTGAGGGAATTTTCTAATACACGACCTGCATTACAAGAAATACTAAAGGAGGCTATTTGACCACCATCAACAGGGACAATATGTGGCAACCAAAACTCAAAAAGGGGGAGAGTAAAGGCCTGAACTGGAATATGGGAATGGAGAAAGTAAGTGTGCTGAAGAAAATGGAATACTCTAAATATCAAAATTTCTTTTACATAAACTTAAGGGTAACCACTCAAAATAAATCCAGAATTGAAATATATACTGAAATAAAAGAAGAAACAGAGGGAAACATCATAGAAAACCACCACACAGAAAAAATAGACAACAACAAAAAGGAAAGAAACAATGGAGACACAGCCTTACCAGAAAACTAAAGATAGAATGACAGGAAATCCTCACATATCAATAATCACCCTAAATGTAAATGGACTGAACTCACCAATAAAAAGGCACAGAGTAGCAGAGTGGATCAAAAAACAAAAACCAATCATATGCTGTCTCCAACAGACACAAATCAGCTACAAGTACAAGCAGAGACACAAAGTGAAAGGGTGGAAATTGACACTCCAAGCAAATGGTAGCCAGAGAAAATCAGGTGTAGCCATAATGATATCAGATGAAACAGACTTCAAGGTGAAAAAGATAACAAGAGGCAAAGATGGACATTTCATAATGGTGAAGGGGACTGTACAACAAGAAGACACAACAGTCATCAATATTTATGCCCCCAATCAGGGAGCACCGAAATACACCAAGCAACTACTAACAGAACAAAAGGGAGAAATTGACCAAAACACAATTATACTAGGGGACTTAAATACATCATTGACAGCTATGGATAGATCATCCAAACAGAAAATAAATAACGAAATAGTAGCCCTAAATGACACATTAGATGAAATGGACATAATTGACATTTATAGAGCACTTCATCCTAAAACATCAGACTATACATTTTTTTCATGGTACATGGAACATTCTCAAGGATAGACCATATATTGGGACATAAAATCAGTCTCAACAAATTTAAGAAGATTGAAATCATACCATGCATATTCTCTGATCACAAGGCTTTGAAATTGGATATCAACTGTAAAAAGAAAGCGGGAAAAAACACAAATACATGGAGATTAAACAACATACTTTTAAAAAAGGAATGGGTCAAAGAAGAAACTAGAGGAGAGATCAAAAAATACATAGAAACAAATGACAATGAAAATACATCCTACCAAAATTTTTGGGATGCAGCGAAAGCAGTTTTAAGAGGGAAATTTATCTCATTACAGGCCTATCTCAAGAAACAAGAAAACTCCCAAATAAATAACCTCATGTTACACCTTAAAGAACTAGAAAAAGAAGAACAAATAAAACCCAAGGTCAGCAGAAGAAAGGAAATAATAAAAATTAGAGCAGAACTAAATGAAATAGAGAACAAAAAGACAATAGAAAAAATTAATATGACAAAGAGCTGGTTCTTTGAAAAGATTAACAAAATTGACAAACCCTTGGCTAGACTCACTAAGATAGAAAGTGAGAAGACACTGATTAACAAAATCAGAAACGTAAAAGGGGAAGTTATCACGGACACCACAGAAATACAAAGGATCATCCAAGAATAGTATGAAGGACTATATGCCACCAAATTCAGCAACCTAAAAGAAATGGATAAGTTCTTAGAAACATATAGCCTTCCAAGGCTGAACCATGAAGAACTGGAAAATCTAAACAGACCGATCACCAATAACAAAATTGAATCAGTCATCAAAAAACTTCCCAAAAGCAAAAGTCCGGGACCAGATGGCTTCACTAGTGAATTCTACCAAACCTTCAAAGAGGATCTAATACCAATTCGGCACAAACTCCTCCAAAAAATTGAAGAAGAGACATTTATGAGCCTAACTCATTTTATGAGCCCAACATTACCCTGATACCAAAACCTGGTAAGGACAGCAAAAAAAAGAAAATTACAGACCAATATCTCTAATGAATACCGATGTAAAAATCCTAAACAAAATTCTAGCAAATCGAATACAACAATGCATTAAAAAGATTATTCATCACGACCAAGTGGGGTTCATCCCCGGGGCACAAGGATGGTTCAACATATGCAAATCCATGAATGTGATACATCACATAAACAAAATAAAGGACAAAAATCATATGAATATATCAATTGATGCAGAAAAAGCATTTGACAAGATACAACATCCATTTATGATGGAAACACTTAATAAAATGGGTATAGAAGGAAAATACCTTAACATAATAAAGGCCATATATGACAAGCCCTCTGCTAATCTCATAATTAATGGAGAAAAACTGAAGCCCTTTGCTCTACGTTCAGGAACACGTCAGGGCTGTCCCCTATCACCTCTGCTTTTCAACATAGTGTTTTAAGTCCTTGCCAGAGCAATCAGGCAAGAGAAAGAAATAAAAGGCATCCAAATTGGGAATGAAGAAGTTAAATTATCACTCTTTGCAGATGACATGATGCTATATATAGAAAACCCTAAAGACTCCACCAAAAAGCTATTAGATACAATCAACGAATACAGTAAAGTTGCCGGCTACAAAATCAACGCACAAAAGTCCATTGCCTTCATATATACTAACAATGAAATCTCAGAAAAAGAAATACAAAAAACAATTCCTTTTGCAATTGCAGCAAAAAGAATAAAATACCTAGGAATAAACTTGACCAAGGATGTGAAAGACCTATATGCTGAAAACTATAAGACTTTTTTGAAAAAAATTGAAGAAGACACAAAGAAATGGAAAGACATTCTGTGCTCATGGATTGGAAAAATCAACATAGTTAAAATGGCCATATTACCCAAAGCAATATACAGATTCAATGCAATCCCCATCAAAACCCTCATGGCATATTTTAAAGAAATAGAACAAAAAATCATCAGATTTGTTTGGAACCACAAAAGACCCCGAATAGCCAAAGCAATCTTAAGAAAAAAGAGCAATAATGGAGGTATCACTCTTCCTGACTTTGGCTTGTACTACAGGGCTACAATAATCAAAACAGTATGGTATTGGCAGAAAAACCCCAATAAATTTAATAAAATTAAATTAAAAAAAATGATTTGATGAACCAAGGAGCGAAGATCACAAGTGCGTTGACAATGTGATGTGGAAGAAATGGAACACTGACATATGTCGGCTGGATACATAGAGTGATATAGCTACAGTGGAAAACAGTTCGCTATTTGTCCAGTATGTTGAAAATGAAAATATCAAGTGATCATTGACATATACACAATAGTGTTTAAAATGGATGCCCAGAAACTCCTAAACAGAATTCAGAACTGCACTGTAGATAATGGCAAACATGTAGAGACATAATATCAGGTCAACTGACGAATGCGGTAGCGAAGGTGGTATATGTATAAAATGAAACAAGATACAGACATAAAGGGGACAGAAGTCCTGATACTGTACACAGCAAGACAGTGTCTTGAGAAATCAGGAAGAGAAAGAAGCTAGCATCCCAAGGCCACATCCGCTGTCTCTCCATTAAGAAAACAGAACGACAATTTCAAATTCATAGGGAAAGAAGTCAGATCAGTGTTTCCCAGGACACAAGACGTGAGGAATCGAGATGGGATGTTAAAGTTTCATGTCTTGGTTTTCTATTGTTTGCTTGTAATCAGAAAAATGGTATTAGACAGCAAGGATTGAGGAAAGCACTATGCTGTTGGCACATTACAAAACTGAATTGTATTTTTTAAAGGTTCCATTTGCAAACTGGTGGTATGAATTTTACCCAAACATTGTAATGAAACATTCCCAAGTTTCACAATTTTACTCAGAGAGTGTGTACATTTTGCTTGTCAGACTCCATGTGTGGTCACAAAATCTACAATGACTTCAAATTCCGTAAGTCACCTGCTAATGGATGGCAAAGAATATCCTCCCTGGGGAATATCAGTTTTGTTGACAAGTAGAACTGCAGAAGTACATTATATATTCTACCAGATTCGAAGCCCAAATGCCAAGAAATTAGATCTTTCTTCTTAGGTAACTCCTGGCAAAACTGACCTCTACTGAATTACATCCAACCCTCTGAAATCAGCTGGTTGATATGCACGTATCAGGGAATACAGTTGACAGAAACATGGAACCCTTCCTAACTGTCTGAACTCACAGGCAAAATACCAATGTGCATCCATCGTCTCCATTTACCAACACTCCCTTGACACTACTCAGCACATGATAAGGACAATTAAGAACCTGATGCCCAAACTATCTAGGTATGATAAGTTGTTCTGCTTGAAAATCACCATCAGAGACTAGGACCCTGATCTGTTTCTATATGGAGCACAAATTCATCTGGAAACACTCTTTGATGAGGAACTTTTTGGAGCCAGTGCTCACAACAACTGCATGTGAGTTTTTACTCCTCTTTGACATAGCAAAGTGATTCCTGGCAAGTCATTTTTACAGGGCCCAAGGGCCTCTCTAGTATGAGTAAGATGGTTCTACAGAACACAGAGATTGTTGAAGTCACACTCAGGGCTCAAAATGGAAGGACTGTGTTGGATAAGTCTCTGGGGAGCAAATGGTCAAAGGAACATCTATGGCGGCACCCTCCTGGGGAGGGGATATTGATGTCACAGTTGTCTTTGTGTGACACATGAGGACACTGATATGTGATTGGCGAGGTGAATGCAGGGTACAGGTTAAAGCTCCTGTGCTGAGCAGACAACAGGGTGTGAGTTTGCGAAGAGAGTGACTTCTGTGGCTCGGCTCAAGCTGCTCCTTACTGTTGACAACCTCAGCGTCAGACCCTGCTGAGCAGTTTCCTGTTGACAGACCCTCCTGTGAAAGCAATGTTCTGGCACCTTCATCTTGGACTTTTGGACAGTGAGAAATACATTTCTCTTATTGAAGTCAATGTCTATAACATTTTGATATGAAAATCAGACACTATCGGTCAGGGAGGGAAAATCAAAAACACAATTAGACAATATGCTACTGCTTCAAGAATGCTGTGATCAACCAAATAGAAAATATCACATGTGCTTTGACAATGCGATGTGGAAGAACTTGAATGTTAACAGGTCTATGGTGGATGCATAGAATGGTAAAGCTAATGTGAACAACAGTTCATTATTTTTCCAGAATGTTGAGAATGAAAAAATCATGTAATCTTTGATATATAGATAATAGTGTTTAAAATGGATGCCCAGCAACTAAAAAAAAAAAGGAGGTTCTGAACTGCACTGTAGAGAAAGATAAAAATGTAGAGACAAGACATCATGTCAACAGATGAATGCATTAGCGAAGGTGGTATGTGTATAAAATTATACAAAATAGAGTCATATAGGTGACAGAAATCCTGATACTGGCCACAGCTGGAAAGTATCTTGATAAATTGGCAAGAAAAAGAAGCTGGTATTCCAAGGCCACATACGCCATCTCACCATTAAGATAACAGACTGACAATGTCTAATTCACAGGTAAAAAAGGCAGGTCCTGTTTGCCATGGCACAAGGTGTCTGGTAGCGTGGATGGGTAGTGAAAGTTACATGTCTTGGGTTCTATTGATTGCTTGTAATCAGAAAATGGTATTAGACAGCAAGGATTGAGGAAAGCACAATGCTGTTCACATATTACAAAACTGAATTATATTTTTTAAAGGTTCCAATGGCAAACTGGCGTTGTGAATTTCACCAGAACAATGTAAGGGATATTCTCAGTAGGGCACCTCTCCTAAGCCACAAGTCTTCTAATGTTGTGATGCCCTTGCCTCCTATACCCTTTGGGCTACATGAGAAAGCTCCTCACTTCTAAAACGAAAGACTGCCTGTGAACATTAGGTCCCAATGTGAGAGGTGCCCTATCTAGAAATAAGTGTAGTGAACATATGCCTGATGGAGTAGTTTACCATATTGCAGAGAGAACACTGTTGTTGGAAAGGAGTTTTCAAAGATTTCATTCACTGTGAATTGAAAAGGAGAGAATCATTGCCCTTTTAAAGAAGTCCCTGAAATTAAATGTGTGGGGCCCTCTCACCAGTCAGCATATATATTTCCTTCCAGTGAAAAGGAAGGATTGGTCAGAGAGCCAGGCCAACAGCTGTGGTGTCCTGTGGGGTTCAAGCCTGGAATATCATGAAGGAGCTGACGTTTAATCAGTCTAACACTCGGATTGCTGAGGATTGGCTGTGACTCTCCCATTCTCTTCTATGTTACTGACAGTCTCTTATGGCAAGCCTGTCTGTTTCATCTTTTGCATTTTCTGCATGTGTGTGCATTACTTTAATACTTTGTATTTCGTGATTGAGGAAATATTCCCGATTTTGACCCTTTTACTCATAGAGTCTGTATATTTTGCTTGTGGGACTCCATGCGTGGTCAGTGAATCTGTCGTGACTTCCAATTCTTTATTACATCACATGCTAACTGTTGGCAGAGAGTGCATTTCCAGAGAAATTCTGTGTCTTTGACAAATAGAGTATGGAGAACTACAGTATATACTGAGCCATCTAGTGAGCCTACCCAGAAAGAAAGTGGACCTTCCTTTCTTTCTTAGGTAATTCCAGGAGAACCTGACCTCTACTGAATAAAATCTAACGTTCTGAAATCATCAGGTTGACGGACCCTCATCTTGGAATTCAGATGGCAGATCCATGGAGCCTATCCTGCCTGTCAGAACTGACAGAGCACCATACAGTTGTGCATCCTTTCTCTCCATGTATCAATATTCCCTTGAAACTCCTCAGCAAATGATGAGGACAAAAGGGGTTGGGGGGTGGGGGGTGGGAGATGAGGGTAAGGGGGATTGAATGTATGGTGATGGAAGGAGAACTGACTCTGGGTGATGAACACACAATGTGATTTATAGATGATGTAATACAGAATTGTACACATGAAATCTATGTAATTTTACTAACAATTGTCACCTCAATAAACTTAATGTTAAAAAAAAAAAAAAAAAAAGATCCTGATGACCTGACTTGAGAGGTGTGATAAATGAGTCACGTTGAAAATCACTATCAGAGACTAGAAAACCCAATCTGCTTCTATTTGGAGCTCAAATTCATCCGGTAGAACTCTATGATGGGTCAGTTTTTGGACTCAGCGCTCACACCAACTGCATGTCAGTTCTTGCTCCTCTTAGAAGTGGCAAGATGATACCTGTAAGTCATCATGGCTACACCAAAGGGCCTCTGTATTATGATAAAGAAGACTCTAGGGAGCACAGAGAATGATGAAGTCACACTCAGGTCTCAAAGTGGAAGGACTGTCCTGGATAAATTCCTGGGCAACAAAAGGTCCAAGACAAATCTGTGGCTGCAGCCTCCTGGAAAGGGGATTATGATGTCACATTTGTCTTTTGTGACACATGAGGATACAGATATGTGATTGGCAAGGTGGCTTCTGGACACAGATTTCAGCTCTATTGCTGTGCAAACCTCAGAATGTGAGTCTGTGTTCACAGCGATTTCTGTGACTCTGCTCAGTCTGTTCCTTCCTCCGTACATCCTCAGCCTCAGACCCTGATCAGCATTTTCCTGTTTACAGACCCTCCTGAGAAAGCAAAGTTCTGGCACCTCCGTCTTGAACATTCAGGACAGTGAGAAATACACTTGTCTTATTGAAGCCACACAGTCTATAAAATTTTGCTATGAAAATCAGAAAGATTATTAGTCAGGGTGGGAAAATCAAAAGCACAATGAGAAAATATGCTGCTCCTTCAAGAATGTTGTCATCAACCAGAGAAAAGATCACATGTGTGTTGACAATGCGATGTGGAAGATCTGGAGTACTCAATTGTCTCTGCTGGATTCATAGAATGATATAGGTACCTTGGAAAACAGTTTGCTATTTGTCCAGGATGTTGAGAATGAAAATATCACCTGTCCATTGATATATACCCAATAGTGTTTAAAACAGACGTCAGAAACTCCTAAACAGAATTCAGAACCACACTGTAGTTAATGGCAAAAATATAGAAACACAGTATCAGGTCAACTCATGAATACATTAGAGAAGGTGGTATATGTATAAAATGAAACAGGATACAGACATAAAGGAGACAGAAGTCCCTATTCCACAAGAGAGTATCTTGAGAAATTGGCAAGAGAAGTAAGCTAGCCTCCCGAATCCAAAAAATCTGTCTATCCATTCAGATAGCTGACCAACAATGTCAACTTTGTAGGGAAAGAAGACAGGTTAGTGTTTTACAGGGCGCAAGGTGTGGGTCAACGTGGGTGGGAAGTGAAAGTTAGATGGCTTGGGTTTTTCTTGATTGCTTGTAATCACAAAAATGATATAAGACAGCACGATTGAGGAAAGCACAACGTGTTGACATACTTAAAAAGTTGAATTTTATTTTTTTAAAGTTTCCAATGGCAAACTGGTGGTGTGAACTTTACCAAAACAGTGTAAGGGATATTCCCAGTAGGGTACATCTCATAAAGCACAAGTCCTCTAATGTTGTGATGGCCCTGTTTCCTAGACACTTT
Organism: Rhinolophus sinicus; assembly: GCF_057876585.1. Taxonomy (NCBI): domain Eukaryota; kingdom Metazoa; phylum Chordata; class Mammalia; order Chiroptera; family Rhinolophidae; genus Rhinolophus; species Rhinolophus sinicus. The sequence continues at coordinate 2,255,791 of NW_028290712.1, forward strand.
GGGGCATATGAGAAAGCTCCTTAAATCGAATATCAAACACTGCCAGTGAAATTTAGGTCTCAATGGGAGAAGTAACCTTGTTAGAAATAAGCGTGTTCGTGGATATAGGCCAAATGGAGGAGCTTGCCCTTTTACAGAGAGGACACTGATTTTGGAAAAGAGTTTTCACAGATTTCATTCACTGTGAAGTGAAAGGCTGAGAATCATTACATATTGAAAGAAGTCTGTAAAACAAAACGTGATGGGCCTCCTCACCTCTGATTGTAGATATTTCCTTCAAGTGGAAAGGATTGGTCAGAAGGCCAGGGCAATTGCTTTGTTCTCTTGCGGGGTTCAAGCCTTGGCTATTCTGAAGTACCTGGACTCTAAATCAGGCTAAAACTCGGATTGCTGCAGATCTGCTGTGCCTCTCCCATTGTCTTCCATGGTACTGAGGGCCTCCTACACCATGGCTATCTGTTTCACTTTTATATTTTGCGCATGTTATGTATGTTTCTTTAATACTCTGATTTTCATAATTGAGTAAATATTCCAAATTTTCACTCTTTTACTCAGAGAGTGCATACATTTTGCATGTGGTCCTCCATGTGTGGTCATATAATCTATTGTTACTTCCAATTCTGTGTTATACCAACTGCTAAGGCATGGCACAGAGTGACTTCCATGGAGAAATTCAATGTCTTGGAAAAGTAGAATATGGAGAACTACAGTGTATACTGAACTTGCTTGTAAGCCAACACACAAAGAAAGTGGACCTTCATTTCTTTCTCAGGTAATTCCTGGTGAACCTGATCTCTACTGAATTACTTTCAACCCTCTGACGTCAGCTGGTTCATAGACATGTATCAGGGAATTCAAATGGCAGACCCATGTGCGCATCCTTCCTGTCACAACTGACAGAGCATCATACAAATATGTATCTTTCTTCTCCATGTAACAACATTCCCTTGACCCTACTCAGCTCATGATGTGGACAATCAAGAACGTGATGCTTAAATTTGCTAGGTATTATCAATTGTTCTGGTTGATAATCACCATCATAGACTAGAAGACCCGATCATCTTCTATCTGGAGATCATATTCATCTGGGAACACTCTTTGATGGAGCTATTTGTCCAGAATGTTGAGAATGAAAATATCACGTGACCGTTGATATGTACACAATTGTGTATAAAACAAATACCCCGAAACTCCTAAACAGAATTCAGAACTGCGCTGTAGATAATGGCAAAAATGTAGAAACATAATATCAGGTCAACTGATGAATTCATTAATGAAGGTGGTATACACTTAAAATTAAAGAAGGCACAGTGATAAAGAGACAGAAGTCCTGATACTGGCCACCGCAAAAAAGTATCTTGGGAAATTGGCAAGAAAGGAGCTACCATCCAAAGGCCATATATGCTGACTGTCAATTAAGATAACAGAATAATAATGTCAAATTCATAGGAAAAGATGGCAGGTCAGTGTTTGCCAGGGAGCAAGTTGTGTGGAAACAAGGATGGGAAGTGGAAGTTGCATGGCTTTGGATTCTATTGATTTTTTATATTTTATTTTATTTTATTAAATTTATTGGGGTGACAATTGTTAGTAAAGTTACATAGATTTCAGGTGTACAATTCTATATTATATCATCTATAAATCCCAGTGTGTGTTCACCACCCAGAGTCAGTTTTCCTTCTATCACCACTATTGATTGTTTTTAATCAGAAAACAGTGTATTAGACAGCAAGGATTGAGGAAAGCATGATGATGTTGGCATATGACAAAATTGAATTGTATTTTTTGATGATTCCAATGGCAAACTGGTGATGTGAATTTTACCAAGAACAATGGGAGGGATACTCCCAGTAGGGCACCTCTCATAAACCAGAAGCCATTGATGTTGTGATGGCCCTTCCTATTAGACCCTTAGGGCTACATGAGAAAGCACCTCAGTTCTAAAAATAAACACTGCCAGTGGAATTTAGGTACCAATGGGAGGAGTGCCCTTGCTAGAAATAAGAGTGTTGGTGGATATTTGCGTGATAGAGTACATTACCATTTTATAGAGAGAGCACTGATTTAGGAAAGGAGTTTTCACAGATTTGTTCATTGTGAAATGTAAAGGAGAGAATCATTATTTATTGTAAGAAGTCTCTGAAACAGAACGTGATGGGAGTGCTCACCTGTGAGCATAGATATTTCCTTTGAGTGGAAAGGAAGTATTGACCAGAGAGCCATGAAGACGGCTGTGGTTGTTGCATTCTTCAAGCCTTGGCTATCGTAATGGACCTGGGGTCTAAATCAGGCTTAAACTCAGATTTCTGTGGATCTGCTGTGCCTCCCCATTCTCTTCCATGTTAATGAGGGCCTCCTATGGCATGCCTATCTGTTACATCTTTTACATTTTGTGTATGTTATGTGTGTTACTTTAATACTCTAATCATCATAATTGCATAAACATTCCCAATTTTCACGCTTTTACTCACAGAGTCTGTACATTTTGCAAGTAGGATTCCATGTGTGGTCAAAGAATCTATCATGACTTTCAGTTCTTTGGTGCATCACTTGCTAATGGATGGCAGAGAGTATCCTCCCAGGAGAAATTCAGTGTCTTTGACATGTAGAATATCCAGAAATACAGTATATACTGAGCCAGCTACTGAGCCCACGCAAAAATATATTGGAATTTGCTTTTTTCTTAGGTAAATCCTGGAGAACCTCACCCGTACTCAATTACATCCAACCCTCTGAAATCAGCCGGTTCATAGGCACGTTTCAGGGAATTCAGATGGCAGACCCATGGAGCACATCCTGCTTGCCAGGACTGACAGACCAACTTACAAATTTGTATCCTTTCTTTCTGTGTACCAACACTCCCTTGACACTACTCACTAAATGATGAGGACAATCAAGAACCTGACGCTCCAACTTGCTAAGTATGATAAGTGTTTCTTATTGAAAACCACCATCAGAAACTAAAAGACCTGATCTGCTTATATCTGGAGCTCACATGCATCCAGTAACACTCTTTGATGGGCCCTTTTTTGGAGTCAGTGCTCACACCAACTGCATGTCAGTTCTTGCTACTCTCTGAAGTGGCAAGTTGATTCCTGCCAATTCATCATGGTTGTGCACCAGGACCTCTGTAGTAGTAGCAAGAAGGTTCTATGGAACACAGAGAATTATGATGTCTCACTCAGGGCTCAAAATGGAAGAACTGTCCTGGATAAATCTGTGGGTAGCTAATGGTCCCAGGCACAACTGATGCTGTGGCCTCCTGGAAAAGGGATAATGATGTTACCGTTGGCTTTTTATGACATCTGAGCTTACTGATAAGTGATTGGCCAGGCTACTTCTGGGCACGATTACAGCTCCAGTGCTGGGTAGACAACAGAGTGTGTGTCTGTGAGGAGAGCAACTTTTATGGCTCTCTTCAGGCTATTCCTTCTTCATAATGCCATCAATGTCAGACCTTGCTAAGCATTTTCCTGTTGACAGACCCTCCTGAGAAAACAATGTTCTGACACCTTCATCTTGGACTTTGAGGACGGTGAGAAATACACTTCTGTAATTGAAGCCCCAAAACCTATAACATTTTGCTATGAAAATCAGACACTTTATCAGTCAGGGAGGGGATATCAAAAGCGTAATGAGACAATATGCTACTCCTTCAAGAATACTATTATCAACCAGAGAAAAGGGATCACATGAGTGTTGACAATGCGATGTGGAAGTAATGGAACACACACATATCTCTTCTGGATACTTAGAATTATATAACTACCATAGAAAACAGTTCGTTATTAGTCCAGAATGTTGAGAATGAAAATATTACATGACCATTGATATATGCACAATAGTGTTTAAAACAGATGCAAAGAAACTCCTAAACAACTTCCAAACTTTACTGTAGTTAATGGCAGATTTGTAGAAATACCATATCACGTCAACTGATGAATGCATTAGCGAACGTGGTATATGTATAAAATGAAACAAGATACAGTCATAAAGGTGACAGAAATCCTGGTGCTGGCTAAAGCAAGAAAGTGTCTTGTGAAATTGGCAAGAAAGAAGCCAGCATCCCAAGGTGATACGCTGTGTACCCATTCAGATAACAGACCGACAATGTCAAATTCATAGGTAAAGAAGGCCAGTCAGTGTTTGCCAGTGCATGAGTTGTGGAAAAGCGTGGATGGGAAGTGAAAGTTGCATGCCTTGGGTTTCTACTGATTGCTTGTAAGCAGAAAAATGGTATTAGACAGCAAGGATTGAGGAAAACACAATGCTATAGGCATGTAACAAAATGCTTGTATTTTTAAAATGTTCCCAAAAAAAAAAAAAAAAAAGTTCCAATGGTAAACCAGAGGTGTGAATTTTACCAAAACAATCTAAGTGATTTTCCCAGTAAGGCATCTCTTATAAACCACAAGTCCTGTAATGTTGTGATTACCTTGCCTCCAAGATCCTTGGGCTACATGAGAAAGCTCCCCATTTCTATAAACAAACACAGCCAGTGAAATTAGGTACCAATGGTAGAAGTGCCCTTGTTGGAAATAAGTGTGGTAATTGATATTGTCTGTGGGAGTAGGTTAGCATTTTACAGAGTCAGGACTGATTTTGAAAGGAGTTTTCACAGATTTCATTAACTGTGAAATGAAATGGAGAGAATCATTACACATTGAAAGAAACCTCTCAAAAAAACATGCTGGGTCTCTTCAGCTCTGAGCCTAGAACTGTCCTTAAAATGGAAGAAAATATTGGTCAGATACCTGGGTCAAAAGCTGTGGTCTCTTGCAGGATTCAAGCCAGAGCTATCCTGAAGAACATGGATCTCAATCAGCCTAAAACTCGGATTGCTGAAGATATGTTGTGCCTCTCCCATTCTCTTCCATTTTACTGTGGGGACACTATGGCATGGCTATCTGTTTCATCTTTTATATTTTGCACATGTTGTGTGTGTTACTTTAATACTCTGATGTTCATGATTGAGGAAACATTCCCAATTTTCACATTTTAACTGATAGAGTAATTTTTACTGATTTTTCATGTGGGACTCCTCGTGCGGTCAGTGAATCTATCATGACTTCCAATTATTTGTTCTCTCACTTACTATGGGTGGCAGAGAGTGTCCTCCCCAGAGAAATTCAGTGTCTTTGACAAGTAGAATATGGAGAGCTACAGTATATACTGAGCCAGCTACTGAGCCCACACACAAAGAAAGTTGTCCTTCTTTCCTTAGATAATTCCTGCCCAACCTGACCTGTACTGAATAACATCCAACTCTCTGAAATCAACAAGGTGATAGACATGCATCGGGGGATTCAGATGGCAAACCCATGGAGCCCATCCTGACTTTCAGATCTGAGAAAACACCATGCAAATGTGTATCCTTCCTCTCCACATATCAACACTCCCTTGGCACTACTGAGCAAATGATGATGACAATCAAGAACATGATGCCCTGACTTGCTAGAAATGATAAGTGTTTTGTTTTGAAAATAACCATCAGTGACTATGAGACCCGATCTGCTTCTATCTGGAGATCACATTCACCTGGGAGCACTCTTTGATGGGGCACTTTTTGGAGCCAGAGTTCACATTTACTCCAATTCTTTTCTTGGTCCTCTTTGAAGTGGCAAGGTTATCTCTGGCAAGTAATTTTTGCTGGTCCCAAGGGACCTGTATTATGGGAAAGATGGCACTATGGAGTACAGAGAATGATAAAGTCACACTGAGAATCAAAAGAAATAACTGTCCTGGATAAGTCTCCTGGCAGCAAACGGTCCAAGGCACATATGTGGCTGCAGCCTCATGGAGAGGGGATAATAATGTCACAGTTGTCTTTCTGTGACAAATGTGGATACTGATATGTGATTGGCAAGGTGTCTGCTGGGCACCGATTAAAGCTCCATTGCTGGACAGACAACAGAATGTGAATCTGTGAGGAGAGTAGCTTCTGTGCTTCTGCTTGGGCTGTTCTTTCTACCTGATACCCTCAGCATCAGACCCTGTTGACCAGTTTCCTGTTGATAGACACTTCTGAGAAAGCAATGTTCTGGCACCTTCATTTTGGACTTTCAGGACGGTGAGAAATAGACTTCTGTTATTGAAGCCACAGAGTTTATAAAATTTTGCTACAAAAATCAGACACTATTGGTCAGGGAGGGAAAATCAAAAGCACAATGAAACAATATACTACTCCTTCGAAAATGTTGTGATCAACCAAAGAGAAAAGACCACATGTGCATTAACAATGTGATGTGGAAGAACTGAAATACTCATGTGTCTCTGGTGGATACATAGAATTATACAGTTACCATGGAAAACAGTTCGCTATTTGTCCAATATGTTGAGAATGAAAATATCATGTGACCATTAATACATACACAATAGTGTTTAAAATGCATGCCTAGAAACTCCTAAACAGAATTCAGAACTGCAGTGCAGATAATGGCAGAAACGTAGAGACACAATATCAGGTCTACAGATGAATGCATTGGCGAAGGTGGTATATGTATAAAATGAAACAAGATACAGTCATAAACATAATAGAAATCTTCATACTGGCCACAGCAAGAAAGTGTCTTGAGAAATTGGCAAGAGACTGAATATAGAATCCAAGGACACACAGGCTGTCTCTCCATTAAGATAACTGACTGAAAACGTCAAATTCATAGGGAAAGAAGAGAGGTCAGTTTTTGCTGGGGTGCAAGGAGTGGGGCAGCGTGGATGGGAAATGAAAGTTCCATGGCTTGGGTTTCTATTGATTGCGTATAATAAAAAAATGATGTTAGACTGCAAAGATTGAGAAAACAACAATGCTGCTGGCATTTTAGAAAATGAATTGTATCTTTTAAAAGTTCCAGTGGCAAACTGGTGGTATGATTTTTACCGAAACATTGTAAGTGATATCCCAGTAGGGCACCTCTCCTAAACCACAAGTCCTCTAGTGTGATTTACCTGCCTCCTAGACCCTGTAGCATACATGAGAAAGCTCCTCATTTCCTAAAACAAGCACTGCCAGTGAAACTTAGGTGCCAATGGAAGAAGTGCCCTTGCTAGAAAAAAGTGTGTTGGTGGATATTTGCCTGATGAAGTAGATTAACATTTTACAGAAAGAGCACTGATTTTGTAAAGGAGATTTCACAGATTTCACTGACTTTGAAAAGAAAGGGAGAGAATCATTACACATTGAAAAAAGTCTCTGAAACAAAATGTGATGGGACTCCTCACCTGTGAGCATGAACATTGCCTTCGAGTGGAAAGGTAGGATAATTCAGAGAGCTGGGAAAATGGCTGTGGTCTCTTGTGGAGTTCAAGTGTCGTCTTTCCTGCAGTACCTGGATTCAAAATCAGGCTTAACTTTGGATTGCTGTGATACTGCTGTGACTCTCCCATTCCTTTCCCTGTTACTGGGAGCCTAATATGGCATGACTATCTGTTTCATCTTTTAAGTGTTGTGTATATTATGTGCATTACTTTAATACTATGATCATCTTAATGGAGGCAACTTTCCCATTCCTCTCACTGTTACTCATTGATTCTGTACATTTTGCATGAGGGACTGCACTTGTGCTCAGTGAATCTATCCTGACTTCCAAATCTTTGTTACATCATCTGATAAAGGGTGGCATATAGTGTCTTCTCTGGAGAAATTCAGTGTCTTTGACAAGTAGAATATGGAGAACTACAGTATATAATGAGCCAGACACAATATCAGGCCACCTGATGAATGCAGTAGCGAGGTGGCATATGTATAAAATGAAACAAAGAACAGTTATAAAGGTGACAGAAGTCCTGATACTGGCCACAGCATGAAAAAGTATCTTGAGAAATTGGCAAAAGAGGGAAGTTAGCATCCCAAGGCCACAAAGCCTGTCTCTCCATTAAGACAACAGTGTGAGGATGTGAAATTCATAGGGAAAGAAGGAAAGTCAGTGTTTGCCAGGGCCCAAGGTGTGGGCAGCATGGATGGGAAGTGAATGTTGCATGGCTTGGGTTTCAATTGATTGCTTGTAATTAGAAAAATGTTATTAGACAGCCAGGATTCATGAAAGCACAATGCTGGTGGCATATTACAAAACTGAACTGTATCATTTAAAGGTCCTAATGGCAAAACGTTAGTGTGAATGTTACCAAAACAATGTAAGGGATATTCCCAGTAGGGCACCTCTCATAAACCACAAGTCCTCTAATGTTGTGATGGCCCTGTCTCCTAGATCCTCTGGGCTACATGTCAAAGCTCCTCAGGTCTAAAACCAAACACTGTTAGTGAAATTTAGATATCAATGGGAGATGTACCCTTGCTGATAATAAGAATGTTGTGGATATATGCCTGATGGAGTAGCTTTCCATTTGACATTGAGAGCACAAATTTTGTAAAGAAGTTTTCAAAGATTTCATTCATTGTGAATTGAAAGGGAGTGAATTGTTACAATTTGAAAGAAGTCTCAGAAACAAAACATCATGGGCCTCCTCACCTGTGAGTGTAGGTATTAACCTCAAGTGGAAAGCAAGGATTAGTCAGAGAGCCTGGGGAATGTCAGTGGTCTCTTTTGGCATTCAAGCCAAGGCTATCCTGAAGGACCTGGCAAGAAAAATAAGGTGAAAACTGAGATTGTTGTGGATCTGCTGTGCCTCTCCCATTCTCTTCCATGTTACTGAGAGCCACCTATGACATGATTTTCTGTTTCATCTTTTACATTTTGAGCATGTTTTTTGTGTTTCTTTAATACTCTGTTCTTCATAATTGAGGAAGCATTCTAATATTCACACTTTTACTCAAACAATCTGTACATTTTGCATGTGGGATTCCCTGTGTAGGCAGAAAATCTATGGTGACTTCCAATTCTTTGTCACATCACTTGCTAAGCTGTGGCAGAGAGCTACTTCCCTGGATAAATTCAGTCTCTTTGACAACTACAATATGGAAAACTACTGTATAGCAACCGAGCCCACACACAAATAAAGTGACCCTACCTTTATTTCTTAGGTAATCCCTGGTGAACCTGAACTCTACTGAGTTACTACCAACCCTCTAAAATTAGCTGGTTGATAGTCATTTAACGGGGAATTCAGATGGCATCCATGGAACCCACCATGACTGTGAGAACTGACAGAGCAACATATAAATGTTTATTCTTCCTCTCTGTGTACCAACACTCCCTAGACACTAATCAGGAATTGATGAGGACAATCAAGAACCTGATGCCCAAAGTGGAAGGTATGATAATAAGTTCTTGTTGAAAATCACCATCAGAGACTAGAAGACCTGATCTGCTACAATCTGGAGCTCATATTCATCCTGTAAAACTCTTTGATGGGGCACATTTTGGAGCCAGCACTCACACGAACTGCATGTCAGTTCCTCCTCCTCTTTGAAGTGGCAAGATGATCTCTTGCAAGTCATTATACCTGGGTCCAACGGCATCTTAGTATGAGAAATAATGCTCTGTGGAGAACAGAAAATGGTGAAGTGACACTCAGGTCTCAAAGTGACCTGGATAAATCTCTGGGCAGCAAATGGTCCAAGGCACCTCTGTGTCTTCCGCCTCCCGGAGAGGGCATGATGATGTCACTGTTGTCTTTTGGTGACACATGAGGATACTGATATGTGTCACCAGTTTTGTGTGGACAGTTTTTTTGTGTGGGCAGTTTTGTGTGGACAGACCCTAATGAGAAAGCAACGTTCTGGCACCTTCAGCTTGGTATTGTAGGATGGTGAGACATATACTTCTGTTATTGAAGTCATACTGTCTATAACATTTTGCTATGACATTTGGACACTATATCAGTCAGGGAGGAAAAATAGAAAGCACCATGAAACAATATGCTCTTCCTTCAAGAATGCTGTGATCAACAAAAGAGTAAGATCACATGTGTGTTGACAATGCGATGTGGAAAAACTGGAATGTTCACATGGCTCTGGTGGATACATAGAATTATATATCCACAGTGGAAAACACTTGTCTATTTGTCCAGTATTTTGAGAATGAAATATCACATGCCCATTGATAGATACACAATAGTGTTTAAAACGAATGCACAGAAACTCCTAAAAATAATTCAGAACTTCACTGTAGATAACGGCAAAAATGTAGAGGCACAATATAAGGTCAACTGGTGAATGCATTAGCGAAGGTGGTATATGTATAAAATGAAACAAGATACAGTCAAAAAGGTGATGGAAGTCCTGATGATGCACACAACAAGAAAGTGTCTTGAGAAATTGGAAAGAGAAAGAAGCTAGCATCGCAAGGCCATATACGCTGTGTCTCCTTTAAGACAAGAGTACATCAGTGTCAAATTCATAGGGAAAGAAGGCAGGTCAGTGTTTTCTGGTTGCAAGGTTTGGAGCAGTGTAGATGGGAAGTGGAAGTTGCATGGCTTGGATTTATTGTAATCAGAAAAAAGGTAATAGACAGCAAGGATTGAGTAAAACTCAAAGTGGTTGGCATATTACAAAACTGAATTGCATTTTTTTAAAAGTTCCAATTGCAAATTGTGGTGTGCATTTTACCAAAAAAATGTAAGGATCATCCCAGTAGGGCACCTCTCATAAACCACAAGTCCTCTAATGGTATGACGGCCCTGCCTCCTAGACCATTTGGGCTACATGAGAAAGCTCCTCAGTTATAAAAGCAAACACTGCAAATGAAATTTATGTCCCAATTGGAGAAGTGCCCATGCTGGAAATAAGTGTGTTGGTGGATATTTGCCTAATGGAGTAGCTTGCCGTTCTACAAAGACAGCACTGATTTTGGAAAGGAGTTTTCACAGATTTCTCTGCTTTTTCTGTCTGACTTATTTTGCTTAGCATTAGGAGATAATGATTACGTATTGAAAGAAGTCTCTGAAACAAATGGTGATGGGACTCCTCACCTGTGAGCATAGATATTGCCCTCCATTGGAAAGGATGGGTTGGTCACAGTGTCAGGACAATGGCTGTAATCTCTTGCAGGGTTCAAGCTTGGGCTATCCTGAAGGACCTGGAGTCTAAATCAGCCTAAAACTCGGATTTCCACAGATCTGCTGCGCATCTCCCTTTCTCTTTGATGTTACAGAGGCTCTCCTATGTCATGCCTATCTTTTCATCTTTTACATTTTGTGCATGCTATGTGTGTTAATTTAATACTTTAATCTTCATAATTAAGGAAACATTCGCAATATTCACTCTTTTTCTGATAGACTCTGTATATTTTGCACAAGGGACTCCAAGTAGGATCAGAGAATCCATCAGGACTTCCAATTCTTTGTTATGTCAACTGCTAATCTGTAGCAGAAAGTGTCTTTCCCGGAGAAATTCAGGGTCTTTGACAAATAGAATATGGAGAACTACAGTATATACTGAGCCAGCTACTGAGTCCACAAACAATGAAAGTGTACCTTCTTTCTTTGTTAGGTAACTCCTTTCAAAGTTGGCCACTACTGAAATACATCCAACCCTCTGAAATCAGCTGGTTGATAGGCATGTATCTGGGAATTCAGTAGGAAGAACAATGGAGCCCATCCTGCCTGTGAGAACTGACAGAATTCCATACAAATGTATGTTCTTCCTCTACGTGTACCAACACTCCCATGATACTACTCATCACATGATGAGGACAATCAAGAAACTGATGCACATGCATACTACCTATGATAGTGGTTCTTGTTGAAAATCACCATCAGAGATGAAAAGACCCAATCTGCATCTATCTGGAGCTCACATTCATCCAGGAGCACTCTTTGATGGGACAGTTTTGGGGCCAGCACTCAAATCAACTATGTCAGCTATTGTTCCTCTTTGTGGTGGCAAGGTGATTGCAGGCGAGTCATAATGGATGTGCCCTAGGACCACTGTAGTATGAGAAATAAGGCTCTATGGAACACAGAGAATGGTGAAGTCACACTCTGGGCTCAAATAGGAAGGACTGATCTGGATAAGTCTCTGGGCGTCAAATGGTCCAAGGCACCTCTGTGCCTGTTGCCTCCCAGAGAGGGGATGATCATGTCACAATTGTCTTTCTGTGACACATGAGAATACTGATATGTGATTGGCCAGGTGGCTGTTGGGTACGGATTACATCTCCAGTGCTCGGCAAACAATGGGGTGTGAGTCTGTGAGGAGAGCAAATTCTGTGGCTCTTCTTAGGCTGTTCTTTCCTCCTGAAGTTCTCAGCATCACACCCTGCTCAGCAGTGTTCTTTTGACAGACCATCCTGAAAAAAGCAAAGTTATGGCACCTTCATCTTGGAATTTCAAGACAATGAGAAATATACTTCTCTTATTGAAGCCACACAGTCTATAACATTTTGCTCTATAAACTGGACAATTTTTCAATCACGGAGGGAAAATCCAAAGCGCAACAAGACAATATGCTACTCCTTCAAGAATATTGTGATCAACCAGAGAAAACGTCACAGGTGAGTTAACAATGAAATATGAAAACTGGAAAGCTCACATGTCTTTGGTGGATACTTAGAATGATATAGCTACCGTGGAAAATAGTTCACTAATTGTCCTGAATGTTGAGAATGACAATATCATGAGATCATTGATATATGCACAATAGTGTTTAAACGGATGCCCAGGAAATCCTAAAGAGAATTCAGAACCACACTTTAGAAAATGGCAAAAATGTAGAGACACAATATCACATCAATGGATGAATGCATTAACGATGGTGGTATGTGTGTGGAATGAAAAAAGATACAAATATAAAGGTGTCAGAAGTCCTGATATGGACACAGCAAGAACATATCTTGAGAAATTGGAGAGATAGAAGCTAGCATACCAAGGCCACATACACTGCCTCTCCATTAAGATAAAACAGACAATGTCAAATTCATAGGTAAGATGGCAGGTCAGTGTTTGCCAGAGTGAAAGGTGTGGGACAGCATGGATGGGAAGTGAAAGTTGCATGGCTTGGGTTTCTATCGATTGCTTATAATCAGAAAAATGGTATTAGATAGCAAGAATTGAGGAAAGCACAATGATGTTTGCAGATTACAAAACTGAATTGTATCTTTCAAAGGATCCAATGGCAAACTGGAGTTGAGAATTTTACCAAAACATTGTAAGGGATATTCCCAGTAGGGCACCTCTCGTAAACCACAAGTCCTCTAATGTTATGATGCTGCATCCTAAACCCTTTGGGCTTCATGAGAAAGCTCCTCAGTTCTAATAACAAACACTACCAGTGAAATTTTGGTCCCAATAAATAAGTATGTTGGTGGATATTTGGCTGATGGAGTGTTTTATCAGTTTACAGAGAGAGCACTGATTTTGGAACGAAGTTTTCACTGATATAATTCATGTGAATTGAAAGGGAGAAAATCATTACTCATTGAAAGAAGTCTCTGAAAACAAACAAACAAACAAAAAAACAAAAACAAAAAAAAACCGTGATGGACCTCCTCACCTGTGAGTATAGCTATTGCCTTCCAGTGTAAAGGATGGATTGGTCAGAGAGCGGGGCAATGGCTGTGGTCTCTTGCGGGGTTGAAGCCATGGCTATCCTGTAGGACCTGTAGTCTAAATCAGACTAAAACTCAGAATGCTGTGGATCTACTGTACTTCTCCCATTCTCTTCCATGTTACTGAGGGCCTCCGAAGTCATGCCTATGTTTTATTTTTGCATTTTCCATATTTTGCGTGTTTTCTTTAATACTCTGATCTTGATAATTGAGTAAACATTCCGAATTTCAATACTTTTACTCAGAGAATATGTACATTTGCATGTGGGACTACATGTGTGTTCAGAGAATCTATTGGGTCTTCCATAGATCTATTCTGTGTTACATCACCTGCTAAGGAGTGGCAGAGAGTGCCTTCCATTGAGAAATTGAGTGTCCTTGACAAGTAGAATATGGAGAACTACAGTATATAATGAGCCAGTTCCTGAATCTAAACACAAAGGAAGTGGATCTTCCTTTCTTTCTTAGGTAATTCTTAGCAAACCTGCCCTGTTGTCCTTACCAGGTTTTGTTATCAGGGTAATGTTGGCCTCATAAAATGAGTTAGGGGTACTGTCTCTTCTTCAGGTTTTTGGAAGAGTTTGAGCAAGATTGGTATTAGATCCTCTTTGAAAGTTTATTAGAATTCACTAGTGAAGGCATCTGGACCAGGACTTTAGCTTTAGGGATGGTTTTGGATGACTGATTCAGACTGGTGGTCGGTCTGTGTAGATTTTCCAGTTCTTCATGTTTCAGCCTAGGGAGGCTATATGTTTCTAAGAACTTGTCCATTTCTTCTAGGTTATTGAATTTGGTGGCATATTGTCCTTCATAGTATTCTTGGATGATTCTTTGTATTTCTGTGCTGTTTTTGATAACAACAACTTTTTCATATCTGATTTTGTTAATTAGTGTCTTCTCTCTTTTTATCTTAGTGAGTCTAGCCAAGGGTTTGTCAATTTTGTTAATCTTTTCAAAGAACCAGCTCTTTGTCTCATTTATTTTTTCTATTCTCTTTTTGATCTCTATTTCATTTAGTTCTGCTCTGATTTTTGTTATTTCCTGTCGTCTGCTGACCTTGGGTTTCCTTGTTCTTTTTCTAGTTGTTTAAGTTGTAACATGAGGTTATTTAGGTGGGATTTTTCTTGTTTTGTGAGCTAAGCCTTTAATGATATACATTTCCCTCTTAAAACTTCTTTCGCTATATCCCAAAAATTTTGGTAGGATGTATTTTCATTATCATTTGTTTCTATGTATCTTTTGGTCTCTCCTGTATTTTCTTATTTGACCGGTAATTCTTTAAAAGTGTGTTGTTTAAATCCATGTATTTGTGTTTTACCCTACTTTCTTTTTCCAGTTGATATCAAATTTCAAAGCCTTGTGATGAGAGAATATGCTTGGTTTGATTTTAATCTTCTTAGATTTGTTGAGGCTGATTTTATGTCCCAATATATGGTATATCCTTGAGAAGGTTCCATGTACACTAGAAAAAAGTGTATAGTTGGATGTTTTAGAACGAAGTGCTCTATATATGTCTTTTATGTCCATTTCATGTAATGTGTCATTTAGGGCTGCTATTTCATTATTTATTTTCTGTTTGGATGATCTATCAATAGCAGTCTGTGATGTATTTAAGTCCCCTAGTATAATTGTTTTGGTCACTTTATCCCTTTAGTTCTGTTAGTAGTTGCTTGACATATTTTGGTGCTCCCTGATTGGGGGCATAAACATTGATGCCCGTTATATCTTCTTGTTGTATTGTCGTGTTATGAAATATCCATCTTTGTCTCTTGTTACCATTTTCACCCTGAAGTCTGTTTCATCTAATATCAGTATGACTACACCTGATTTTCTCTGGATACCATTTGCTTGGAATGTCAATTTCCACCCTTTCACTTTCAGTCTATTCTTGTCCTTGTAGCTGAGATGTGTTTCTTGGAGACAGCAGATGGTTACGATTAGTTTTTTGATCCAATCTGCTACTCTGGGCCTTTTTATTGGTGAGATCATCCATTTACATTTAGGGTGATTATTGATATATGAGTATTTCCTGTCATTTTATATTTAGTTTTCTGGTAAGGCTATGTCTCCATTGTTTCTTTGCCTTTTTGTTTTTGTCTATTATTTCTGTGTAGTCGTATCCTATGATAATTCCATCTGTTTCTTCTTTTATTACAGTATATATTTCAGTTCTAGATTTTTTTTTGACTAGTTACCCTTAAGTTTATCTAAAAGAAAGTTTGATATTTACAGTATTCCATTTTCTTCAGCACGCGTACTTTTTCCATTCCCATATTCCGTTTCAGGTCTAAACTCTTCCCCTTTTTATGTTTTGGTTGCCACAAATTGCCCCTGTTGATGGTGTTCAAATAGGCTCCGTTATTGTTTCTTGTAGTGGAGGTTTTGTATTAGAAAATTTGCACAGTTTCTATATGTCTGGAAATGTCTTTATTCCTCCTTCATAACTAAAGGATATCTTTGCTCGATACATGATTCTTGGCTCATAATTTCTCTCTTTCGATAGTTTGAATATTTGTTCCATTCCCTCCTGGTTTCTAGAGGTTTTGCTGAAAAATCTGATGACAATCTAATGGACATTCCTTTGTAGGTTACCATGTCCTTTTCCCTGGCTGGCTTGAGGATTCTTTCTTTGTCATCTATTTTAGACAGCTTCAATACAATGTGTTTTGGAGAAGGTCTGTTTGTATGTGGTAATTAAGTGTTCTATTTGCTTCTTGGATTTGTGGATGCGCTTCTGTCTGCAAGTTTGGGAAGTTCTCATGGACAATTTGTTTGAAAGATTCTCTGTTCCTTTCTCTCTTTCTTCTCCTTCTGGTATGCCCATTACTCTTATATTTTTTTCTTTCTGATGGAGTCAGAAAGTTCTTGTAGAGTTCTTTCATTTATTTTAAGTCTCAAGTCTCTTTCTTCTTCCATCTGTGTAATTTCCAGGTTTCTATCTTCGATGTCAGTGATTCTTTCATCCATCTGGTCAACTCTACTACGTAAGCTGGCTATTTCATTTTTAATTTCTTCTATTGAATTCTTAGTCTCCATAAATTCAATTTGGTTCTTTTTAAAATTTCAATATGTTTCGTAAAATGCTCATGTTGTTCTTTGTTTGTGTTTCTGAGTTCATTAAACTGCCTTTCTGTATTTCTTGCATCTCGTTGAGTGTTTTTCAGAACTGCAATCTTGAATTATCTGTCATTTAAGTCGCATATTTCCATATCTTTAAGTTCCTTTCCTGGAGATTTTTCACCTTCTTCCTGAGTGGTCTTGTTTTCTTGGTTATTCATGGCAATTACTGATTTACTATTTCTATTCCTAGACATCTACAAGAGTGGCTTCTGCAACAGGTTGATAGGAAGATGTCTTTTCTTTTCCAGGACTTGTTGGTAGAATGTTTTGTTGTCTCTCCAACTGCATCTTGTTTTTCTCTCTTACATGGTAGTGCTATGTTTTCTCTGCACTATTGTAGCTACTCACACAATGGGTGGTGGTCTGTGGGAGATGGGCTTCTCCTTTGTTAATAGTTCACCTGGGTCACAGGGCACAGTGTCGGTGTGGGTATCCATAGAGCTTTTGAAGCTCCAAAGCTCTTCCTGCACCAGATTCAGAGCCCGTATGTTTCAGCAGTTCTGTTTACTCCTGCAGGGATCCACCCAGATAGCTGGGGTGAGTTGTGCGAGGTGGCCTATAGTAATGGCAACGACCTCCACCACAGCCAGTCCTCCTTCCACAGCTCCCTCCACTTTTCCAAAACTAGTTGGGCTCGAATCTATGTTTGCATCCCGCAGGATTCAGAACAGCAAGTATTCTGCTCTTTTGATCTGACACTGTTACTGTTCTGCTTCTAGCACCAGGCAGGTGGTGTCGGGCTGAGCTTTGGGAGGATAGGAAGGGGGCGACTAGTCCCAATGCTTAAGGCTTTGGTTCTTTGCTCAGTAGTGAGGGCTTAAATTACCATTTTCAGCCTTCTTCCCTAAGTCTTTTCTCCAAGATCTCTGTCATGAGCGTTGAGTTCAGCCATGTTATATGCTTTCCCCTCAGCCATGTGGGACATACACAGAGCACTAGCAGTCTGAGATCTTCCCTGTACTGCAACTGAAGTAGTTCCTGGATGCATCGAGCTTGGAGCACTGAGCTAGTTCTGCCTCCTGTGCCCCCGCGGCTCCATCTCCGCACTTTTCCTTTCCTCCTCCACTGCTCGTGTGATTCGCCCACCTTTAGGTGAATTCAGTAGTGGGCCTCTTCATCTTGCCTGTCTGCTGTGCAGGGAGTCCTTTGTTGTGCTATAGTTGTTCGATTAATTGTAAATTCTAGGAGAGATTTACAGAGGCTCACTGCACACCGCCATGTTAATGATGTGAATCTGAGTTGTATTTCTTAAAGTTTCCAATGTCAAACTGGTGTTGCGATATTTATGAAAAGCATATAAGGGATATTCCCAGTAGGGAACCTCTCCTAAACCACAAGTCCTCTAATGTTGTGATGGCCTTGCCTCCTAGACCCTTTAGGATACATAATAACGTTCCTCAGTTCTAAAACAAACACTGCCAGTGAAATTAGTTCCCTATGGGAGAAGTGTTCTTGGTAGAAGTAAGTTTGGTGGTGGATATTGTTTGACGGAGTAGTTGCTGTTTTACAGAGAAAGCACTGATTTTGGAAAGGAGATTTCACATTTTTCATTCACCATGAATTGAAAGGGAGAGATTCATTACACATTGAAAGAAGTCTCTGAAAGAAAACTTGATGGGACTCCTCTACTGTGAGCATAGACATTGCCTTCAAGTGGAAAGGAAGGATTGGTCAGAGTGTTGGGGCAACAGCTATAGTCCCTTGCGGGGTTCAAGCCTGGGCTATCTGAAGGACCAAGAGTGTAAATCAGGGTGAAATTCAGATTGCTGTGGATCTGCTGTGACTCTACTATTCTATTCTATGTTACTGAGCACCTCCTATGGCATTCCTATCTGTTTCAACTTTGTTATTTTGCATATGTTGTGTGAGTTACTTTCATACTCTGATATCATAATTGAGGAAAGATTCCCAATTTTCACCCTTTTACTCATAGTGTCTGTACATTTTTCATGTGAAACTTTATGTGCCATCAATAAATCTATTGTTGAATCCAAGTATTTGTTATGTCACCTGCTAACAGGTGGCAGAGAGTGTCTTCTCTAGAGAAATTCAGTGTATTTGACAAGTAGAATATGGAAATCTATAGTATATATCGAGCCAGATACTGAGGCCACACACAAAGAAATTGGACCTTCCTTTCATTCTCAGGTAATTGTTGGCAAACCTGACCTCTTCTGAATGATGTCCAATCCTCTGAAATCTGTGATTGATAGTCACACATCAGGCGATTCAGAAGGCTGAACCATGGAGCCCATCCTGCCTGTCAGAACTGAGAGAGCACTATACAAATGTGTATCCTTTCTCTCCATGTACCAACACTTCCATGACACTATTCATCATATGATGAGGACAATGTTGAACCTGATGCCCAACTTGCTAGGTATGATAAGTGGTTCTTGTTGAAAATCACCATTAGAGACTGGAAGACCCGATCTGCTTCTATTTGGAGCTCAAATGCATCCAGAAATAATCTTTATGGGGTAATTTTTGAGCAAGTGTTCACACCAACTGTATGTCACTTCTTGCTCTATTTGAATTATCAAGGTGATTTCTGCAAGTCATTATGGCTGGGCCCAGGGGCCTCTGTATTATGAAAAGGAAGGCTCTACGGAGCACAAAGAATGTTGATGTCACACTCAAGACTCAAAGTGGAACGACTCTCCTGGATACATCACTGTATAGAAAAAGGCCCAAAGCACCTTTGAGACTGTGGTCTCCTGAAGAGGGGATGATGATGTCACAGTTGTCTTTCTGTGACACATGTGTACTCTGATATGTGATTGGCGAGGCTGCTGCTAGGCACAGATTACAGCTCCATTGCTGGCCAGACAACAGAGTGTGAGTCTGTGAGCAAAGTGACTTATATGGCACTCTTAGGTCTGTTCCTTCCTCATGAAACCCTCAGCAGCAGATCTTGCTGAGCTCTTGACTGTTGACAGACCCTCCTGAGAAAGCAACGTTGTGTCACGTTCATTTTGGACTTTCAGAATGCTGAGAAATACACTTATTTATTGAGACCACACAGTCTATACTAATTTGCTATGAAAATTGGACATTTTATGGGTCAGAGAGGGAAAATTGAAAGCACAATGAGACAATATGCAATTCATTCAAGAATGCTGTGATCAGTCAAACAGAGAAAAATCACATATGGATTGTCAATGCAATGTGGAAGAACTGGAACATTCATATGTCACTGTTGGATACATAGAATGATAAGGCTACAGTAGAAAACAGTTCACAGTTTTTACGTGATGCTGAGAAGGGAAATATCACATAACCTTTGTGAAATACACAATAGTGTTTAAAACGAATGACCAGAAACTCCTCAACAGAATTCAGAACTACACTGTAGGTAATGGCAAAATTGTAGAGACACAATATCAGGTCAACTGATGAATGCATTATCGCAGGTGATATATCTATTAAATGAAATATGATACAGTGATAAATGTGACAGAATTCTTGATGCTGACCACCGCAAGAAAGTATCTTGAGAAATTGGAAAGAAAGAAGCTAGCATCCCAAGGTCTCATATGTTGTCTCTTCATTAAGATAACAGAACAACAATGTCAAATTCATAGTGAGAGAAGGCAGGTCAATCTTTGCCAGCATACACGGTGTGGGGCAGCGTGGATAGGAAGTAGAAGTTGCGTGGGTTGGGTTTCTGTTGATTGTAATCAGAAAAATGGTATTTGACAGAAAAGATTGAGGAAAGTACAATGCTATTGTCATATTACAAAACTGAACTGTATTATTTAAACTTTCCAAAGACAAACGTATAGTGTGAATTTCAGCAAAACAATGTAAGGGACAGTCCCAGTAGCGCACCTCCCCTAGACCACAATTCCTCTAAGGTTGTGATGTCCCTGCCTCCTAGATCCTTTAGACTACATGAGAAACCTCCTCAGCTCTAAAAACGAACACTGCCAGTGAAATTTAGGTCCCAATTGGTGTAGTGCCCTTGCCAGAATAAGTGTGGTGGTGGATATTTGCCTGATGCAGTAGATTACCATTTTACAGAGAGAGCACTGATTTTGGAGTGGTGTTTTCACAGATTTCATTCACTGTGAATTGAAAGGGAGAGAATCATTACATTGAAAGGAGTCTCTGAAAGGTATGATGGGCATCCTCACCTGTGAGCACAGATATTTCCTTCAACTGGAAAAGAAAATTATACAGAGAGCCACTGCAACTGTTGTGGTCTCTTGCAGGATTCAATCATGGGCTATCCTCATGGACAAGGAATCTAAATCAAGATACAATTCAGATTGCTGCGGATCTGCTGGACCACACCCATCCATTCCATTATTACTGAGTGTCTACCAGGGCATGACTTTCTGATTTATGTTTTACATTTTTTGCATGTTATGTGCATTTACTTAATACTCTGATATTCATAATTGAGGAATCATTCCCAATTTTCAAACTTTTACTCAGCAAGTCTGTACATCTTGCATGTAGTACTTCATGTGTGGTCAGAGAATCTCTCATGACTTCCAATTCTTTGTTACATCACTTCTAATTGGTGGGAGAGAGTCTCTACCCCAGAGGAATTGAGTCTTTGACAAGCAAATATGAAGAACTACAGTATGTACTCACCCAGCTACAGAGCCCACACACAAAGAAAGTGGACCTTCCTTTCTTTCCTAGGCAATTCCTGCCCAACATGACCTGTACTGAATTACATTCAAACCTCTGAAATCAGCCAGTTGATAGGCATGGTCGGGGAACTAAACTAGCAGGCCCATGGAGCCCATCCTGACTGTCAGACCTGACAGGGTACCATACAAATCTGTATCCTTCCTCTCCATGCACCAACACTCCCTTGACACGACTTACCATGTGATAAGGACAATCAAGAACATGATGCCCTGGCTAGTTAAGTATGATAAGTGATTCTTTTTGAAAATCACCATCAGAGAATAGAAGACCCCAATAAATTAAAAAAAAAAAAAAAGTTCAAAAAAAAAAAAAAAAGAATAGAAGACCAGATCTTCTTTAATCTGGAAATCTGATTCATCCAGTAACTGTTAAGTCTGGGAATCTTTCACCACTCAGAAAGACAGAGACACACACGACAATGCAAGTCACACAGCGAGGTTTTTTTCCAGCTAGCTGGGGTCCCCGTCTCTGCCCGACGCAGCGGGTTATAACAAAGGACCCCTAGCCTATAAAGCTAAGGGTTTTTATAGCAGTTCTAAGGTGCTTAGTAATCACTAAAGTCTTAGGGAGTACAGTATGGACTTTAATTCTTACATAACTAAGACATTCTGTAATTCCTAAAGTCTTAGGGAGTGCAGATTGTGCTATGCTTCAAGGAGTTTACAATAGATACGTTTCAAAAGCTTCTATATCAGGAGATAAAATATCTGGTCTCTATGCCCACATCCTGGAACTAACAATTAGGCCATTAGGTTGTTTTAAGCTCAAGGCTGTTAGGCTGTTAATCTTACTCTGACTTTAAAGTAACAGTTCTTGAGCCCAGGGCTGCCAGGGCTGTTAACCCTATCTTAACCATAAAGCGGCAGTCCTTATGCTAACAGTCCCTTACATTAGTAACATTCTTTGATGGGATATTTTATGGAGCCTGTGCTCACACCTTCAGGTCAGTACTAGCTCCTCTTTGAAGTGGCAATGTGATTCCTGACAAGTCATTATGACTGGCTCCAAGGACCTCTGTAGTATGAGAAAGAAGGATCTATGGAGAACAGAGAATGGTGTAGTATCATTCAGGGCTCAAAGTGGAAGGAATTTCCTGGATAAGTCTGTGGGCACCAAATGGTCCAAAGCACCTCTTAGGCTGAGGCCTCCTGGAGAGGGGATGATGTCACAGTTGTCTTTTTGTGATACATAAGCATAATGATTTGTGATTGGCCAGGCGGCTGATGGGTGCAGATTACAGCTCAAGTGCTGGGCATACAACTGAGTGTGAGTCTGTAAGGAGTGTGACTTCTGTTCCTCTGCTCGGATGTTCCTTCCTCCTGACAGCATCAGTGTGAGACCCTGCTGAGCAGTTTCCTGTTGTCAGAACTTCCTGAGAAAGCCAATTTCAGGCAACTTCATATTGGACTTCAGGACAGTGAGAAATACACTTCTGTCATGGAAGTCACGCATTCTGTAACATTTTGCTATGAAAATTAGACACTTTATCAGCCAGAGAGGGAAAATTGAAATCACCATGAGACAAAATGCTACTCCTTCAAGAATGCTGTGATCAACCAAAGAAAAAACATCACATGTGCGTTGTGAATGCGATGTGGAAGAAGTGGAACACTCACATATCTCTGCTGGAAACATAGAATGATACAGTTACCATGGAAAACAGGTCAATCGTTGACCAGAATGTTGTGTATGAAATATCACGTTACCATTGATATATACACAATAGTGTTTAAAACGGATGCCCAGAAACTCCCAAACAAAATTCAGAACCGCATTGTAAATAATGGCGAAAATATATAAACACAATATCAGGTCAACTGATGATTGCATTAATGAAGGTGGTATCTATATAAAATAAAAAAGACACAGTCATAAAGGAGACAGAAGTCCTGATACTGACCACTGCAAAAAAAAAAAAAAAAAAAAAAAGTGTCTTGAGAAACTGGCAAGAAAGAAGCAAGCATCCCAAGGCCACATATGCTGTCTCTCCATTCAGATAACAGAACAACAATGTCAAATTTATAGGGAAAGAATTCAGGTCAGTGTTTTCCAGGGCACAGTTGTGGGGCAACTTGGATGGGAAGTTGAAGTTGCATGGCTTGTGTTATATTGATTGCTTGGAATCAGAAAAAAAGGTATTAGAGAGAAAGGGTTTATGACAGCACAATTCTATAGTCATAATACAAAACTGAATTGCATTTTTTACAGGTTCCAATGGCAACCTTGTGGCGTGAATTTTATGAAAACCATGTAAGGGATAATCTCAGTTGGGCACAACTCGTGCACCAAAAATCTTCAATGTTTTGATGGCCCATTATCCTAGACCCTTTGGATACATGAGAAAGCATCTCAGTTCTAAAACCAAATATTGCCAGTGAAATTTAGTCCCAATGGGAGAAGTTCCCCTGCTATAATTCAGAGTGGTGGTGGATATTTGCTGGATTTAGTAGATTACCGTTTTACAGAGAGCACTGATTTTGTAAAGGAGTTTTCACAGATTCCATTCACTGTGAATTGAAAGGGAGAGAAACATTACTCATTGAAAGAAGTCTCTGAAGCAAAACATGATGGGCCTCCTCAAATGTAAGGATAGATATTTCCATCGAGTGGAAAGGAAGGATTGGTCAGGGAGCCTGGGCGATGGCTCTAGTCTCTTCCATTTCAAGCCTGAGCAATCCTTATGGACCTGGAGTGTAACTCAGTCTAAAACTCGGACTCCTGTGGATCTGCTGTGCATCTCGCTTTCTCTTCCTTGTAATAGAGGGCCTCCTATGGCTTACCTATCTGTTTCATCTTTTCTATTTGCGCATTTTGAGCGTTACTTTAATAGTCTGATCTTCATAACTGAGGAAACATTCGCAATTTTCACCCTTTTACTCATAGAGTCTGTATATTTGTCATGTGGGACTCAATTTGTGGTCAGAGAATCTATAGTGACTTCCAATTCTTTGTTACATCACCTGCTAAAGGATGTCAGACTGTA